>NC_054063.1:14439520-14756603 GCF_017639655.2 Falco naumanni | reverse complement strand
TCAGTGCTGCTCTGTAGGAAGGAACGAATAATGTTACTATTTGGCATAATCCAGTAGGTTCCTAAATCATGTGCTATTTAGGAAAGCAGACAAAACAAGAATTGTGGAAAAAAATATAATTTTAAACAAAAACACTAGTTGTGTGAGTTGATGCCAAAGTTTGGGTTTTTTTTTACTTTAAAGAAGTCTGCACTGGGTTTGTATGCATTTAGGGTTTTAAAAGTTGTTATTCCCTGACAAGTATTCTCAAAGGAAAATGTAATCTGTTGTTTTATCAGTTGTGGATAGAAATCTGCGTGTTGTGATTAACAAACACGAACCTGTAATTCATAGAAGAGAGAATATTTTCATGGTAGAAGAAGTTGGGAAATAAAGAATGGTCTGACTCTCCTTTGCTCATGTTTGCTCTTACTGATGTCAGTGGAATTGTCCTCATCTGCAGGGATCTGCGCCGCTATCTAGTACCTGCATTACAGACATGAAATACGATGTGAAGAAACATTAGAATAGGACTTTTAATATTTTTATTCTAGGCTCAGTGAAGCAGAGAGGAGAATGCTTTTACAAGTACAAATCACAGCTAAGAGAATGTAATGTGAAAACCTGTACATAATGTTTGCACATCCATTTTTCATGTTGTGTTTTAACCTTTGTAGCAGGGGAATAGATTCACAGAACCGTACAGGTAGGTAGTGCTATAAATCAAACAAGAGCTAGGAAAGAACATTTTCTGAAATGCTCAAAATTTCCGAATCTGTTTTGAGATGACTCTAAAGTAGTTGTCAGAACATCTATTTCTCTTGGGTTATATAGCCACTACCCATAAAAGCTCAAACTATGTTCTGGGCAAAAGGCATCCAGCTGTGGGTATAGCTGGACCACACAGCCTCTTTTGGGGTAGACACCGAGACTTGTACAGGTACAGCTTACCCCGGTGTAGAAATGTCTCCTCTTAGATATGAAGTTGGCTGTGTCATACTCGAATTACAGTTTCATGCTAGTGTAGAGGATTTCTCTAAGTACCTTACACCAGTAAAACTGTACTGAGCAAGCAGCTCTGCTGGCTGAGGCACAATACCTCATTTCACCTGAACATCATCTAGTAGAAAAGCAACATAGGTAGTCAGGGCTTCCAGAAAGCTTGCACAGATGATCTTTGTCTCCTTTCCCTTTATTTGCCTCAGATAAAATGCCACTAACTATTAATAAGGATGTTAGCTTTCAGGTACGTAGTACAACTCTGCAACTGAGGTAATTTCTTCTTTTGATTAGCTTGTGATATCAGTGGCGTAGCAATATTCTTAGGTACTAGTACAGCATCTAGGAAAACCTTGATCCTGGGTGAAATAGCATGCAATATATCCATAAATAATACGGATACTATCGAGAGAGAGAGGAAAAAATAGCTTTACATGAAATGTGTCTCCTATAGATAATAAAACTTTTTTGTTTATAATTGGCCCACAATCAAAGAGAACAATTTAAATTCTCTTTATAACACTAAGGTCTGATTCATACAAACCCTCCAAATAAAACTTTGGTGCGAAGTAGAATGCTGAATTTCTTAGCAAGACATTTTCTTTCAAGATCACTACTAGAGGAGAGACCACCCCACAGTTCATCACTCCCAATATTACTTTGGGACAGAAGTTCAGTTGTAGCTATGTGCTATGTACAAAAGGTAGGCAATAATAAAATATTTTGTAGGTTTAAATCCTCTAGCTATGAGCGATTAGGGCAGAAGGCAGAAAACTGAAGGCAAGCAGAGGAGGCTATGTTTTATGGTGGAATGTGCTCCGCAGGGGTATGATAAAACCATAACACAAAATGTTTGTGTATGTGTGGCTATAATGCCAATCAAAACTTTCGTATGCAGCTGTGAACCTGGAAGTCCCTTTAGAATCTATTACAGTCTGACAATTCTAACAGAATATCCCAGTGGCTTGACAATTCATAATTTCTCATTGGGGGTTCTTGGTGATTTCTCACGGCTGTGATTTACAAGGATTGGTTTTGCTGTTACTGTTGATTTTTGGTGGGAGTGTTGTTTGTGGTTTTGTTTTGGGTTTTGTATGGTGTATTTTTTGTGTTGCTGTGGGGCGTGTGTGTGGTTTGTTTGTTTGTTTTAAACTAACACCTAATAAAAATGAAGGCACTTTTAATATTTTGAATTGCTGTTCTGGTCAAGTAATATCCTCTACTGAAAAGAATTAGAAATGTTAGTTTATTAAAGCAGTGTCCCCTATAATATTAGTCTACAGGGAGATATACAGGCTGAGAACTTAGAAGTGCTGTTCAGTAAGAACACCACATGGTTTCTGGTGGCCAAGATTACAAATTAGTAGTCTTCCTCAATGAAATTATTGTAGAAGTCAATGGCCTTTCATATGCAAGAGAAATATAATTTTAGTACCTGCTTTATGAAAGAGAAGATTTTTGATCTAGTGGACCTGTCACTGTGCTGTCAGCTTTCAAAGGCTGCAGAAAGGAGAATCATTCTTAATCATAAACATACTATCAAAATGTTTGTCTACATACCAGTAATCTCATTGTAAAAAGGACATATCCTTTTTATCACACTTATTTTACTAAATCGGGTACTCCTGCTAATATCAAGAGACCTGATTCTTTTTCTTCTTAGCTCTGGAATGGACCTGCTATCTGACCTTGAGCAAGTTACTGCCCATGTGTGTGCCTCTCAGGACCCGCTTGTAATTTGGGAATTGTCTGTTAAGCAATGTAGAGCAGAAATAGTTAATTTTTATAGTATTTGGAGTTGTGCTTTTCACATAAGGGCCTCATTATCAGTGTCGGTATTTCAATCCTCTGGGAGCTACTGTTGCACAAATAAATAATAGGTTAATAATTGAATTTTAGATGGTAAAGCAGAAAGAATACCTGACTTGTTAGTTTTTAGTAATGCATGATAATGGAGCCTTTATCTTGCTTTTACTGTGTGTATTAGAAATAGTTTTCTTCCACCTGTTTATCTGCAAACTTTGATTATAGGAAAAAAAAAATCAGAAATTAGTAGCTTTAATCTCTCAGGCTTGGAAATAACAATACATTTATCAATGAGACGCTTTATTCCATTGGTGATTGTGCTGCATTTGTCCAATTGGATCTTGCTTATCTGCTGAAACAATAGAAACTTTGCTTATCTTAAATCACAGGCTAGACAAGCTCAGCTGTAGTTATAACTACCCTTTGTTCTCAGCTTTATGAAACACAAACTCATTAAAAAAGTTCAAACCTCAGAGCAAGTTTTTAACATACACTGAATGTTTTCTTGTTACATGGGGCTTCAGCAGAATGTCTTGAGAACTTTGTCACTTTTAGCGAGTGCTTGTTTTAAACACAAACAAGTTGGTTGGTAAGACTAACGCAATAATAGCAGCGGGAAGTAGTTGACCATGGTATGTACTTAGAACCAAATTTGAACAGACTTTACACAGCTTTCGAAGTGATGTGTCTTATTCATGGATTTGTCCCAGTTAAGTTCCACCCCTGTTTTTCTGGGATTTAAATCTGAGTCATGCTACAGCTAATGCTGTTTCCCAAATAGAAAATAACACTCATTCAGTCACAGTATAAAAACAGATGTAATTCTACAGGTGTAAAATAATACAGAATTATGTTGTAAGCTCTTCTTAAACTCAAGGTCTGCCCTATTTTGTGTTTACTGCATGTTCTATACAGCCTGCATCAAATTACTCATACAAAAATTCCTTGGAAAAAGCAAATTGGTGAATGACAAAGCTCTTGTTTACTCTAAGGTGCTCTCTGTGTATTGTCTCTCTCTGCTTTACATCATTAGACACGTGCATGAACACACCAAGATGGCAAAGTCTTTGGTCACTTTGTTCTTGATGTTCTTAGTGAAAACAGAGAGAAATAACATATGCAAACTACATACCACACAATGGTGAGAAGTCCAAGTCTGCGCTGTCACTTAAGTAACAGAGAACTTCAGGTGAATCTAGTTGAAGTACGGAACCCGTGCAACACAAAGAAAAGATTTGTCGTTTGGGAACCAGATGTTCTTAATAGGTGGCTGAGGCTGATGTATGGGTTTTATGCATCATGGATTTTTAAAAGGGGGCGGGGGGGGGGGGGGGGGGGGGGGGGGGAGAGAGGGGAAACCCCAAACCAGTGGAGAAGTTCAGCATGACAAGAAAAAACAGCTTCACACCCCCACCCCCCATACCGAGCTCCTATCGCTGAATTGTTTGTGAGGCAGTGTCAGTGGATTATCTGAAACAGTGGCTGGCTGCTGGCACAAATAACAGTTAAGTAATTGCATCCTGAGTCACAGGCCTGAAACAATGAAAATTTCAATGAAGATTGGAAATTAAGACACATGCTCTGAGTAGCAGAAGTGAAGAATGAAAAGAATGAAGATGAGAGCTCAGAATGTGCTGTTTCGTGATCAGTAAGCAATTAATGAGCGTACCAGAACAGTGCATCCAGAGCCAGCCTTTGACAAAGGTGACGAATGCGGGAGTTACGCTGCATTAGCCATCTGAAAAAGGTGTCTAAAAAGAAATTAAAATTCTTAAAATATACCATCAACCTGCTATCGAAGAGAGAAGGCACAAGTTTATTACTTAAAAGGAATTATAAAGTAAAAGTCAGACAAGCTGGATTTAAAAGCATATTGGTTTTTTCCTTTTTTTTTTTTTTTTTTTTTTTAAGGTCTCACCAAAATTAGTAGTACATCAATGTTATCAGTGTCTTAATTTATCTTTAAGAATATTTAAAGTTAATAACATGAGGAGAGGGAAAAACAAAGTGCAAGAATTCTGTCCTACTAATAATTACACACTTCTGTAAACAAGATTTACATGGGATTTGGTCATATCCCAGACTTTCTCTGCTCATATTTTGGAAACTGCAGTGATTGTTTATGGCATGATAACCCTGTAAGATTTCTTCAAGGGAGAAATTTTTCTTTAAATTTCCGGCAGGAGAATGACATATGGGCATAGTGTCAGTTTTAGCACATGTAATGTCAATTTTGAAAAAACATCTACTCTTCATTTTTGCAGGAACGTTGATTGGTCTTTGAAAAACATCACTTACTGGGTGAAATCCAACCATAACATTTTAATCACTTCTGCAAATTGTATTGGTTTGTCTTATTTCTGTACACGCCTACTGCAAAATGCAGCTTATGGAGACTAAGCAAATAAGAACTAGTGGACTGTTTCTGTAAGCGCTGGATCTGTTCCAGAGGTCCAATTTATTTCATTTCAAGGCGTGTTTGAGGATATCTTCTTACAGGAATGTCTTAGCATCCTTTAAAAGCTATTCTAAGAAAAAGGTTGGACACCCTTTCCAACCATCTGTGATGCACGATGGAACTTTTCCTGTGGTTAGTGTAAAAGGGAGAGGAAGCTTTGGGAGATCTTCCAGGGCAATGGTATTTTCCCAATACCAACTCTTTTGCCCCAACTTCATTTGAAAGCTGGAATCACTGGTGTTGTGTAGCAGGTGTGCATAAAGCTCACAAAATCGTAGTAATTTTGTAGTTTCATGTAGAGGTGCTGTGTAGGAGAAAGGCAGGAAGCACTTATATGTGCTGTAAACATTTAGCTGGTATGGATTTAGTTTGTTTTGAAAGAAGCGGAGGACTGATCTGGTGGGAAGATATTTTCATTCGTGAGGATGGCTTTAAAATATTGTGCTGCTGACAGCAATAATAATGAAAAATTATTGCAAGGTAAATCAATTAACCAAGTCAATAGCTGTAAGTATTTATAAACCTGAAAACTAGATGAGCTGCACTTTATCCCTGAGTGTCCGAATGCCACAAAGTATTTTGGTTTTAATTGTGAATCTGGTCTTGAAAAGGTCTGTGACTTTTCTTGAAAATCCATAGTGCATTCTTAGCCAAATAACCTTTCTTTTTTGTTTTCCTTGCTTGTAAGCAAACATGCAATTATTTTACCTTCTGCTGATAATTCTTTTTGGAGTACATGGGGAACATCTTGTGTGGAAGTTAGGAGGTGCTTTACAAAAAAAATAAATTAATATTTAATCACAGAGCTTTAATAATTCAAAAGCATGCAGGCTTTCTGTATTGAGTATCTATGTAGTTGAATAAGGACCAGGTATGAGATAACACTTGGCATCAGTATCATAAATTATAGGCAAAAATTAATGATTAAGTGTTATTCATTTCAGGTTCTTAACTAATTTTTAGTCTTAATTATATGATGGTAACATCCTTATTAATCTCTATTGCTAACCTATTATCACTATTGGGCTTTTGTACTCCTTTTTCTTCCAGTCATTTGGAAGAATGGTGAGGAAATCAAGAGAATTTACTATACAACTTCAGCATTTTTCATATACTCCAAACCGACTGTCCTTGTTTTATTTATTTGGGTTTTTTTCATTTGCAGGTGGGGTAGATTTTTTGTTTTGTTTTTTTGGTTGGGTTTTTTTTTGTGAGAGGAGGGGGTGTGAAAGGGCAACTATTTGGATTGAAATTACCTGGGGTAGTAGCAGTGCTACTCTTTTGAGTCAGCACTTTGGTGAGCAGCCAGCATTTAATCTGATATCAGAACAGTGTCGTGCTTCTCCTGTTTTCAGGTGTGCAGTTCCCCATACACGCATGAGTGTACGTGCTTATGAAGCGTATGGAGGAAGCGATCTTGCTGAAGCTTTATCCTAGCCCTGATCCCCTCTCTGTGTGACTGATCATAAACGATCGCTGCTGCTGGCACGAACAAGCAGACAGGCTCATGTGCTGACAGTCTGTCTGAAACTTCCTAGAGGTGAATAAGGGAAGGAAAAGCTTCCTCCTCGCTGTTGTCTGTAATTTACTAAGCTCACCGATTAGACAGTAAGGTTCATGTATGGGCATGGCAGATGAATTCCAAATATATATCCAGTGCTGCATGCTGTGATGTATTGTATCTGAACTGAGAGAGGCAGAAACGTTCAAGATATGTTTAGGATGTTGTAGCTACCGGGTTATATTTGTGTGTAGTATTAGATGTCTCCTTTCTGTACCTGCTGCTGCTTGGGATCTCGATGCACAGCAGTATGACGCCTGATGCTGGCTGGGTCTTACAGACCTAGAGCATCTATGCACATGTGACTTCGGTCTGAAACTAGGTCTGTGCTACAACTCGCATGTGGCCGGAATTAAACTGCATTGCTGGGGTGATTTTCTGATCGCATGGCATGTTTCATGAGCTGCTCTGGTAGCTCTGCTCAATTACAATGAAGAGTGCTGACAGTTCACACTGACGAAGCAGTTTTACTTTCCTGTATGTTTCTTTGCTTGGGATTTGGAGCTCCAGTGGAGAAATCTAACTAGAATATCTAGACCTGTGTTACTAGTTGATGTGGTAATTTCTCATACTGATAACTTTGAAAAGAGAATGATACGGGCCTTTGGCAGCCCGAGAAATTTTGAAAACTAAAGGAACTTGCATCTGAGTTCATGCAACTTATACGCTTTAACAGAATACCACCACCTAGAAGATAATTCCCAGGTAATAAAGATTCGTTTAGAGATAAGGTTCCATTTAGATACTATGCAGCCACTTCCTTTAGTTTTATTAACGCTTTCCAGTCAAAGGCTTCTAAACTTAAATGGATTTTTCTAAGGTTTATTTCTTACTAACAGTCAGGTTGTTAACACTGGAATATGTGCAGATCTTTAGTACTGATATTGTCACATAAACAACGTATTAGCGAGGGATTTTATTCTTATTTCAAACTGAAAGCAACATTATTAAAATCCTTTCTGATTGTTCAGAAAACTGTAAAGCTACAATCAGTAGTAAAAGAGCTGTGTATCTATTACCCACAATACTATAAAGATTCATTTTCCTCCTCCATTATCTGTCAGCTCAAATTAACAGCCTGTTAGTTTATCTATGATAAATGCACTATATTTAATGCAATGGGACAGTCCCTTAATTTGAGCACCTAGCATGGTGTCAGCCTAAATCTTCTTCAGCTGATTTAATTAGCAAAGCTCCATGTTAATCAATTCACAATTAAACTTTCAGGCTTGTGCTAGGAAAAAAGAATCCCTTCACAAAACAAAATATTAGAATTAGGCAAGTGATAAAAGTTATTTACATGGTTTTTTTTAGTAAATGTGTTAAACAGTTGATGAATTATTCAACACTCGGTGTCTGTAACAGATTTACAGATTTTAATGAGTTTTCTTAATTTGACTTCCCATACTAAATTGTACTATTTCCTGCATGTTTATTAATTGAAAAGTGTTCATTAACAAAATATATTCATCGATATAATATCTCTTACAAATAATGGCACTATTTTTTCCATATTCAATGATTTATTACCTCCGTGACGCAGAAAAAAACTTTTTTTTTTTTTATATGGCCTAAAATTATTTAACTAGTTTGTTGATTTCTTTATAAGGAATAAAAATGGGATTGTTTTGACTCCTATATTCAAAGTTCTCATCTGGATGTGTTTAATGTCCAGGAATATGGGAACCAGTTGCAGGTGTTTCTTGGTTGTTGCTCTTCCAGCTTGAAGGTAACAAGTTCTTCACGTTGCTGTGTTGAATGACAAATTTCAGAGGGGACAGAAGTCCTTTCCCAGACTTACATTGCATTTCCTTCCTTAGATTACTTCCCTAAAGTAGCAGAAACCCCGTTTTCTCAAAACCTGCCTTGACTTCCTCAGTGAGATGCTCTGAGCCCTTACTGCAGTATGTTACATCTCTGGGCTGCAGAGGGTGCGGTGCGTTCAGGGGGTGGATTTATGTTCCTGCACAATATTCAGTGACGTTGGTGCTTTACTGTGCCCCAGGCACATTCCCTGGCAGACTGGAAATGGTGTTTGCTCGCTTATCCACAACTTCTCTCTTTATTCTAACCTGTTTGAAAATTCCTCCACAGGTGGGGTTTTGTTGCTCTTGGGGTTTTTATTGAGTGACTTGAATATCTCCTAGCTGACGTGTGTGAAGGGAATTCCTTACGATGCAGTCTAGAGGGTTTTTTTCTTTGGCTTTTCAGGCATATGGTGCATAAGTTATACATGTTCACATATAGTTCAAGTTAGAAAATGTCCATTGTAAAATGTGAATTATTTGTAATGTTGGAAAGGTTACTGTGACTTTAATTTTAAAGTAAATCTGTACTTTTAAGCTTTTATCAGTTTTGGTAGAACTAATCTGAGAAACTTGCACCCACTACTACCTCTAAGAGAAGATCAACTGCCAAGTCCTTGTGTTGCATGTAATTATATTTGTTGATGGAAAGATGAAATATCGAACTTCCTTTAACAAGCTTCCTTTAATAGCTTTTCCAAGTTCCATTTTGATGTTAAGTGAACATGTGAAATAATCCAGCCTGTATATTATTGCATAAATTTGTCTCAGTAAGTTAGTTTTTGTAAACATTCAGTGTGCTTGTAAATGGTGGAAAAGGAGAGAAATAAAAGAAAATAACACATAGGAAGAAATAGAAAGAGATGGGAACAGATCCCCTGACTGTGATGGTTACACATCCTCTATCTCAGGGGTCCTCAAACTTTTTAACCAGGGGGCCGGCGTGCGGATGAAGCGGCAGGCAGTCATCTGCGGCTGCTTGGTTTCCCCCCCCAACCCCCAGCGGGGGGCTGGGGGGGGTGGGGGTGTTTTGTAAATACCGGGGGCCAGACTGAGGACCCTGGGGGGCCATATCCAGTCCGTGGGCTGTAGTTTGAGGACCCCTGCTCTATCTGATGTAACCTGTCTGTTTTGGTTTTTTTAGCCTGTTTCCCTAACATTAGGGCAGTCATAATTACCGGGACACGCTACATGGGAGATATGAATTAAGGGAAGCTTGTTACATTCAACAAGCCCTGATATTTGGTAGGGGCACAACTAAGCATGTGCTAAACTGCGATGTTCTGACAGGATAACCATATGCTTATTATTTTGCTGATCTGAGCTTTAGTGTGAATTGTTTAATTCGGGATTTGAACAGAACACGGTTTACAGCAAAAATAAATCCACTGTAGTGTAAAAACTGCATGTACACATGTAATAAGAGATTTTTTTTTATTTATTTCCATAAAGGATGACTATCTGTATTTATCCGAAATGTTAAGAAATAAGGTAAGTGTATACAGATGTGAAGAAATAAGGTAATTTGCATAGCTCATACAGCTGTACTTTCTCAGGTATCATTTGTTTCATAGAGTGTGCACAAACCAAAATAGGAGCTTGCTTGTGAATTGGTAATGGGAACAAAAATCAAATTAAATATGGCTCCTAAGATTTCCTGTCATCTCATTTCACTGCATCACTCAGAGAAAAGATTTCCTCATTTAGGGTGAATTTCTTTGGTACGTGGTTGTTATAAATCCAGGGCTTCCTTTACGGTGTGTGATGTTTCTTCATGAGTTTCCAAAATCCAGGCTTCCCTATATGGTTAGTGATGTTTCCTCATGAGTTTCCATGATCTTTGTCCCTTTCCATAGATATTTTCTTTTTTTCTTTTTTTTTTTTTTTTTTTTTTTTTTCTTTTGGGAGAGGAGTGGAACGGTAGCTCTTAAACACATGAATGTGATGGTAATATTAAGCAATACCTTCAAAATAGCTTCTTTGTACAAATTTTGGGAAGAAGAACAGGAGCTCAATACTGCAGAGTAAGGAGTTTAGAAGCTGTTGCCTTTAGAAGCTCCTTTCCAGCCTTTTACAGCTACAGGGGTATTTCAGGGCAACATTTGCTCTCCCCACCTGCCACCACCACCATCGTCCATGTGTGTCCTGTCATCCTCGTCCGCCCGTCCCCGTTCTCCCCCCTTCTTTCTGTCTCATATCTTTTTATCACAACTGAGGATTTTAACAATTTCCAAAATACTGTTTGGCTGGGGGTTTTTTTCAGTCTTGTGTTCTTCCTGCATTGACTACAATCATTATCCAAAGTTATTGCTTTTTCTTACAAATATCTTAAAGCTACCAGGACTGTTTAAGTCCTTGATCCCATTTGTATGCCATGAGAGTACATCATCTTTGTTGAACACCTAGCTTCAAGTTTTATTGTAAAATACAACCATTTCCTGTCTTTTTTTAGATTAAAAGATCCAAACATGTTCTATAATATTCTCTTCAATATAGCTTGCTTCATTCTATTCCCAGTATCATGCCTGAAGTTCAAGAAGAATTCTGTTCGTTAGAATTATAGCCACTTATGAAATACTCCCAAAACAGTCCCGATTTTTGTCCGTGAAGAGATGTTATGTATTCACAGAATTATTAGCATGCTTTTTTGCTACATGAAATGCACATCAAGAGTCCCAGTGCTACATTTAAAATGCTCTAACTGTAATGCTTTATTACTCTGAGCACTTCTCTCTCTATGAAATGCGTCTGCCTGCCCATTCCAAAAAGTCCTGGAAAGTTAGGACTTGCTATTTTATTTTTGTGTTGTCCATCTTTTGTTTTTTTTGTGATTGTCTACTTAAACTGTGGGGGTTTTGTTCCCATATTGCACAGCACCTTCAGGGTAAGGATTAGAATAATTAACTGTGGCTAACAAATGACACACTCACCTAGATAAATTTTGTGATAAGTGATGATTTGTTCTAAAATAGTGTTCCATTTCAGAAAACTTTGTTCTTCACAAATACTTGTACCTGTAGCCTCCAGGGGTACAAGTGTTTAGAAAAGGCAATGATGAACACTTTATCAAGAGATTAAATGTGTTATCTTAAAGCAGAAAAAGAAATAAGTCCCCCAAATTGTTGCATAACAGAATAACCAAAACATGTTCACCTCTCTTCAATCTAATATATACTACTTTTCCTTTTGTAAAAATAATATACTAAAGATGTTAAGAACTCTGGGATTTTTTAGTTAATACAAGTCCTTTTTCACTGTATAGTGGTATTCTTCAAGACCGTTTCTTTATGGTTTGATTTTTTTTTTTTTTTTTTTTTTTTTTGGACAACCTAAGTCTTTTTTCCAAAGCCCAACACTTCTTTTTTTATTTTTTTTAAAATTCTTTTTAGTGAATAGATGAATGAGACCCTTTCACAGTAATGGAAAACCTCTTACTACACCTCAGTGAAGTCCTTCAGAAAGGAGCTGGATACTCAAGCATGCTGGGGAGGAGCGACTTTCATGTTTTCTTGAAAGTTATGGGGCAATCAACTTCACGAAAGTATACAAAAGCCAGTATTTAGAAGAAGGAATGCTTTTCCCCTGGCATTAACCACTGAAATGGCTGCGGTCCAAGCTGAATACAAAGCAGTACAAAGCAGTATGTACTTCACCCAGTAGAACCTGAGGTTTTGCTGCTCTGTGACCAGAGTCAAAGACCATCTTGGGCAGTTTGAAATAAATACGTGGAGTGAAAGTGGAAATAGCCCAGGCATCAGAGCAGTTTCTCTGAAGAGCACATCCATTGTATTGTTCATGGGGCAGCATAAATTCATTTTCCTCCTTGAATTTAGTATCAGCTTTCAATGTTTTTTTCACTTGCACACCATCAGACAAGAAATGAAAGCAAAATTCTGAAACCATGGCTCCTAGAGAAACAATGTTTTCCTGGGATTAAAAACACTAACATCTGAGTAAACTTGTTCTGCATTTCACAGACTTGGAAAAGGAAAATATGAAAAATAGATGCTTGGGAATCAGAATATAACTAGTTCTCACGTAAGGAAAGTTAATCCCATTTGGTTCTGAGCGTGGCAGTGGCTTGGCTGTACCGAATTTGCATTGAGTGCAGAGAGGACAGTGGGAACTTCCAACCTTGACATTGTTATCTTCAGAATTCAGAGCACACACTGGCATTCTCTGATTTCTAATGCTCTGTAGATAGTAACTGTATAGGAGAAGCTTGTGGATTTGCTTCAAGTCATTACAGTTTGCTTGTTAAAATGTTGGGTTTGGGGTTTTTTTGCCTGCACTGTGCATTAATTGGATGAGAAAATGACACAATTTAGTCACCAATGTCAGCTTTCTGATTTTTCCACACAGTCCAGGTTTCGGAGTCAGTTCCTCAGAAGCACTCAGACAGAGCTATCTCTGTTCGGTAACACTCAGTGTGTAGCAGCTGCAGTTACAGAGGAAAGCTGCTGGGTGCTGACAACTAAACGGGGTGGGGGAAGTCCCAGATATTGATTCTGAGACTCATCTCGCAGATATGCTTTCTCCTGTACTAGGCTTGGGTGCTGAGCTAAAATCGTGGACCATTTTCTGTTCTTTCTCCCATTATGAAAAATGACAGTGGTTTTAAATTTTTTTTTCAAAGTGTTTTGATACTTGCAAATTCTTTAGCTGAGGTTCACTCATAGTTTCTTTTCTAATAAAGAAAAAAAAAAAAAGAAAAAAAGACCCATTTAGTAATAGATATCACACATTGCTGAAATTGTTGAAACTATTGCAAAGTGGTCAATAAACCCAGAAGATAATGGCTAGAAGCACCATAAGTGACTATCTGTCATGCTAATAGTATGCACAAGAAAGTGAAGCGCAGCAGGAAGCGCTGGTACCAGCCTTTTTAAGCTGAATCAGTGTCATCAGCCTGTGCTGTGAATCGGAGCGTTGTGCAAACATGTATATATATAAAAAATAGATATAATAATATATATGTCTATAATATATCTATAATATAATGTACATAGATATAATATGTCTGTTATTATTAGAGTCGTTTGATAGGGTATGCTTCTATATGTAGCAATAAATTTTTTATCGTACTACTTCAAATGATGACCAGAGCAAAGTCAGAATAAAGACTCATTTGTGGTAAATACTGTGGAAACAGGAACTAGTTGCTTCTTCATTTGTCTCTTCCAAAGAGAAATGCCAGAAAGAAGGCAGGATGGGAATACTGTGCCAAAAATAGTTTCTGCTGTTTTCTTGGAGGAAGAGGAATAATTTGCTTAAGTGATATAAGAGGTCAAAGAGCATACCACAGAAGCTAAGAGAGGTAGAAATGTTGGAAATGTAAGGAAGTTTTATCTCTGCTTTTATAGTGATGCTTTGGGATAACAGCAAAGGCTTCCTAGAACAGTTCATGCGAAAGGAAGTCAGCACAGTTCTAACGATCAGGAAGTGCTGAAGAATTTTTAATAGATCCAGGAAAATGTATGACACTGCTGGAATATCTTTCCTGTATAAAATTTTTTATTTGTATTCATTTCATGGAAAAGCAAATTTGGAAGTCTGGACCCTGCTACTTGTGTTAAAAAACAAATGCACACACACACATCAAAATAAACCCAAACCTCAAAAACAAACAACAAAATAAAAAGCAAACCAAAACTCCAACTCCAACCTAATCGACAGCCTATAACAGAAGACAAGAAGTGACAAATGGCAATCAGCTACTTCCCCAATTTGCCTGGCTTTCAATTTTCTTCCTGGCTATTATAACAAGGAGAAGGGGACCGAGGAACTGGTTCTGAATTGAGGACATGCTCTAAGTACAAAGCGGTATTGAGGCAGTAAGAAGATTCTGGAAAAAGCAGTTAGCGTGTTATGCTTAGGTGTTGATTGGCAGGAATGCTGGGAATAACATAATTTTTCTTGTCATGTGTTTGTCACCTGTTTGTATCTGTGAGGTTGGGCCAAATTACAGCCACTAGTTGCTGTCATATAGCTGAGCAAAGTTCAGCTGAGCTAAAAGATGGAGAGTTTGGGTGATTCCTGCTGTAGTTTGACACTGTTTCAATGAGACAGAAAATCATTTTACTCTTCTGAAGTGCACCTCAGTAACATCTCTGCCATTCTTTTCCTCACTTCTTGTAACCATAGCTTTTGGGAACTGTATTGTTTCCACAAACCAAGATCCAGCTTAGTGCTGAAAGGAGACACGCTGGATGAGATAATCAAGAGAACCTGAGGGAGAATTAATGTGTGTCTTTGCGGTTTGATAAAACTGCTGAGATTTCTAGGGGGAATTTGGAACTTGACTGAAGGGCAGGGCTGCTGGCTGGGGTGCGGTGCTTCAGAAACCACAGTCCTTACATCTGTGTGGCATCGCGTGCTGTTGAGCAGGGTCTGTACACAGAGCTGATTTGGCTGTAAGGATCCAGGCAAATCTTTTGGAGTCTTGTGTATTATGTGTTATTTGCCTTGCTGCTCCCCCCAGGGACCAGTAGCCTGTTGTCTTTCCTGTGGAGGGTGAGTGAGTTTGTGCTCTCAGTGTGGAAGTATTGGCTTTGATGGATCTCTGTCTGGGAGCCAGACTCCAATACTCTAAGTTTTTTATAGATGCTCCACATTCAGAGGGTATACTCCTCAATGGCCAATTTGCTTATGTGAAGATATTGGATATTACACAGGATTTGGGGTTTGGCAGAATGATACAGCAATATGCAGAAATCACAAAACAAGTGTAAGTTATACTTGGCAAAATACACCAATTGCAATGGTGTTAACCACAGTACCAAAGTAGTCTCTTATTGGGCTCTGTAACATGTTTACTGCCGTGGTGTTGGCTGTCCTGTCACCGGGAAGCAGTGTGTGGCTTGAAGCTAGGCTGAGCCTCTTGGTCTCCAAAATTCTGTTGTTAGTTGCTCAGTTTTTATATTCTGTATTGGGCTAAGCCACACATTCGTTGCCCTCACGCGGTTCTGGCTGCCTCAGGCATTCACACGTTTTCAGTGAACATGGGGACAAACCTTTACACCACCAGTTATCCACCCAGCTGGGATACAGCTGGCTGATCCCTCTGGACCCCCTCTCGTTGTAGTGGTTTATTGGCCCGTCACGCTGGGTCAGGAGCTGTTTTCAACCCGCACTCCCATACCTCGCTAACGAGAGGCCCTCTGCTTGTCTGGGTTAGCTACAGTGGGTTAATGAATGCTAATGCTTGAAGGAGTTGATTCCATATTTTACTTGGTGTTTCTGTTGCTGTTCTTTAGCAGAAAAAGGAAATTCTGCGCTTGTTTATATGGCTGGTAATAAAGATGAGGTCAAACTCTGTTGGTAAAATTTTATTTGAAATTTTCCTAGACTGTAACTTCTTAGTTAAATGAATTGAACCATAAAAAGCGAAGCCCTTTGCTCCTCTAAATTATATTAATGTAACTGAAGAAAAGGCATTAATTTTCTCTAAAGGTTTTAAAACTTATCTTCCGTTGTACTTTATACACTTAAGGTATTTTAATTATTCATTATTACTGTTTTAAATTCACTTAAAAATTTCAAAATTACCTAGGTATTGTGTAATTACAACATTTTTCCATCCCTTTGCGGAAGGTTACACTTAGATGTTAATACAATTTTTTCCAAACTGTTCATGAAAAAAAAAAAAAATATATATATATATATATACACCTTAAATATTGCAGTGAAACCTAGGCTAAAGTTAAGTTTACCACACTTTGACACAGTATTCAATTTTTTCCTGTTGTGATAAATGGCACTGGGAAACCATTAAAGTTGTTTTAGCTTTAGTTTTAGGTGCTAAGTGTGTTAGGGACATCTTTATGCATCTGGAAGTAGACCTGTTCCATTCCAGTGGCTTCTGCAGGTGAAAAGACTTGAGCTCCTGGAGTTTCATGTGTTGTAGGGGGCTTTTCTAGTAGTACCGAGAGACCAAGTACAGCGAGTGAACCAACACTCCTGAGCACGTTTTCCCGTTCTTATTCCCTTGTACACTTTTGATTGGCTTTATATGATATCACAGCTGATCAGATTTTTATGTGCACTTTTACTTAAATAGCTTGGAAATGTTAACAGGAACATGTCACTTCAGGGTAAAGGCTAGGTGCAAGTTACTACCACTGGTAAAGCAGTTGCTATAGAGCAGCAAGTCGCTGAAGTAGCATACCAATAGACACACTTGTTTAGGCTTTGTTCCATGGTTTTTTCACTGTATTTTTAAACACATTTTTCATGAAGATTTGGGGTTTTTTTATTCATTCCTCTATCTCTGTAATTTTTTCTTGTTTTATTTGGGGTCGGTTATATTTATATCATCATAATCTGTTTTGGTACCCAACCGAAAACTGGGGTGTGATTAGTAAGAGAGAACAGTACTGCACATTCCTGTCTGGAAGAAAGAATAACCTTCAGCATTTTCTGGGTGCTCAGGACCTTTTCTAAGCTGCTTTTTTTCTGCACTTTTCCAGCTTTGTTTGTTTTTTTTTCTTTCACACAGTTTGGTATCTATGGCAGAAATTGGGTCAACTACAAGAGCTTGCTGTTCATGCCTATTTCCACTGTACTTAGCTGTGGAGAAATACCAATTACTTGAGTGCTTTTGTTTTGATTTAGGCAGTCACTTTTGTTCTTTCATTAACTCTGTAGTGTCTTAGGCTTTCATTACCTCCTAGCCTTTTCTCCATTAAAAGCTGCTTTACTTCTGCAGGGACATGCAGGTGCTGTTCCCATCCAATGCCATGCTTTCTGTTCTTGGCACCAGGGCTCTGTTCTTTTGGCATCCTGGGTACCGTAGGCTCCGGGTTCAAGGACTCGCGGGCATGTCATTGCTGGTTTGCAGACAGGTACCTGAACAGGCACCCGGCCCATAGGTCAGAAGGTTTGGAGAATCCCATTTCAGACCAATATAATTAAACTGCTGCTGCTTATTTATAAAATTGCTGATAACTAGCATGGAACTACTTGCATATTGATTCTTACAGGACCCATTATTATCAGGAGGGAGGATACCCTGTCTGTGTTCAAGAACATTGAGATGCCTCTTGCTTTCAATATTTTTATTCATGTTAGTCAAACACAAACCACTTAAATATGAAAAATTTGCTAGAAACTGCACACAAAAATATTTATTAAGCGCAAGAGCATGACAAATACGAAACCTCCCTTCATCAATGTGTTCTTTTCATTCTAAAAAATATGAAAATTCAGCATTCATGGAGATCAAAAAGTGTGTTTAAAACTTAGGATTTACATACACTGGGTAGCTCAGTATTTCTGTTCTAGCTTCATTGCCATTTCTGGAGCAAAAATAAAACAAACTAGACTAATTGAACTAAGAAGTGTCATGAAATGCTGAACCAGAAATGTCAAAAATTTTACTACAGTGTTTTTGATCAAAATGAAAAACTTAATTCAGGTGAGATTAACATTTAATGCATGTGGCTTCTTTGCTTTAATACTTTTGGGAAATGAGGTTTGGTTTTTTGGGTTTTTTTTCTTGTAAGCACTATTCTTCCGTTAGCTTATTTAGATACTCATCCAGAACTATTAATTCTGGGATAGCTGACAGCAGCAGAGTGAATGAGATGTGTCATTTTAGCTGTTGATGCTGGTATTACACTTTAGCTGGTGTTTTTTGGAGGTGACTTCAGTTATTGCCTTAGTTTTAAAGGAATTGGACAAAACTGCCCGTCATCTGTAGCAACTCTGCTGCTGTGTATTGCTCCAAGGCCCTACTTGAATTAATTTTATATGAAAAGGTTAGGAAAAAAAAATAGAGAATAGCAAAGTCTATTCCATAGGACATATGTGAGGTAGATAGCTCATATTGTGGAAGAAAGGCAATTGCTTACACAAACTTTATTTTTCCTGTGATTGTAGTCTGAGATAAAACAGTAGTTATGAGCTGCTCAGATAAGATATTTTAAGTGAATATCTTATCAAGATGATAGACTCCTCTAATAGCTTCTTTTTTTTCTTCCCACTGTGGTGTTTTGGTTGTTTGGTTGTTGTTTTTTTGGTTTGGGTTTGGGTTTTTTTAATGATGATGTGTATTTGAAGGAGTAACGATGAACTAAGTCCTATAGAAAAAGAACCAGTACTTCTGGAAAGAGTTTTTCACTTAAACAATATAATGAGGTGAGAATAGCATGGAGAGAAAATGTCTGTATCTTGAGTTACTTAGAAAACTCATATTTTTCATTTTATGCTGAATGCTTTGTTTTGTAGAGTTTATTTTCATTGTATTCCCTCATTAAAATGACAGGAGAATTCAAGACAAAGTGAGCATGTAGAAGAGGGAAACACTTTGTTGGATCTGTGACTAATTGGCTTAATATATAACAATATGAGCCACAGCTCCTGAGTTTTGTGTCAGCTCAAAGTAAGTGTAAATCAAGGCTGATTAAAAACCATGGAAATTCTCCTTGTACAAGCACATAACTGATCTCACAAAGTAGAGAACAGTGGAGATTGTCTTCCTGCTCACTTATTGCCCAGGGATTTACTGAGACCTTTTTAGTAGTTTTCCCTGTGTCTAACATGGCATCCCTGTTCTGCAGAAGAGAGATCTATCTGCAGAGGGCACGTAAGCCCTTCCAGACCCGCTCCCAGGGAACTTTCCCCGAGCCTATGCAGAAGCTAAAATGCCCAGTGCCGTGCATTGCTGTTGCTTTGAACCTTATGAATAACTTAATGAAAGTACGATCAAGTACATTTTCGGCTGGAGTTTGCCTTTAGGTTATATACCTTCAGAGTGGGAGAAAATTTATCACAAACCAAAAAACGTTTTGTGAAGGTTTTAACCATGCTTACAACGTCTCTCAAATTTCAGTGACATGTGAAAACAAATCTGTGATGAGTTTGTTTACTCCCAGTGCTTTGCGCTTGTATCCTGTTCTGTGGAAATGTTACTCAGAAGCAAGCTTGGAGATGTGAGTGTTCACTGAGAATGAAAATAAAAATACAGCACTATGGAATATTTTTAAAGCTTTCCAGTTGAAACGGGAGCATTGCTTTCTTGATTTATTTTCTTATCCTAGTTTTGTCTTGCATTTTTTCCAGAATGACTAAACATTGAAGACAGCTATTTTTGAGAGCTGAACTTTGTTTCATAGTCATAAACCCAATCATTTCAAGGTTCCAAGATACTTAATGATTAAAAACTTTTAAAGGAGCTTGCAGTTCTTTTCCGCCCTGGTTAATCTGTTACTGTTTATGATCTCTGCTGCCCTTTCCTGAAAATGCTGATCAACAAGACGAACAGGAGGACAAATGATCTATTTGTTTCCTGAGGCATCACCTTCACATTTCTGCACTGATGAGATATACATGCTTGTATAGGAAAATAGATTTCAAACTCCCCAAAACCACAAGAACCCCTCAAATTTGTCCTCTAGGATGGAACACAATGTCTGTGCTGGCGTTTATCCTCTCCTCCAGTGCTTTTTGGCATTGCTGTACTGCTCAATCCGTTACTGTACTGTATTAACTTACTGGCTGTCTTTTAAATGGCAATCCTAATCAAGGATGTGGTTTAATTTTTATAGCTTCTCAAAAGTAAAGATATCTATTTTTGTGGAGATAATTTCTATACTTATTTATAGACTCGCTGTCCTTTGTAATTTACCTTGTAGTTATAGAGTAGTCAAGTGTATCAGAGTATTTAACTTCTATTTATTTGTGTGTCAAACATCTGGTACTTTACAACTCTGACCTACATTTTTCGTAACTGGGTCATGGATTGTTGCTGCAACTATGCAGTGCATGCAAATGTATGATCTAAAAATAGTAAGTTATTACCAGTTACGTCATTTTCTTGTACTGGCAAGAATGGCCTTTCCTATATATTGTTGTTGCTCATTAACTTGGTTGTAGACCTTTATCTGGCAGATAAAGAATGTCAAAGATCTCTTTTTACAGGTGATAATTTGACAAGCGCATGTATATTCATTTCAACAGGAATTTCATAAACATTGTTACAAAGTTCTGAGATCCTGATTAAAAAGTTAAATAACGATTTAAACCCAAAGAAACTTGGGAAGCTTTCTTGCGCGCTTTCTTGCTGTAACTGTCTTTCGACAGTTTTAGGTTTGTTTGTTTTTTTGGGTTTTTTTTGTGTTTTTTTTGTTTGGGTTTTTTTTGGCATATTGGAAGAGTAATAGTATTTTCAACATGGTCCTGAAACTAAAAAGGCAGGACAGCATTATGTTTCTGTTTTATCTATTTAGTATAAATACAAATATTCTGACTTCAGTTGTTTGTAAAATGTATCAAAGTGTTTGATTTCCACTGTACTCCTAGATGGTGCTATTTTTAATCCCTTTTAAAAACAATATGAAAATATCCAGCCATCATCACTGGCTGAAAGATGTTTGTGTATGTGCAGCCTCATACTACAGAAGAGTATGCTAAACAGCTCTTCGCATGGCAGGCTTTCCGTTATTCTATCTCCCAGATGCCCATCACCGTGCAAATAATGTGCAGGCAAATTCCTCTTCTGGCCAATAGACTTATTTTTATTAAAAGTAACTTAAAATCAATATTCAGGGTAGGCATGTCACTAGAAGTGAAAACAGACTGTCTTCTGTAAGATGGTATTTTGCCCTACTGTTATTGAAGTTCTGTCGAGACCAACATGAGAAGACCAAGATGTGTCAGAGCAGTAATTGATCACACTAGTACTTCTGGGATCGTATCATGTACAGCTTGACATAAACCTGGCATGACTAGATGCAGTTAGACCTTTAGTTACAAAAAATCAGAGATGTATTCATTAACCTAGATATTTTTATGGTATATTCTTTGAGCAGCTCACTACAGGCCTTTAGTAAAGTGATGAGAGTAATTCCATACGGAGATCTCTTGTGTGTCTAGAGACAGCAACCATAGTTAATTCACAGGTTTTCACAGTAATCAGAGCTTTGTAATTTAATACTTGCTTTTAAATGGATGCTCAGTTTAAAACCAAGGAAAATCTAAATGAAAAAATCTGATACTTAGGATACTTACTGGTATTTCCTTAAAAGCTATGCTTCTGATGGTATTATTTATGTATGATGGTAAACAGTATTCTGTTGTGATAGCATTGTCCATTTACATGGTTAAAAGATCTACAAAAGAAGGGGATCTATTAGGCTTAATATCTATCACTTAGATCTATCACTTAGGCTGTTGAGTGCATTAAACTAGTAGCAGGAAAACATTATTTGGTGTACTTTCATTTATTTTATTAGTGCTACATACAGCAGGTTTTTTTACAGATTTTTTTTTTGAAACAAAATACTGAGTGAAAGCCAGAATCACTTAATCATTACTAGTCACAAACTCAGAACATTTGCATTTTCTTTTTATTGTAAACTATATTTAGCATTAAAAATACATATGTAACTTGATGACATATGTTTTCATACGTTTCCTTTGCTGTGGCTTGTATTTAAAGTGTTGGGAAATGCAGTCTTATGGTGGTATTTCATTAGAGTATATGGGATGGTTCATGTGCTTTTTAATATGTGCCGTGTACTTTTTAATATGCGCAAGTCCACAGCAGTGAAACCTAGGGTTTTATGGCTGGCTATGTCATTACAAAACATAAGGATTTAATTCCTTTCTATTCTTGAAGTTTCACTTGTGTCATTACTTCCATCTTTGCTATTCTATTGACCCGTTGAACTTTGCTTTTATTAAAATGGGAAGAAAATCATTTCAATCTTAACATAGCCTACAGAGTCACTGTTCACTTATGCCTGTAACAGCTTTTGATGACAGCTCCTCAGAACATAACCTTATTTCTTGGTGGTGTGAAATGTTTTCACTGCTTTTGCATTGTACAAATAATAGGTCGGTACCTCTCCTGAAAATGTAAGGAAACACATTTTAAACTTGTTCGTTCTCATATAACACTGCCTATGCCTTCTAACGATGCTGTGTCACTGCTAATAGAACAATTTTTTAAAGCATGTGAAACAGGAGTCACAAGCTGTAACTGCTTAGAGTAATACTTCTCTTATAGGAGTTTGTTCTTGCAAGAGTTAAAGATTTTCAGCTGCCTTTTTTTTTTTTTCTTTTTAATGGAAAAGTAACTTAATTTTTCAGAGTTTTCATTTTCATGAACTTATCATGCGTGAATAAATCTAACCTAAAGGGATAATGTCACAGATTGGAAATAACCAGCCAGAATGGTAATATAATTACTTCAATTTATAAGGAATTTAAGCAACTGTCTGGACTGTAGCATTCTCTGGGCTTGTTACATAGTAATTTTATGTTTTGGAAGCAGTTTGGGTGATTTGATCAAGCATTCTGACATCTCTGTAACCCATAGTGTTGCAAGCCATGGAGTACGTTGCACACGGAGTAGCACCTAAATTGTCATAAACCTAGTGAGGTTAAAGTGTGATGGAGTGCCTGCTAAAGTCAGAAAAGTAACCCGCTGAGCACTGGAACTCTGGCTAGGCTACTGTGACTTCAAGTATCTTCATAATTAACTAAGCTTATAGCTTAGACTCTTCTTGAATGTTGATAGGAAAACTATCAAAATGTTCTTACTTCGAGTGACTAGCTTTCCGTTTGTTTTATCTAGCATGGGTTCAAAAACTGTATTGCTGATTTTGGAAGAAGCACTAAGGAATGAATAATGCCAATTAGCAAATGAAGCAACTGGTTTTGTGCGGTGGCAGTGCATAGTACAGGAGTGAGATAGGAGCCCAAGTGATTAACTCTCACAGCAGACGTGGTTTTATACTGACTGCATTTCTGTGATGTAAATAATGAAATGTTAGCTACTGGATGAAGTAGCTGCAGTTTAAATAAAAGGTCAAATACAGCAGGGTATACGCCTACTGCTGACATCCAAATTGCTGGAAGAATATGGATTTGTGCCTAATACACAGTACTTGGCTTTTTAATTAATGAAAAGATGGATATTATGATCTCTTAATTTGTTAATCTCCATTAAAACCAGAGAACTAGCAAGGGCTGAAGTGCATGCTAGCAGTCCTTTTAAATGTGAAGCTACAGGGACTTGAGAAGCTCTAATGTATGGCCTTTATGGCTGTTCATTGTGACAGTATTTGGAAATGTTTGTTTAAAATAAGAAAAAATCCCTCCTAAATTCTTAACAGAAGATAAAAAAAAATCATGAAAGTTACGTTATAAAGATACTTCTACTATGTATCCGTTGCATTTCTGTACAATAGGAAAATAAGTTTTAACTCTGCAGAGGACTTGGTTATAAAAGCAATGTCATTAAGAAATTGAAAGCCATCTGCCATTTAACAGAAAACAGCAAGAACTTCTCGAGGAATCACCTGCATCATCTTATTAGAGAGAGTCTCTGCTTCAGACTGAGTGGGACAAGACTAGGAAATGAACCAGCTACCAGGCTGTAGGATCTGTAGTTGGAAATGTGTGTGTTTACGTATATACAAGCTCTAAGGTAATCAGATTGCGTAGGAGTGGAATTCTCAATTAACTTTGCCTCTTAGATGTTTTTATTTTTTTAAATAACAAAAGCATCCTTTCTTCATTTATAATACAAATGCAGTGAGTATTAGTCTGAATTTGTACAACTCTCTAATGTTTTCAGACCCCACCCTAGGTTTTTATTTGCTTAAAATGGATCATTGACTTGTAAGGTATCAGGATGTTCTGATTGACCTTGGTTGTTTCTTGGGTAAAAGGCACCAGCCAGCTCTAATACAACCTTGACTCAGAGCTTGAGAGTGTGCTACAGCTCACTAATATGCTTGATGAGCATTCTAGGAAAGGATCACAGTTTATAAATAGCTTCTGGTATAATTAGCACACCTTTGCTTCCCTAAGAGGGAGTAGCAGCAGCGTAATGTTGCTGGTGGTGTGGTGTAAGGTTGATCTGTTAAGGTTGTCACTGTCCAAAGTGTCAAAGAAAAAAATACTGAAATCATGTAAAAGTTCTCCTGTATATCTTATCTTTTGAGACTTTGCGATTAGGTTGGATAGCTGTACTGAAATGTGTGAGAGGATATAGACTATTACCTCTAGGAAAACATATCTAGAGATACCTGTGCAGTCTTGCTTTTTAAAAACCAAAATCCAGCACAACCATATTTTGGGGCTCTTAGTTTAGTTCCTGGCTGTGGTTTAGTCCCTTTATTCCCTTTTCTTTCATTTCTGCATCTCTTTTGGACAAGTGGTTTTGTTACTCAGGTTTTCCTGCTACAGAGCTTGTCTGAACTGTAGTGATGTTAGAAGTAATTCACAGGCTTTTCTCTTTCACTTGCCTTTAGTGGGTCCTTTAAAACTTGAAGAATAACAGTTCCCCTCTCTGATCGCAATCTGAAATGTCAAGTGCAGCTTCATAAATCACACTTCTAAAAGATTAAAAAGGGGAGAGGGAAACTTGAAGAAATTAAAATTAGTAACTCATTACGTGTTACTGCAATTTGCTTCTCTGCATACATGTTAAAATTGTTTGAGGATTTACGAGACTATTATAAATAGTTGCAAATGCTCTGTGCAAGGAAGTCTTTCTCCCTCATAGTCATATTATTTTTTACTTGCTATTAAAGAGAATAAAGAATAGCATGCATCTGGAGGAAGGCTTGGTCCAGCCCAAAACCTTTTATTTGGAAGTAGTTATAGCTTTGCTTAGCTTGCTTGAAGAGGTTGAATAGTGACAAGGATGATATTTGCAATGAATATTCAGCATAATTTCCTTAGACCCTTGTTCAAAGAGGTGTACTGAGCCAAAGCAGACCTCTGTCGGAGCTGCTTTAAAGTATTTGTGATGCTTTTATCTGGGGAGCAAGTGAAGTCAATTAAAGCATACACTAAATTTCTGACTTCTTAAAAGTCAACGATCCATTTAAATAGGTGAAAATGTAACGTAGGAAAATTTCTCTAAAGGATTACGTAAACACAATTCTTGTTGTGACTGTATGATGAAGAAAGAAAGCATGTTGTCATGATTGTTTGAATAATATGGAATAAATTAGTATATTGATTTAAAACAGCGTGTGTATTTTAGGTGATAACTACAGGCAATTATATGAACATGGGTGGCTTATATTTGCAGTAAAGTCAGTCACTGATGGAAAATTGCTCTCAAAAGACCGAGGGCTGGAATTTCTGTGTATTCAGGATGGTTTCAGGAAGATTAATGCAGCCTTTATTGACTAAATTGCCATATCAAAGGGAGTGTTATATTTTTTTTTTTCCTCTCCAAAAGAGGAAAACTGTCAAGGATTTTTTTAACTGTTTCTGTGAAGTGACTTTTTCTTTTTAGGCCAGGAAAGCGTTTGTTTTTTACTTCCCCAACTCACCCCCCTGCCACCCCCTCACAAATATCTAATGCTTTTTCTGTCTGTATTTTGTCTTTCATATCCTAGCTTTGGCATTTTTTGTTTGGTTGGGTTTTTTTAATAAAGTGAAAAATGAAGAAATCAAGTGTAGATATTCTCATGCCAACAAATTCTATCCAAGTAAGTTCTCTAAGAAGCTGGTTTCCTACTGTAGCAAAAATACAATTTTAATAAAGCGTCAAGCCTCTCTTGCTTGTCTTCTGTGGAAGTATATCTACTTAGTGAACCAGTGCACTAAAATGAAATCTATGGGAACCCCTAGAGTAAGGCTCTGGGCATTGAAATTCATGGAGGAGCGAACATGTTCTGTGAGCACTACTGGAAACTCTGCATGCGTGGAAAAAAGCAGAGGGTGCATGGCAGTAGAAAATGGCTCGAATTTGTCTGATGAGATGCTGTGATGAACCCTATAAAATGTTATAAAAGCTAATACAATCTTGATACCTTCCGGAGGGTATTTACAGAATGGGGGGTACCTCTGGTGGTGGCCTTAGCACCAGCCTCTTGGTCAAGGCAAGGCCAGTCGGAGCAGGTTGCTCCAGGCTGGTTTGGATACCTCCATGGATGGAGCTTTCTGGCAACCTGATCTCTCTCTCTCAATTAAAAACCTTTTGCTTCTGTTCAGTTGGAATTTCCTATATTGCATTCTGTGCCTATGGCCACTTGTCCTGTCACTGGATGTGAATGATAAAAGTGTGGCTGTGGTCTTCTTTTTTTGTTTTGTTTTGTTTTTGTTTTACACCCTTCGGTCAGGTATTTACGTACATTGGTAAGATGAGCTTTCTCCAGGCTATGCAGTCCCAGCTCTTAACTCCTCTTTCTATGCCATATGCTCCAATCCAGTGGAGTCATCTGGATGTTCTCTAGTATGTCCGTGTTGCTTCTGGACCGGGAAGCCCAGAACTGGACCCAGTGCTCCTGTTGCATCTCAGCAGTGTTGGGTAGCTGGTGACACGCTTCCCCGTGCAGCCCAGGATACTGGTAGCTGTCTTCGCCTCAAGGGCACATTGCTGGCTGGTAATCAACTTGGTGGCCATCGCGACTCCCAGGTCTTGTTCTGCAGAGCTGCTTTCCAGCTGGCTGCTTTTTAACCTTATTCATAAAGCACAGGAAATCCCACATTTTGCTGTTCCCTCTTCACATACCCACCCCCCCCCCCCCCACTTGTTTTTGTTAGGGATAATTTGAATATACTATGAGATTATTTATCTAAAGTGCTGCTTATCAAATCTTGGAGAAGCTATTTCTCCATGCAGAACCACACAGCCTGGGTTCTTCAGCAGATCATGAGCGTTTCCTGAACTGATGGCATTTACTCTGAGTTAACCTTCAGTGCCACTTGTGCAAATCGGCCTCTTCAGAAAAACAGTACAAATGTTACATTTATCAGCAAGTCTTACAAGAAGCCAGGAATTGTGAAAGGAAGTCAGTTTTATTACATTATTTCCATTGTAATGGCTAAATTTCCAGATTTTTTTTACCTACAACAAATCTGGCTGATTCTATCATTACATGAAATGTACTTAGAAAACATTACGAATGTTTCCTAAAATTTTTCTTCAAAATAATCTTTTTCTTGTTGTCATTGCCATATAGCTGCTGCCCTACGGTCATTCTTCATGAGTAAAAAATGATTCCTGCAAAAGGGCTTGAAAAATCCTAAAACTTATTTGAGTCAGCATTAATAAACATGTGTTGTACGCTGCATTTGTTGGAGGTGTAGCTTTTAATACAGCATCCAGTGACTGTCAGTTATGATTACTCCCTCAGGAGGGTCCTGTAAGGCACTTAACTGGTAGCTGTGAATCCTGAAGTACTTGCCTTCAGACCTGTAGGTCTGCCTCCAGCACGTGTCTCTACTAGGTCTTGTGATAGTCGTTCCTGGTTTCAGCTCTTTTTGTAGAGAATCAAAGAGCATCCCACCCAAAGTTGGTTCTGGCATTTCTAACCACCTCTTTCTCCGAATATCAAAAGTATATTAGAATTTATGATTATATGTATTATTTATGAGTATTATCCAGGTATCTTGATTACATTTGGATACTTTGTTGATAATTCATATCACTTTCTTTAGGGAATGCAAGTATGAAGAAATGCACTTCAATTCTTAACCCAAAATAAGCAACAAATCAAATCAGAGGCCAGTAAATCAGTTGCTCTTTGAAAAAATAGCTAAGCACGTCGTTTCGTAAGTTCTTGACCTCTTCTTGCACTTGTTGCTACTATTGCTAGGTTACTATTGCAGTGACATCGACAATGTGTCTTACGCATTGACATATTAGGAAATGTTAATTAATAATTTTAATTGTTTTAATTTTTAGTCAGTGGAATAATTATACTCTCAGTCTAGAGGAGATTATCATGAAGTACATATACATACAGGAAATCCAAAACAGTTATGGACCTGACCATCTGCTGAAGTGTCACCTTGCAATCTCATCTAAAATTCTGGTCAGAAGTCCCAGATGCTTCTGAAGTGTTACTAATGCAGAAAGGTAGAAACTGCCACCCTGGAACAATGCAAAGATGCATCTAGTCTTATGTTCTCAGTGGTAGTTCCTTCAGAGGAAGGAGTATCTGTATGTATATGTAAGAAAAAGAATAATTATAATGATTACTATTATTTTCAGTTTATATATGCTAAGCCATTTATTTATCTGTATTTTTGCCGTTCACTAAACTTTTAGGAACATTAAAAAACGTGGGAGAAATGAAGTGATGAAAGTAGAAGCTTGCAAATGTCTGAGTAAAAGATGACTTTTCCAGTCTGCAAAATATGACAAGAGGGTTTTTTTTTTTTCTTTAAGCATGCCGAACCAGCCTAAAACAATGTTATCTTTTTTCTCTAGCTTTCATTTTAAAGGCAGGTGAAATATGTAGCATAAGCAGCCATTTACATATTGTAACTATCATTAATGAATGAGTCAAACCTTGCTGACATATACTGGTGGAACAAATGCAGGGTGAGGGAAGCAAAAGAAATGGTCTTTTCGTTCTAAAGGCAGATGGATTTTGTCTTTCAGAGAACCTCTTCCTTCCCCTCTCTCTGCCCCTAACAATAGAAGGGGCATGGAAAAAAAAACATAAGGAAAAGAGGGGATATGTGTTCAGTTTTGGGCCCCTCACTACAAGAAAGACATGGAGGTGCTGGAGCATGTCCGGAGAGGGGCAGTGGGCTGGGGAAGGGGCTGGGGCACGAGTGCTACAAGGAGCATCTGGGGGAACTGAGCCTGGAGAAAAGGAAAAAGGAGACTCAGAGGGGATTTATCATGTTCTACAAGTAGCTGAAAGGAGGTTGTGGCAACGAGGGTGTTGGTCTCTTCTCCCAGGTGACAACAACAGGACAAGAGGAAACAGCCTCAAGGTGCAGCAGGGGAGGTTTACGTGGGGTATTAGGAAAAATGTCTTTGCTGAAAGGGTGGTCAGGCACTGGCACAGGCTGCCCAGGGAGGGGGCTGAGTCACCATCACTGGAGGGGTTTAGAAGACATGTGGATGTGGCATGTAGGGACATGGTTTAGTGGTGGGCTTGGCAGTGTCAGGTTTGTGACTGGGCTTGATGATTTTAAAGTCTTTTTCAACTTAAATGATTCTGTGATTTTGTATTGAGACTTCAAAAGAGTATGTTTGAGGCTTAACCGTTACTTGCTTTAGTGAAGCTGGCACATTGCCTTACCTACTAGGCAACGTGAAGGACTTAAATAAGCTCTGCCCAGTGCCTCGTATTGCTTTAACTGATCGTGGCAGACACGGCTTCAGTTTGCAGCCGCTGCCTGTAACTTCTATTGAACCTTCATAAATCAAACTAGCAAAACACGCATTATCTCGTATATTCTAGGTGCATTTAGTTTGCTTCAGAGAGCCCTTATGTGTGCATCTATTTAAACATATTGCAAACCAACTTTTAATGAATATGTATTAAATTCTTCCCAGCATCTCTGGGCATATTCCATTTTTGTGGAAGGGCTCTGCAGGAGTACCGTGCGTGGGAGGAGGCCACAAACTCCTGTCTGCTGCTTTTGCTGGTTCCAGTTCTCTCCAAGGCTGATGTGAACAACTCATCGCGAACACTGCAGTTTATTAAGGGAGTATGTGATATCACTGCTCAGGCATATTTAAGAAAGAGAGATGAGAAGATGCTGTTGAAGATGTGGAGGAGATAGTCTTGGAAGTTCACGGAAGATGCACTGCTGTAAAGATGGCTGAAGATGTGCTCTGGGAAGGTGGCGTTTGGTGCCAAAGCAGGGCACTTCTGAAGGCGCTATAGCCATGCGTCACCCACACCAGGGTAGGGACACCCCTAAGATATGGCAGCCTGTGAGCAACCCATGCTAGAGCAACAACACCCCCGAGTGACTGTAGCCTATTTGTTCTGAGTTCAAATACAAAATACCAGTCTGGTTAAATGATAAGTGACAAATGCCCTTGAAATCAATGGGGTTTTTTGAGTTAAGCTACCTTTCTGAAAGTTCTGAATTTCCATGATGACACACAAATACATGAAGTGATGCTCAGAAGTACCAAAAAAAATGTGTAATTCAGTTTTTTCCGTTCAATATATGTGATATTTTTACATTGTGCATGCATTTTTATTCCTGCATGATGATTAATGTACTTTCAGTAGTGGTGTATTTAATAAAAACACTGGAATTGTTTTATTGAAAGGGAGGCTGTTTGCAGGAATCTGTCTTTCATTTGAGAATTGCAAACAGAACAGCTGAAAGAAGTATTTGTAGCTAATAAGAAAGTCAGCCTGATTCAGGTATCTCAAAATATTTATTTTTGTAAGTAAAATTGCATTGGCTATATTCAGTCTAGATGCTTGTTGGCTGTTTACCCCATCTTTTAAGGCAAATGTTGGGAGATTTCACTTAAATAGGTAACTTCAGTTGAAAATTTGGTCCATTGTTGGTTTCCGCCCTTCCTAGAAATTCCATAAACAAGGCAATGTTTCACAGATTGTGATTGCGAGGAAGGAGTCACCAGGGTTTGTGAGAGCATTTTTCTGCGCATGAGGAGGTTCACATATGTCTGAAAAGACAAACAGATGCATAGAAATGACTGTTTAACATAAGCAAATGCTGAATGGTTGTTTGCCTGAAACTGTCAATATGATTGCTTCTCTCTATATTTTTTAAACTGTAAATATGTGTATAGGAATAATAAGGTTATAGAAAAAAGCATTAGTAGTGCCTGATCTTCTCTGGCAGAAGACGGGGAACTAATTTTTCTGATATCTGCAGGCACACAGCTAAAATGTTTTTACTTTAACTTGGTTCAAGTTTAAAGATTCTGATATGCCTCCCCAAATCCTGCAGTATTTTTTCTTCTTTTCTAAATGCAGAATGAGTATTTAAAAGACAAGTCTTGTGTTTTTGTCAGCAAAATATGAACTGAGAATACTCAGGAGGCGAGTAGCAGGGTAGCAACTGAAACCATCGAAATGTTATAAAAAATAACTGAAGAAAAAACCAAAGAACTCTGAGGGATTCTATTATGTACCTAAAAATCAATGCAGAAACAAGGAAAATACTTAAGACAGCTAGATGGGAAGTATGTGATAGCAATGACAAGACTTCAAAAATACTTTAAAATCCCTTGACATGAATGTACATGCAGTTACAGCTGTGGCTGTATCTGTGTGTATATGTATACAAATACGTGTGTGTGCGCTCCCTGATAGGAAAAACATTAGGAATTATAGGGAACACAGGTGCTTTTGAAGAGTTTATGTGAAATATAATGCAATTCTATATTAGCATATGTATTTCTCCCATGCCAAGCTGCAGAGCACCCTTCTTAGAGGTTGGCAATAGGTGATCATGTTGAACTGAGAAACTCAGTGTACTCTAAACAGGGAAAATTATCAAGATGGACAGAGTACTTGAAAAAAGATTGTTCTGTGGAAAGCCAGAATCTGCTTAAGTAGAGTATCCTGTTGCTTTGAGGAAGAGGAAAAACTGCAACTGTTTTTATCCAAGTGTTATATTCATAGGTGAGAATCAACATAGGTGAACTTAAGTACTTCTGCAAACATTTTAATTATTGAACTTGAGAGTGTCTCAGCTCAATGTGCTATTGAATTATCCAGAAAGACTTTAGTTTTCAGAGGGCCAATGCTGTGTGAAAGACAGTTTTCTTGGGGTTTTTTTTTTTTTGGTTTTGTCTTTTTTTTGTGGGTTTTTTTCTCTCTTTTCTTTTCTTTCCGTCTTTTCTTTGTTTTGGTTTTGTTTCTTTGAGTTCCACACAAACCCACCCACACACCCACCCCCCTTTAAATTCAGATTCTACAATAACCTGTACAATAGGTCCAGGTCAGTTTTAGAGCCTTACAGCTGTTTTTAGAAAATGTATTGCTGTTGAACTTGGCTTCAGCCCCTTAAACCTCCTCTCACTGATATAGGAATCTGGAAGGATGGTTGTATAGGAAAGTGTTTCTGTTCATATACATCAAATATTGCTATTACTGATGCCAAGGAGGGAAATGGAGGAACAGGATATGGTTATGTTATGATGATGAAGTATCACTGGTTTGTCTTTGGTTCTTAAACTTGTGTAAAATGATACCAAAAGCTTTAAGGCCTTAGCGTGCTGACGATTTTTTACTTCTTTTCTTAAAAGCAGCTTTAGATGTTATGGAAAATATGTGCTGATTTGCACCGCTTTGTAGGTTAAGCTTCCCTGTGGTGAATTGGTGGGTTTGATGATTGTATTAACAAAAAATATTTAAACATCAGTCTTATATTGTCTAATCCTGATTATCTCATACATCATTTGATTTCTGGTGTACATTCACTAACTTAGTAGTCATGTCTCATTCTATCATAGGGCAGAGCAAAATCATGACAGACTTTTCCCTTTACAGATCGCTATAAGAATGCAGTATCAATGTTTTGCCATTTACAGTGGCATGTCAGTTTTTCTGTACTCAAATGTAGCTCATGAATAATTACCCTTCTGGCTACTTCCTGAGGTTAAAAAAGAAAAATTAATTACCTGGTCAAATCATGCCTGATTAAAAATGCATAAAAGGATCAAATACTTCGTGACCTTGCAACTTGGTTCTCAGTTTTCTCAAAGGCACCTGTCTCCCCTCACTGTTTAATTGAACGAAGCCAGGGATATAAGTGAAATCACATGGGTGTTATAAGCATCCAACTGATTTTAGTGTGATAAATGTTATGAAAACAAATGATTAGTGTTTTGGGGAGCATTTTTGATCAAAAAAACTTTTTCAATAGGTGAAAGAAGAAAAATATGATCGTGGAAGGGGAAAATGAATAAGGTTTCAGTTAGAATTAATTAAATGAAACTTTATACACGTCTGTCCTGTAAAATTTCTGGACCAACTGAATTTTGAAACTAACAAAAATCTGTTCATTTGTTCTAACGGTTCTTGTGCAGTCCCTGAGGGCTGGCAGGCTTGGGGTAGAGGATACTGCTGGATGCCGAACTCTGTACACTTCATCTAATTCCATTTATCATATCATTGATAAGCAGGGATAGTAGGGATAGAAAAGGTAGGTAGTAGTTGAAAGAAATTGATAAAATCTGGTGTTAGTAAATGTAACTTCTTACTGTGGCATCTGGCAAGGCTTTGGAAATATTGACAAGTTAGGCTGTTTTATCTAATTCTAATGAACTTTTTGAGCTAGGTAATCAAACCCCAACGTGCTCTGTGTTGTGGATTTTGGTGTTGGGTTTGTTCTGGTTTTGGGGGTTTGGTTTGTTTTTTTTTTCCCCCTTCAGATTAGTGTTTCTCTATTTTAGATCTTCCTACCTTTCTTCTGTGTGTGAATTCCTAGCATATGAGTTTTAGTATCTCCTTACAGGTTAGAGGGCGTGCAACGAAAACCTGACAGCAAGCAGCAGAGTGCCCTTGGACAGAGTTTACTGTAACACTATCAGTAGTCTCCTTAGGTATTTTCAGAAATGATGGTCTCCTCTGTCTCTTGCTCAACTACAGGGATGAAAATACAACAAATAAGGGGGATATTTGTACTAAAAATAAATTCTGTAGTTAGGAGACTTTATGATAAATTGGAACGTTCTGGGGGGAGATTAAACACTTTTCCTTTTAACTAGATATTAAACCTATTATTCTTCCCCTGCATATCTGCCGCCTTCTCGTTTGCGTTCTCTAATTTGATTACCTGACAGATGCTGCTCCTCTTTCCAGTTAGTAAGTACTATATGTATTCAGTATGGAGTAGAAAATAAAGATTAGACTGGAACATAGATGGTATTTTAAACAAATGCTTCTAGGTCAGTACTGGGATGGAGATGGTTTTTGTTACTGGTTAAAGATCTATAGCAGAATAATTGAGAAATCCGCTCTCTCCTTAGTTCAGAATTTAGGTATGCCTTAAAATTTGCTATATTTCAGTAAAACTTGTGTTTTCCTTAGTCGTTGTAAGTGATGAGTATGACTGTCATTTTAGTGGTGCTTGCCATTGTCTTTGTTGGACCTTGCTTCATTTTTATTTGGAAACGAACAGTTTATAACATTGATTTTAGAAAATGAAATAATACAGCCTACATGCCTTCCTGCTGTCAGTCTACAGTTGTCTGGATTTTAAAGAGGGAGAGAGAGAGAATTATATAAATTTATATTTCATATCTTTGTCTCCACTAATTGCGTGATCTTAAAGCAGGCGTATAGATTCACAGTTTGCATAGTATCATATCAGTCTCCTTGATTGTGTTTGCTAGCTCTCTGAAGGTATGATTCATTACCATGGAAATGACAACATAGTCTGTTTTCAAGCTCATTGCTGTATTGAACATAAAAATAAGTTCCTTGAGGTTTAAATTGCTGATACAATTCATATCAATGTCAATCAATGTTTGCCCAGTGTACCTGGAATATGAATTATAACAGTAATAAACATGGCCTGCTTGTACCTCAGGAGACATGCTGCTTGCCTACCAGGAACCTGCAGGCTGAGAACATCTGGAGTAGGTTTACATACAAAGTATTAGACAACCAGGATGCGAGTCATTAAATAATGGGTTACAGCATCAAAAATTAGCCTTTGCACCTTCCAGCATAAAAGCTGATGATAATAAATTCCTAGCTCCTGGGTAGAGTGCGTGTGTATTTTCTGGTTAGCTGCTGGAACCCTAAGGACCATTAATTCCTATATACATTCCTTGGTAGAGCTATGTACCTGGGTGAGCTGTGGACAGCAGAGCACGTGCATGAACAAAGTACAACAAAAAGTGCAGAAAACCTGCTTAGCATAATACCAGATCATTAACCAGTCTTTAAATGTATCTGTAGGATTGACAGCAGCATTACACTCTGAGGATTATAAAAGTAAAATGGACCACGTTTGCTAAAAAGAGTCAGATGTTGCATTGTTTTCTTAAACAAGGGTTCATTTTTCTGTTTCTTCCATGGTGTTTACATCAGCAATTTGCCTGGGCACTCACAGTTCTGCTCCACTGATGTGTAAAGAGAGTAGCTGCGAAAAAGGCCCTCAGGCCTCAGGATTCCGCTTTCTGGATGTATCGTCCTTCTGTGTGCTTTAAACATGATGCCTTTTCTGCCACTTGGCAGTTTTCAGCTTGCAGAGAAAGCATTTGAAAAGAGAGGACAGGAAAACACCATGGGCAGACTTACTGGGCACAGGTTGCTTTGCTGGATTTGGACTACTGTGGAGGTCCTGAGAGTTAATTTTTGTAAGGAAAAAAATTATAATGTAAGCTACCAAGAGATTATAGGACCAGGAATAGGTTCTGTCTTGCATTGGATACCTACATATTACACAGCAAAGGAAGCTGGCTCTTTGAGGTCATTTCATTAAGCAACATAGAATATCTTTTCATAGAAATTGCTTTTAAGGTTTCACTGTAAAAGCCACCAGATCCAGGTGCTTCTTTTTTCCACTCCATTTTGTCTGTCTAATGTAAATATTTTTCATGCTGTTCTAATTAAAAACCTACACTCCATAAGGTAAATTGACAGCTTTTCCAAAGATAGTTTAAGCATAAATTGTAAACAGGTTTTACAGGGCAAAGCCTAAATACGTAGAGGAGGATATTGCATTTTTGGGGGAAAGCTTCAATTAACTAGACAACTAGATTGGGCTTTGCTAGAAACAATTTGAAATGTAGCTCCCCACCTCCCCCCATCCAAAAAAAGAACTGTGTCACTGCTGTTTTTTTACTTTTATTTTCTTTCTTTTGTCTGAAACATTTGCTGAAGAGCCTTAGCTTCACAGGTTATTTCAGACTAGGCAGTAGAAAATGAACCATGAATGATGAATTAGACATTAGTTTTTGAACACCTAGGGTCCAGTGATTATAATTTCTTCAGTTTGGCTACATTAGAAATAGTAGCATAAAGATACTTAAACTAGACTATATGAACTTGATACTGGACTTCCAAAAAACAGACTCCAGTGTGACTGATAATGGATGAGAATTTAATATATCCTTGGAAACTGGCAGCGGGGAAGTATTCAAAGGTCTCTCAGGGAAGTACATAAGCTTTCTGAATACAGTACTAAAGCACAAAGGTTGTAAGACTTGGAGGAAAAAAATACACATGAAGCTAGGATAGAAATTAACCTCTTACAGCTGTCCTCCTTTTAAAACCAAAATGTTCTGCCACATCCTTTCTCTAATCCTTGGATGCGTGATACTAGCCAATGGTACCTTGAAAGTATTAAGCGTGTGAAAATTTGATAATAGTGAATCCCTTTTGTACAGTCTTTATTTTAAAATACTAGTATATTGCTCAAGAGCAGAGTGCTTATGACAATTGGTGTCAGCCCTTCCCTTCCCAAAGACATCTATATGCTATATAAGTGATGTTGGAGGAGCTATTTAAGTAACCACATGCAAGGCACTCATTCAGTATCTTCTACGGAAGGTGAAGATTACTATTTTATGGCCAATTCTGAACTATACCAAAATTCAGATTGCAGATTTTTATGACAGACATCAGCTTCAAATATTGCTCTCCTGTAGCTGTCAATTAACAAAACAGAGCAGTTTGCTTGCTAATTTGTAGATCTGAGTACAGAGTAGTGCCTTGTGAGCCTAAACACTTTATTTCCTGATGTAGGAGAGAACTGTGTTGTGCTGGGAAGTTAGCAGAAGCTGGAGGTGTCCCACAACTGAAATCCAGATGTAAAGAATACTGTTTTGCACTTGGTTCGTTCTTGGAAGCCCTTGTATGTCAGGTAAATGCGTGCCTGGAACTTCTTTGGTATGGAGATCTTCAGTGCTTCCAAAAGTTAGGAATAAATAATAACTGAAAGCTGGAGAGAAGATAGACAAAAAATACAATTGTTATCAGATTAAATTTTCTTTTAAATTTGCTTTCAATATTTGACTGTTTCACAAAGGTTTGTCATAGTAATGGTAGGTATTAAGAAATCTTTGCAAGTGACCCTATAAAAGCAGTGTGTATCAAGGAATCAGCTGCAATTACGGAAGAACCCTTACTTTAGGCTTGCGAGTATAGATAGATATTAAGCTGCAAACACAAAATAATTGACTGCTCCCGGTCCATCTCTCTTTTCTGCTGCGTAGTCTTCTATACCTAAGCAATAAACATAAACTGATTTGAAAAGAACCTAAAAAATTAGTTATGTTCAGCAAAGAACGCTGTCAAATATGTTGCCTTCAACCAAACCATGCTGTCTTACGCTAGTGAGTAGTCTCACCTTAGGGCAGATGTAAAACACTAGCACACAAGACAAAACTTCTGTTCTCCTAGCAGTATGCCTAGTGAGGGTCCTAACAAGGAATCTGAATTACTGCTACACTTGTTTCCCAAAGCAATGTTAGCAGGGCCCTGCATGCCAGGTTCCACCGCCGCATTAACGTGTTTTTAGGGGAGCTGAGACTTTTTCTTCCCTTTCTCAGAAGTATTGTGCACGATCTACTGCAAGCTGGCTGTGGATTACTTAAAACTTTTTTCCAGTCTTACTCATCCAGAGAGAGAAAAGTGATTCAGCCCAATTGTTTATCAACCAGAAAGTAACATTTGTTTTTCTTACCCTGAAGGTACGTTGGCCTCTTGGTGTTACCACGTGCAGTGGAAGAAATGTGTCAAACCAAGTGAACAATCTCAAGAGCCTGAAAGGAAACTGCTTCCTTCCTAGTGTTAGGAGGTTTTACAAGTAATAAGCTGTATTAAACATCTCATATTTTTAAACATAAATTCTTGAACATGGGTTGGAAGTAATGAGGTAAAATGGATAAGTATTTTTGATTCATTAGGCAGAAAACAACAACAACCACATTCAAACAAATTGTATTTCTTTTTTCCTAACCTCCCCGTCTCCAATGTTACAAAATCCTTGGAGTGTTCTCTGTGTTACACAAGCTCTGGATTTATACTCCCTTTGAAGTTTCATATATGAAATATGAAGGTAATTAATTACTTCTAAAGGTATGGGGGTGAAGTACGTATCAGTCCCATTTATTTATAGTTGTTTGTACAAAATAGGCTAATACATTGAGAATGGGTCTCTCTTTTTTTTTTTTTTTTTTTTTTTTTTTAAGAATCCTTCACCTGAGGGATGGGATTATTGAACTCTTACCCTGATGAATACTTAATTCACTATGAAATGTGAATAACATCAGCAAGAACTGTGGTATTACCTGTAAGTGCTTTAAAAAATGTTTGCTTTACATTACTGTCAGAGAGAAGAGCTAAACTAGTTGAAAATATGAACTAAAACCTTCTACGTACTAATACTGGATAACTGGGCCATTGAACAAGGGGGATGGAGCTCTTCCTTCTTCAGTTTTGTAGTTTTATTGCTACTTTTTCCTTCCAGTAAGAGCCATTTAATGAATCAGATCAAATAGAAATAATTTTGGAATTACTCATACGGCATCATTTAGTATTGTCCTCTTCCTTCTCTTGTATTTTTCCAGCTTGAAGTAAAAATTGTGTACGCTCAAAAGATGATCTATTTATTGAGTGCAGTATGTCGTTCTTTGGAAAATTTCTAGTGGTCCAAAGCAGCGGAATGTTGTGTATGTTAGTGCATCTCTAATAATACTGAGAATGGCTTTAGTAACTGTAAGACTATTCCAGATACAAATAGTTAGAAACTAATAGTTGTCCCCTTAAGAACGGACATTGCAGTCTGGGCTATCATGCATTAGTTTAATAGGTTGTGTAAGGAAACAAGTGAAATGCCATGATATTTTGGGTTCATAAAGTCAGACCTGTGTAGCTGATAAAGGAAGGCACGTTCATCATGACTAATTCATGTCATGAAGTGCTGTGAGGAAAAAAAAAAGTGAATTCGTACTGAATTGTTACTATTCTCTCCCCTTACCTTCATGAAATTCATCACAAAAAAGTGTAAACCTAAGAATTTCATTTTTTTGTTTATAATATAAACAAAAGGTGGTACGATAAACAGCAATCAGAGTTGTGTAATGACTATGTAATTTCTGGTGAGTTTGCTGTGAGGTTTATAATGTAAACACTAAATGTTACGCTACCAAACATTTGGATCTGTTTCACTAAAGTAGATTTTAAAAGGTGCTGTCCTTTAAACTCTACTGGATGTCTATGTAAAATTCAGTTTGTCTAATTTTGTTACTGGAGAGGGTGTTACTGGAAAAATACAGGGTCTTGTACATAACATGATTTCCATAGAACTCAATTGAAATATTTAGAATTCTATTGCTTTTCATGTGCTGAATTATCTAGAACTTTTCATATGAGGATGGAAGCTCTTGACTCATAGAAAAGAATTTCCACTATGATTGCCACAAAATATTTATCATAAGGGCATGGTGCCCAACCAACTTTGACGTTAAAGCCTGACTTTTGGTATTCGTTAATAGCTGCTTTTAATATTAAATGAACACAAATCATTGACTAGTAAGTATTCATCCAAACAGAAAGGCATAGATCATTACATCGCTCCTAACGCAGCTTCCACTGAGGTCAACGTCAACCACTCTGCTGAAGTAACATTTAAGTTGGCCTTTTTGCTGTAATTAATGTGCTGTAACTCCCTTGCCTATTTTTACGTCGGCGTAGTCTTTGAGAACTTGACCTATGAGTAAGGATTTACTGTATGCAAATAAAAATAACCCCTGTTTGTCCAGAGAGTAGTCCTGCCAGTCTGAGATGGCCTGCCACCCCTTCTTGCAACTGTTGTGCATCGGTTATTGGGTCTTAATAACAGTCTTGGTAATTGAACTGCATGCCATAAATAAGCTCTCCCAGACAAGCACAATGATTGCTTCCTGAATAATGTGGATATCGGCCAGGTCTTGCAACAAGAACAGGGACCATAAAATACAGGTGAAAGACATGTTGGACTTGGAGCTAACCTGTAAGATTTGGATTCTTCTTTATAATGCTTTAGAGTTTGTGCCTCCGAACCGTGGCATTTCTGCAGGTATTTGAGCGCACAGTTGTGCTGGGTGTTGCTTGTAACATAAATGGGTGTGTGAACCATGGGGGTTTGGAGTATAACTATCCAAAGCTTTTTATCACAAATCACTTTTGATTTCTGAGTTACATAGGAGTGCATAATTTTGTATGTGCAGGCATTTTTTCTGACTTCTCCCAACTGGGAGTGTGTAAGCATATCATCAAGGCTCTACAACACCTCTGCTTCTCTGAAATTACTGAAATAAATACACGATTTTTGCCGTGATAATGAATAGTGCATATAATTAGGAAAGTATGTTTTTGTAAGACCCGAAGGGTTTTCAGTTTGGTCCCCAAGAAAAAGAAATAGAGGGGGAAATACCTTGTATTTTGACTCAGTGCATTTTTAGATATAAGTATGTACGCTTGTACATACAAAGGCTTTTCCCCCCCATATACAATTCCTTTTTTGGTTTCACATAAGAAAGTGCAGCAGGTGGAAGGAGCTATGGTTCTGAAAATGTAGCTGTTACTTACTGATTTTTTTGTTATTTTTGGAATAGTGACCCATTCACTGGGGGAGGGAACAAACGATAGAATTATCAGAAAGCCAATACCCCAGATTTTGTAGTTAGCACAAATCATAAAATGCATATGTTAAATACAGCTTTCACCCTGTAAGCAACTAATCCTTTCTCATATCTAATAATACTCTAATTCACTGTAATTAAAGTTCTTCATGCATATTTGCTTTAGTTAAACATCTAGAGTATAAATACTGCAAGGTACAGTAGATCACTCTGAAAAAGAGCGGACTTGTCCTTGATAACTGATCTCATATTGTAATTCCCCTTGAGAAAACTATTCTACAGTTCAGGCACAAGCTAAATCAATAAACTCTTTAAATTGCTGTTGGGTTATATAGGTTATACTCATTTTCTAACCTTCTTGGAATGTGTAGTGGTAAATAGAAGTGTCTCTTATACAGCCCCCTGAAAGACTGACTACTGTTCACTTTGATTGGGGGAATTTGTAACTAATCTCTGCTAAACTTGCAGAGTTTCTCACAGTCAGACTGCTCTTCAGCAATACTTCCAAGTGTGGTAGGAAAAGGTTTTTCCAACCGAGTACCTATGCTGGGGGATAAGATCTTCCCCAAGACTCCATCTGCATTAGCTGACATCCAGTAAGAGCAAAAAAGTCCAGTTGTTTAAGTTCTCAGTGTTTCCAGGAAAAGCAATTAATATTTTTAGTTCCCTTCAGACTACACCATTATCAGAGAGAAGTTGAATACAGATTCAAACTAACTGATATAAGCTATTTAAGTAAGTTACTTAAGTGATGAGAGACATTCAAGTGCAGTTTGTCCATCACCTTTTTTCCTAAAAGTGTAAATCCTAAAAGTGTAAGGGTAAATCCTTGAACACCACTGCACAGAAGTACAGTTTTCAGAGAAATGAGGATACATGCAGACGAGCTGTCCTAGATATTTCCATGATCTCTTTTTTTCTTGTGTGGGTAATTCAGAGGATTTTTAAATTGTGCCTAGAGTTCAAATTTCAATTCAATTCTTGAACATCTTTTGAATGAAACTCTTTACTTTTTAATTACATATTAATATTATATGTAAAAACAAGTAATCATCTGAATGGAATGGTAAAATCGGATATTTTTGGCATTCAGGAAAATTTAATTTCTGCAATAACATTTGTGGACTGGAAGATGGACAGCACACATGTACTATTGTGCAATAACCTGGGCAACATCTCCAGCACGAGATGTATGAATTTACACGTTCACAGTATTGTTACAGTGGTGCTACATCCTGTGCTCTCCAATTTTTATATAGTTGTTTCAGAGATCACTTGAGTGAGGGCCAGAGAAGACAGTGCAAAACTTAGAAAAAAAGTGTGACAGTCATGTTAAAAATAGTGTAGACAATTTCATGAAGTTATGTCTGGCTCAGTTCTGATCTAGTAAAAATGGGCTGAAAACAGGGTGAAGGAAGCTCTCCTATTTCCAAAGAGCAATGATACCCAGTATATTGAACCTTGATTTGTATATATAGTGAATTTCTGGCATGTTCACATACCATTCTGGGAAATAAACTTTTGATCTCACAAAAGTGTATTGATGAAGAAGTTAGCTATGTAACGTTTTCTTCCACTGAATCTGCAATGGAAATGTCATTCAAAGCAGATACAGAATGAGAGAGGAAATGGATGTGTTGGCACAGCTGTTCTATGGCAGTTATATATTTCTGACCATGTTTAGTTCATGTAGTTCTTCATGCAACTGAAGGAGTGCTTATATCCCTGGGATTCTGATAAAAAAAATAAAATATTGGAGGGATGTTCCATTTCTTGTTCCATCAAAAGAACATACCAGGTGCTGGCTGCTGCTGGGAGGCATACGCTGACAAAAGGAGAGTCTGTAGGAAGTGAGATGGGCATTTGTTTTCAGCATTTGCTTTTTATATCTGTTTATTAATGTAGCTGCATTTCAGGAATCCAGAAGGATTTTCTCAACAGTGCACAGAAATTTGCATGAAACTTGATAAGGGCATTGTTCTTTGGCACTTGATTTGCATTCTGTATGTGATAAATCTAGCTGTTCATTCTCTTCCTGAGTAATTCTCATTATGATGCATTCAGAAAAGAAGTATTTTCAATGAATTAAAAAGATTGTAGTGGGAAGGGATAGAAACATCTATATTTGCACTTGATAATGCTTTCTGTTATAAATTATGCTGGGACCTTTGGAAAAACTCCCAGATATCTGTAGTTCCCACAGAGTGTCTAAAAAGCAAAGGGAAAAGTTGCAAAGTTGGTGAAATTGTTTCACTGTGTCAAGTCATTTAAAGAAGAAGTTGCTATGGAAAAAGCATCCAGTTGAAAGTATAGCATAGACCTGTAGTTTGTCTTTTAGTTTTTCATTGGTTTTGGATTTGATAGTAATGTGTTGATAATATCTGTGCTAATTTTATCCTTTTGGTTTTTATCCTGTTAATTTGGTAGCACAAATTATGTAACAAGTTCCCCTCGTGCTCTTGATGCTTTTTATATTATTATTTTTTTAATTCTTTCTTTCTACATTTGCAGGACATCCATAATGTAATACTTTACGTCCCTATCTCTTGGGAATCATGTAATCAGTATGCAATTATTTAATTAACATCTTGTGGTAATAGTGGTTTGGCGTGGTGATTGACATATTGGAATAATCTTTTAGAGTGAAATGCTCTGATTTATTTAAAAATGTAATGAAGATTAAGATATATTCACTCTCTAAGCAAAACTTATGCAGATCTACCATTCTCTAATTATAACTGAATACACTCAGTTCCAGGTCAGCCAGGTTTAGTAGCAGATAGGAATCTGGTACTGGTGATGTGATATTCCTTAACTTCAAATGCCAAAGCGCATAAACAAAAATCTAACTCTTAAACTAGCTGTTTGACTTGCCTACAAAACAGAATAAGAAAATAAGTTGTTTACATTTGATGCCTTTCCAACCATGAGGCTGCCCTTACTTTTTATGAGCCTAGCATATTTTAATTCATAGCTCCATGAAGGAGAAAAAGGAGACAGTAAAATAGTATGCGACAGATTTGTTGCAAGAGTTTCCATGATTCTTAGAAAAACGTTGAAAAAATATAGGCTGAAAGTCAGGAGAGTCTGGTGGGTATTTTTGGTTTGGGTTTTGTGGGTTTTTGTTTGTTTGTTTGTTTGTTTGGTGGTATTTTTTAAGGTTCTGATTTTGGTAGACTGTGGAAATACCTCCTAGAGGTGGTGGCAGAAGGTCCAGGGCTTTGAGCTATTGTGAAACTTGAAAGGCTGAAACACTATAAACCTTATAAACTGTACAATAGAGAATATCAAGGTCTCAGCAGGAAATGACAATAGAATATTCCATGATTTTTTCTTCTTGAATTGTTAAACATTTGTAAAGATGTCTGGAACAATTTTAATCAACTAGAGGGGTTTTTAATTTCTTCAGTTGAAAAGCAGAGATGTTTGTTTTTTGTAATGATCTTGGCTTAATCACATTAACACCAGAGCATGTGAAAGAAGAGAGGAAGAATCATGCCAAACAGATTGGATTCTTCACTTTTGAGCAGAACTAATGTAAAAGTCGGGATGCAACAGTAATTTTAAATATTTGTAAAGTGGGAAATTGGAAAATTAAATAATTTGTAAATTGGGAATATTTTGAAAACAAACAAAAAAAAAACAACAAAAAAAAAATGTTGCTACAAAACAAACTTAATATAATCATATTTTGTAATAGTAGGGTTTTAAATTACAAGGATTTTATTTTTTTTTCCTTCCAGCACTTAACATAGAATCATAGAATGGTTTAGGTTGGAAAGGGTATTAAAGATTATCATGTTCCAACCCCCCTGCCATGAGCAGGGACACCTTCCACCAGATCAGACTGCTCCGAGCCCTGTCCAGCCTGGTTGTGAGAACTGCCAGGGATGGGACATTTGCAACTTTTCTGGACAACCTGGTCCAGAGTTTCTCCACCCTCATATTAAAGAATTTCTTCCTAATATTTAATCTACATCCACCCTCTTGTACTTTAAAACCATTAACCCTGGTTGTATTGCAACAGGTCCTACTAAAAAGTCTGTCCCTGTCTGTCTTATAAGCCCCCGTCAAGTACTGGCAGGCTGCTGTAACATCTCCCCAGAGCTTCTCTTCTCCAGGGTGAACAACCCCGACTCTCTCAGCCTGTCCTCACAGGAGAGGTGCTCCAGCCCCTGATCACCTTCATGGTCTCCTCTGGACTCACTCCAACACATCCATGTCCTTCTCGTACACTGGGAGCCCAGAGCTGAACGCAGCACTCAGGTGGGCTGTCATAACCACCTCCCTCCACCTGTTGGTCACACTTCATTTATTACAGCCCAGGATTCGCTTGGCTTTCTGGGCCGCAAACGTATACTCTGTTACTAGTAACCCAATTATTTTGTTAATACCTGCTCTCTCAAACATATAATTTTATAGTTCCATTTATAAAACATGATTATAGCTGATCAGTGAACTTTACTAAACTAAAGTTATTAAATAGTGAAACAGATGTTCAGAGGATACTCGTTGACAGTTTTGCCACGTAAAGTAGAAATATTTCAATTTTACATCAACTGAAATAACAGAGGGAATGAAATTTCCTGTAGATGTCACGATGTTGGTAAGTCCTTTTTTTTTTTTTTTATGAAACATCAGAATTAAATAAAAAATTCCAGAACAACTACAAGATTAAATTATACAGCTAGCTGACACAGAAATGTTAACCTGGCTGTACTGTAAGAGATGCTGGAAAATAGCATTGCTGGCAGTAACGTATTTAAGGGTAATAACATTGAGGTCACAGTCAGAAGTTTTAGATGTGCACTAGGAAATCAGACCAGAGGCGGTATTATGGACATAAACGATGAATAATATCAGAACTGAAAAGGGTAATGTTAACTATCAGAAAAAGAATGGTTTTGCTGTAAATGGATTTCCTATTAAGGACTAAATCCTGTAGAACTTTTGTGAAAAGTCAAGTCTACATACAGAGGATGACAAGTCCGTATTTATGCAGTTCAGATTTGAATAGTTGTAAATAGTTTAATATTTTCTTTTTCAGAAGATGTTTATTCCATGTTACAACTGTATCAATCCAGTAAGGATCCACTGCTCTAGCTAAGGTGCCTACCAAATGATAGCTTGAAGAAAAAAAGGCTCAAAACAACCATCTGCATGTTAGGGAGAAGCAGTTGTTTTTCTGTGGGCTCAGTCACAGGTTTTGTACAGTCCTTCCTCCTGATGTCAGTCAGCTCTTTGCTTTTGTGGCCTGTACACTTTTCAGTGTATGAATAGAACTTTTTTTTTTTTTTTTCTTTGGGCTGTTATTTTCAGTATCACATTATTCACGATGATTTAAGTTGCTGTTTCATTTTCTGGGCCCAGGTACCTATGTCACCTGCAATTTTCAGAAATCTCCCTTTGCTCCCTTAGTCATTGATGGGAGCTGACATCTTAGCCCTGATGAGTCATTGGATCTACATAGCCAGGAGTCTGCCAAAAAGATGCCAGATTGTTTTAGTTTAGTTACGAGTGCATTAAAAATATGAGGAAATAGGTGCAAAGGGTCTGATTCTCTAGCTGCTACCTTGTAGAAACCATGTAAAATGCACCAGCACTGCTAGTTCTTTGTGGGCTATCAAAGTTAGAATAGGATGGGCTTTTTGGTCAGCTTGAGCAGTCATAGCCTGCTATAGTCATGTACGTACCCACTGGGTGATTTTTATTTGAAGTGTTAATAAGTCAAACCTGGACTGCCAATTCATACATTATTCTTGGTAGGTAGGGATGAAACGTTCTAACCAAATGTTTTGCATAACTTACGAAGTTCAGCTAAATAGAAGCTTTCCTCATCTCTCCCCAAATCCCCAAATTTTCTGTTTGTTTTTCTTCCTCCCTGCTGCCCTCAGTCTGAAACACAGTCTTTAGCTAATGCCCAAATACAAAACATAAAATGTAAATGTCATTGGAGTATGGAGAGTGGTTGTGTCTGACAAAGGTTGGATTTCAACGAGAGCTTATCTGCTGATCAATTTAATGCTTATATGATTTTTTTTTGAATGTAATTGTTAATTCATAATTGACTGAAATCAGGTAAAGTAGTTGAAACTATTATATGAACTACTATTATACTACATTATATGTATGCACTATAATTATATATATACTGTGTGTTGAATACTGTATTTAGATAACCTGATCATTCTGTATGTTGATCATTAATAAACTACTTCCCTCCCACTGAACTTCTAGATAAAAAATGTTCCTATTTTAAAAAAGAAAAAAAGCAGCATTGCAGTGCTTTGTTATCATAATAGATTATTTCCATATCATTTGATTGTTTAACAATTTTAAAGATTCTTATGTTCAACTACCAGATATGTTGATGAAATCTTTTTCTGATTTGAATATAAACCACATTTATATGTAAACATCTGCCACCAGGCATATCTTCAAAAGTTCACTTTAGGAACACGTAGGCAATCATGCACTTCACAAGTATATTCTGTAAGCATTCTTTACTGTTTATGATTCATGAAAAGGTATACAGTATACTCTTTTCTTAATTATTGATGCTTTAAAAAAGAAAAAAAAAAAAAAAAAGCCAAACCCATGAGGCTGTAACCTTCTTATCATCTCACCTAATTATCTTAGATTTTACAGTAGAATGCCCTAAACTATTAATTGTAGTAAGAACAGATACTTTTTTTTTTTAAGTGGCTTAAATAATATAACTGACAAGAGATTTGCTGAAAAAAACCCATCTATTTAAGTTTATCTTACACTGCAGATGTTGTTTTAAGGGTGGTTTTTGGTTTGGGTTTTTTTTTTTTTTTTTTTTTTTTTTTTTTGTCAGGGACATGAGTGTACCATAAATAATTAAAATCTTTATAAAGGTTTTATTTCAAAGATGGGTTTTGTAAATCTAGTGGGAAAACAAAATCAATTTTACTTTGTCCTGATATAGTAGATTATTCAGGGAGAAATAAACTCAGTCCTTATTTTGAAGACCAAAAGCTTAACTTCTAATATTTAAGGAAATATCAGTCAGAGGTAGAGCGGTCTCTGGTGTGCAAGTCTTTCTAGTTACTAGACATTTGTCTCTGGTGCATATAGAAAATTAGAATCTGTTGAAATGTTTACTATAATCTATTAAATCATGTCAGTAAGAATAACAGACGAGTCAAAACAGCTGACTAAACCTAAGACTGTAAGCGAATATCATTCCCTTGAAAACAAATGATATTGGGATTTACACTGACATTACACCAATAGGTTAATGGTAAAAGCAAAACAGCTTGCAATTAGATGACTATGATGACCTTAATGCGCAGAGTATTACTAAACTGTTATGTCTCATAATGAACATTTTTAAAAGCATATTCATGTACTGAAACCATAAATATTCATTTTAATCCCAGGTGGATATGCTTATAATGACACTTTATTTTGCAGAATGGTGTAACCTAACATTCAGAGAACAGATTTAATGTGTGTATAATTACATAGTGGCATTCCCAGGAATGGGTTTAATTTATGTTGGCCACATATAATCATACTGCAAATAAGTAGAGAGCTCTCACAGTTTTGGACGTTCAGATTTCAGAGAGTCACTGGGATTTCAGGGTGTTTGTGGCAGGGTGGTACAGTGCTGAGATGTCAGTCGCCTTCTGCCAGAATTGTCCTGTTGTGCAAAACCGTCACCCAAGTTCAGCATAAGCGGATTGTTCAGTTTAGAGTTTATTTTTCTAGCTTAAGAATCCATTCTCTTTGCGCACCCACGTAACTGGTCACTGAGTTGAACATTTCACTGTTTTCCTACTAAAGATCCTTCTCTTACTTTCTCCCACCCGCATGGCAAGGGACGATGCCATCCTTCCTAAAGACCCCTGTGCTTCATTCAGGCAGATACCTACATACAGATGAGGTATTTTTTCAATTTAAATCTTCTCTGATTTCAGAAGAATTATGCTGATTAAGTCTTGTTGATATCTGGTCCAATTGCTTTGCATCTTGCAGGTTTTTTCTTCATTAGATCATCTCGTGAGTTAATCAAATTCAGAGGAGTTTGCTCATATTCATCAGGACAAAATTCTCTGTTTGTGGTTATATATTTTTTAATTACTGTGTTTTCAAATATGAGAGGAACATTACTATGTCATGGTGGAAATATTTTTTAATTTTTTTTTTTAAGTCTAACATGCTTCAGAAAATACACTGTGCTTCTCATACTATGCTTTCACACAGCTGCAGAGTGTGGGCACGCTGATGTGGAAAAGATACTTTACTTCTCGAATGCCCTGCCTATTATACTTACAATTATATTACATATGTGTGTGTGAAACCTTCCAAAGAGTGCTTATCAAATACATGGGAGACCAAAATTCGGTTATTTAGAATTCAAGGGAAGAATAAGAAAAACACTTGACCATAGATCTTTCATTACCTGGATTCTCGGAATCGGGTTTAATATTAAGGAAGTGCAAAAGTGAAGAGATATTCAGTTTTGAGGGAGTGATATCGGGTGGTTGGTGGAATTGAATGCGTTGTTGGCGGTGTAACTTTGAGACAGTTGAAGGGAATGAGTTTACAAGCACTTTGTATGTCTTGCTAAGCAGGTTAAACACCGGCAAATTCTTTTGTTCACAAAAAGAACTTCACAAAGGAAGCACCTCCAAGGGATGGATGGGCTGGTAAGAAGCTCATCAGGGGCAATGAGCTCAGCAAAATTAGGGGAAGGGTATTTCAGACAGAGGGAGATCCCAGCACCTAGTCCAGAAAGACCCAAAAGAAGTTGAGACATCATGCGAACTAATTAAGGGGAGAAGCAAGAGAATTATTTGATTGATGAATGGGAAACAAAGTGTTAAGTAATGAAAGAGTTGGGTGACTTGTAACCAATGAGGGCTGGTGGTTTTGTATAGTAAACTGTATAAACAGTGCAAAAGTTGTGACATTTGGGGAGCTGGGCTTTTGGGGGTTACCACCTAGCTCCCTACTTTGTGCAAACTAGAGTAAAGAAATAAGGAACACCTTGACATCGTGTGTGAATTGGTGCAGCCAATGAATCCGCTTAAGGGGCCAGCATAAGAATATGAGAGTTCTTGTATCATCTAAGTGTTTTATGATTAGACTACCGTGTTTACAAGTTTACCTTTTTTTTTTTTTTTTTTTTTCCTTGAATTGCACATTGTTGGTCTAAATGATGCAAGTTTGCAATGTAGAAATGGAAGTGACCAAAATAGATAGCCTAATCTGAGGGATTGTTGGTTATCACATGAGTTCAAGGTTGAATTTTACTGTTTTCCAATACATAGGCACTATTCTTGGACACACTGTTAAGAGTCAAAGCTTGATATAATAGGTCCAGAAGTAAAAACCTTTCAGGACGTAATAGTTAATAGATCTGATAGCTGTGACTTGTGTCTTCAGTCTTTCCTTTTTTTTTTTTTTCTTCCTTTCTTTATCTCCTTTTAATTTTCTTCTAGTAGTTCAGAGGGTTTGGGTTTTGTGACCCTCTGTGGTAATCTGGTTGTTGGCTTTTTGTCTCCTCCTCTGCCTAGTGTGTCATAGAATATAATATATATAAACTATAGAAAATACATGTGTATGCATAGTTTACATTAAATTTAATTTACAAATTCGGGAAATGTCCTAGCTTATGCAGATCGCCATGTATCACTATTTACAAGACAACCGAGTGGAACCTGTGCCAATGAATACCCAGGGGGCAGCATAATTGGCTGCTTGGGACAGATGGCTTTTAAATGTTCAAACTAAACTGGAATTGGAGAGGGGTGTTACTTTAAAGTGATCGTTAAAACAGAGAAAACAGAGTGTTACCACTTGCAGATTTATTTTTTTTTTAATAAAAAATAATAATGCAGGGCTTCCCTTTAAACAAAAGCAGGACATTTCAATGACAAAAGACACCATCAAGCAATCAAGCAGAGCACTATCTGTGATGCTTAAAGAGGAATGAACTGATGACCTTATTGAAACTGCCTGACTACTTTAGGAGGAGGAAATTCCTCCTTGACCTCTGTTCATTGGTAAATTAAAAAGGGAGTATTCTCTGAAGCTTATCAGGCTGATTACACATAATGTTGTTAACTGCTGAGGTGAGCCAGCTCTGTTGCAGTGATGTATACCTTGTTTAAAATCACCCATAGCTGGAGTGGCAACAAAAAAACCCCTGCAAATGTTTCTGTATGAAACAATACAGGAGATTTTCTTTACAGTGAAGTAAGGACCAGAATGCTAATATTTATCAGGTATTCTAGCACTAGCTAGATATAATTCATTTAGGTTCTTTCATGCAATTTGATAAAAATATTGAACCAAAACTTCTATTGTAAGTAACGCAAAATTCTGGAAGGTTCACAGTCTCAGCATATAGGTTGTCCTGTAAACCCTTAATGAGTTTGACTCTGTGATTTCTATTTGAGGTAAATTATTTTTTATAAGATTAGTTACCCATATCAAGGATAATGAGATAACTTACAAATTTGGTAGGCATAGCTGAGTGCTGGAATTGTCTCCTTACACTGACTGCACCCTGTGCCACCGTAGAGTCATTTTCAGAGGTAGTTATTATTCCCCCACTAGATCTATGCTTTTTCTTTGGGTGAATGAATGGAATTGAAATGATCTGAAACCATAGTTTCTTGAAATAAAATTCATCCACATATTGGAAAGAAAAAATATTTTACTGACAGGTAAGCTTTTAATCTACCAGCTATGGAGTATTAGAAAGACTGTAGTTTTTCTTTTTCCATCCTGGGAAAACGTAACAATCGGGGGGGGGGGGGGGGGGGGGGGGGAAGGGAGGCGTCTCTCTCCTCCTCTCCATTTCAACTTTCCTGTAAAAGAGAATTTCCACTGTAAAATTAATCAGTTGACCTAGCAACTGTGCTGAAGGTCTTCACTGAAAGTGGTGGGTGCCACGTTGCAGACCAAAACATCTCAGTTGTTCTATTGCAGCAGCAAGCAGAAATTGGGGATGTTTTGAGTTTCATTAGACATGTAAACTTGAAGAACTCTATGCTTTTTAACTAGCAGCATTTGTTAAGACAATTTGCCTAAAGCCTTGTGTCGATGAAAGATGTTTTATTCACTTTCATCTCTTCTTGGTATCCGAAAGTATCACAGAATGGTTGGGATTGGAAGGCACCTTTGGAGATCATCTAGTCCAACCCCCTGCTAGAGCAGGTTGGGCAGCATTGTGTCCGGGCAGGTTTTGAATGTCTCCAGAGAAGAATACTACACAGCCTCTTTGGGCAGCCTGTGCCAGCGCTGTGTCATCCTCAAAGTTTGTAAGTTTTTTCCTGATGTTCAGATGGAACTTCTTGTGGTGCCATTTGTGCCCATTGCCCCTTGTCCTGTCGCTGGGCACCACTGAAAAGAGCTTGGCCTCGTCCTCTTGGCATTCACCATCAAGGTATTTGTAGACACTGCTAAGATCCCCCCTCAGCCTTCTCTTCTCCAGGCTGAACAGCCCCAGCTCTCCCAGCCTTTCCTCACGAGGGAGATGCTCCTGTCCCTCATCACCTTCGTAGCCTCCGCTGCCCCCTCCCCAGCAGTTCCCTGTCCCTGGAACTGGGGAGCCCAGCACTGGGCACAGCGCTCCAGGTGCGGCCTCACCAGGGCAGAGCAGAGCTGGGGGAATCACCTCCCCGCACCTGCTGGCCACACTCCTCCTCATGCACCCCAGGAGCCCAGTGGCCACCTTGGCCACACGGGCACGGTGCTGGCTCGGGGGCAACCTGCTGCCCACCAGCAGTCCCAGGGCCTCCTCTGCAGAGCTGCCCTCCAGCAGGTCAGCCCCGGCCTGTGCTGGTACAGGGGGTTCTCCCTCCCCAGGTGCGGGACCTCACACTTGCCCCTGCTGAGCCTCACCAGGTCCCTCTCCACCCAGCTCTCCAGTCTGCCCAGGTCCCACCGAGGGGCAGCACAGCCTCTGGTCTGTCAGCTACCTCTCCCAGCTTTGTGCCACCAGCAAACCTGCTGGGGCGCACTCTGTCCCTTCCCCAGGTCACTGCTGAGTCCCTTGGACAGGACCTGGGACACCGCGAGCTGCAGCCCTCCCGACCACAGCCCTCTGCGCTCTGCCACGCAGCGGGCTCCCAGCCCCCCTCGCTGCCCACCGATCTGACCCACGCTGCCAGAGCTTACCCACAAGGGTGTTAGGAGAGCATCATTTAATACAGAATACTTTTCTTTTTTTCATAAATTTATCATATTACATGAGCTGTCTACTGCTACTGATATTAGAAAGCAAATTTAATTTGCTTTACTGAGGTTCTTTGCTAAATCGTATATTCAAAATTCATCAAAGAAGCATTAAGATTCCTGTTTAACTTCAAGGTCTTGGATCTGATAATAAAATAATACTGATGTGTTGTAGAGTTGAGGTTCTTTCCCCCCCCCCTTCTTAGAACCACAGGTACAGCAAGGACAAACAAAATAAAGTTGTAGAAGGAATAGATGTTTCAATTCACTGATCAGTCTTCCTCAAAAGGACAGTTGTAAATGAAAAAGTATGTTGGTTTAGAATTAACTGTAATGTTTGGGTTTTTTTTCTGAACTGGATTATGAGGGTTGGATCTGTATTTTATTCATTCTAAAACGATATGTGTCAGATGTATTTCATTGTGGATTTTATAGAACCTTTAAAACGTACAATTGCATTCCAAGTAAAAGTTACTGTTTTGGAAAGGATAGAATATTTTTAATTATACATTAATTATAAATAGGTTTGATTCCTCTAGGCATATTTGTCAATTCTAGTTTATACTGTAAGGAGGTTTAAGGGAGGAGAACTTCTGGAATGAAATAAATTTTACATAGTTAAAATAGATCTGAATCATCCTTCCTTCTAATTACCGGGTGTCACAAAACTTCATACTTTCAAAGTTTTGCTTGTTTTCTTGCATGGAATATCTTTTAAAACAGGAAAAATCTCTCACTCTACTATCACTCATGTTAAACGCACCCTTTCTGTCTCCTGTCCGTCACACACAATACAGCATTTGCAGTGTTTCTGTCTGATAATTTGCATCTTCAGATGCCGCACATCATTTTGACACATAAAATATCTATTTGTCTAGATGAGGAGAAAACAAGTTGTTATACAGGTGAACAGAGGGACATGCTCCAATTTGCAGTCTTCGAAGAGTGTTGGAATTAATTCAATTTGGATGAACTAAGACTGTTTTCAAATGCATTAAGTAATGTTTTGAGAAGTTCTCATGCTGTTATTTTCTTTGTTAGACAGGGCTATGAAGAACTGGAAAGACAGCTGAAAGAAGTCTTTAAGGAAAGGAGCAATATCCTTCGTCAACTGTCGAAGACTTCTAAAGAACTTGAGGGAATTAAAGTAAACCTCCAGGTTAGGTTCTGTCTGGGTTTCTATAGAATTCCTTTGATGTCTTCATATTGGGATCTATTTATTACAAAAAAAGTGTCGTGTTTTTTTAATATGTGAATAATTATTATTTTGTTGACCTTGTACTTAATGTAAGCTCAATGTTTTTATGGAAAACATAATCCTAATGAGTTGGGCCCTTAGCTGACCTACTAAAAAAAAAAAAAAAATAGAACATGGTAACAGAACATTATTAACAAGCTGAGTTACATAGCACAATGCAGCACTGATGGTATAAGCAGGGTTATTATGTTCCATATCTGGTCCTTGTGTAGTCCTTTTCCACCCAGTTGGAATATGCTGAATAGTCTTCATTATTAGGAAGCGTTATCCCAGGCCCTGTGATACTGATGTTGGTGTCCCCGTTATGGTCATCACACACCCATCTCCCAGACAGATAGGTGGTTCTCCGGGCTTCCGCAAGCTTGCTCACAGTGCTGGAGGTCATAGCATAGAAGAGGAAGGGAAGGAAAAAGAACAAGCTGTCGTAATGGAGTTACCATACATTCCACCTGGCAGCACTATAAAGGATTTCCCTTGCTGTTGCAGGTTGCATCTTTGCCAATGAGTTACATATACTAAGCCCAGTTAAGCCGCTCGCTTTACCTACCTGATGCGCTGTCAACACTGACTGACGGCGCTTAGCACAGGGCGTTACCTGACTAGTTCAGCTGACAAACTGTGCTAGACGAGCCTGCAGCTAGAGCTGAGACACCTCAACATTTACCTTTGGGATATCACGGGTAGGCTGAAAGGGCAAATAGTCAGGTTAACTCTGGAGTCAAATCAGCTCCTGCTCTGGATTTGACGTCCTGAAATCACCAGATGTTCACTTAAGAGCACTCCTGACTTTTCCAGATCTAGTAAATATCTGTCAAGCAATGTCTCTGTATTTCATGTCATTTTAAAGGACGGTATTTTGTTGATATTGCATTTTTATCTTCACATTGGCATAGGCTAGATAGGAAAAAATATAAGGAGTAGAATCCCCATGTCTGTTCACAGAAGAATACTGTGTATCAGTGCTGTGCTGTATTATATTATTACCTTATATTGTCTTCTGTTCCAAACTTACCTTGTTCTAATTAATATGAACTCTTGATTATTTTTTTTCTTACTTTTTAGTGAAATTTGCTTCTCCTTGTAACAAAGTTATTTTAGAACGGGGTTTCTTATGCAGCAGAGTTGAAGATATTATTCGGCAAAACTATGCTATGAGATATTTTAGACTCAACACTGCAGAGATCCAGATATAGGCAAAGAACTAGTATTATCTTCTGCATATACATGCTTATCTTTGTCATGCAGTTTTAATGTTTTCAGCTGTTTGTTTCTAAATCTATTTATTCTATTTGATTAGCTCTCATTTAATATTTGAAAAACAGCTGTGTACAGTTAGCTGTGCTTGACTTAGGGTAATAAAACTCAGGCTATTCCTCCATTTCTCACAAGTGGTAATATCTGTAATACACTGGGAGGGTTTTTTGAAAGAAGACCAAATTAATTATTTCACAGATGAAAAATATTAAATATCTCTTTGGTAATGGAGTTCTTTCTTTGCTGTCAGTCTTTGAAAAATGATGAAGCATCAGCCAAAAATGATGTGCAGAAGCTTCTGGAACTGGGCCAAAAGCAAAGGTAAGCCCCCATCTCCTCCCTGCTCTTTCCATTTCCAGACTGAAAACTGTCAGACTAGGAAATGCCATCTTTCCTTTTACTTTAATCCATAAACACTACTGTATTCCAGAGTCCACTGTTAATAACAGTAAAATAAGAGCAGGGAAAGTTATTAAAACAAGTGATTTATTTGCTGGTAATTGGATGTGTCTTAGGAAAACATATTAGAATGCTATAGTGAGATCCAGTAAAGAAAGGGATTTTGAATTTCCCAGGAAGATTTAGTCATGAAATTTTGTCTGGATAAGAATAAAATCAGAAGTTTTAGAAAATTACAAGTGCATGATAATGCCCACTTAATTAAGTTATTAAAATTTCAAAATATCTGGATTTGGAGATGATGATATTTATTTATTCAGGCCACTTAGTTAACTATTCGTGCCTGTAGACACTCAAAATCACTTGTGATTGTGCATATGTAGGAATACTTGCACTTATCTGTAAGGAAGGCAGTTAGCAGGAGAGAGAAGCACTTACTTCAAATTATTCATTGAGCACCTAAGAAATAATGAGTTTCTATGGCTGGGAATGCAAGTTTCCAGCCAAGTCCGTAGTCTGAAGTCCCCTAGTGCTTCGTGGGAGGTAACTCTCATCATCGTTCGATTTATCTTGATTCTTGGAATTCAGACCAGCAAATAATAACATAAATGCAGTTTTAATAACAAGAAAACATAACTAATATAGTTATTACTTTTTCTGAGATAATGTTTTATAAAGAATGCATCTGTACTTCATATATTTCCTTAGAGAAAAACATATTTTTTTCATACTTAAAAAGTTGATGCTTCTTTCATTGTTAGGGATGCAATACTTAAATCCCATGACCATCGTATTGCTGATACTGTATTTAACTGAAGCACATATGAAAATGCATTGCTGTAGAGATGTCTTGTGATAAAACGACCTTCAGTTCTTCAATACGCAACAAATAAAATCCATAATACAATACCCATAGAAGTTCTAATTTTTACTGTGATAAAAGAATATCAGATACATAAGGAGTCTTTCAGGTATTCCAGACAAGTTTATTAAATGATGAAAGCAAGACTAAAGCTAATGTCCTATTTAAATACTTAGATGTCGTTTGGCTTTTGTACAACTGAAGGTATAAGTCTCATCATCATAGCTGCCCTTGTCACTGACTCCATCCTTCATACATTAATGTGCTTTTGTAGTATTTTGATTGTTATGCAGCTTTTATGAAATAGATTAATTGATCAAAAAGTGTTAAGGGACTGTTTAGTAAATAGATCTTAGTTGCAGATGGGAAAATTCAGCCTGCTAAGGGAAAAATTTCCTAGAATACTACAAGTATTCTTCCTGATCTGCTTCTTAAATAACCCCTTAAAGTCTGTCAAGGTCCACCCAAAAATACATGTTGACATTTGCTTCTAAGGGATCCAGTTATTGAGTCTGCTGTACAATAGCTGTTCCCAGAGATAGACCCTGGATCAGTGCATCAAGCAATGTGCTGCTGAGCAGCCCTCGTGCTCCTTCAGAAAATAAAAGGCTTTTATAATACACTCCAGGAAAATGCCTTGGAGCTGCTGTGGGTACTTGACAGCTGTTTACAGGCTTACTAGATTTCAATTCCAGAGAGGTGTGTGAGTTCAGTGTAAGGAGGAGGTATTAAAAATGTACCAGGGAATCTCCCTCCTAGAATTTCTCTGAGGAATGGTCACAGTTTATTGCCAAGAGCCTCAGACTGTCCTTCATCTGGAGTAAATGAAGAACAGTGAACACAGTGTTATGCTTAAATCTATTGTATTTGAACCACGATTCAAAATATATCCCAATTTTAAGCTTATGATCTTTCTTTGGACAAACATAAGCTGTGTTTGGTCTGTAAGCACTATCTTGACTATTCTCTGCAATGACGGATGATACAGTAAAGTTTAGAGTGCTAGAATCTCAGCTGGTGTAAGCATATGTAGTTCTTCTGACTTCAAACGAGACTATTTTTTTTTTCAACCCTTTTCTGTAAATTCTTCAGTATTTCCCCAGTAGCAAGTGAAACTTGGTCACTTATGGTGACTCAAGTTTTATTCTTTCTGTGCACCATCAGCACTTTGAAATGATCACATCTGTTTGTACAATAAGAGAGCTGCCTTGTGCTGATGGTGCATTGCTTTCATGCTGCTCAATCACTATTTCAATTAAATCTGTTCTGTACTAGCGTTGCTGGAGTTGCTAATAGTAGTAGAGTTATCAGCTAACGAGAAACATGATCCAGCAGCTCACAAATCCTGTTCTTGTATGAACTACATGGTTTCCATTCCACTTCAGTTCTCACTCGGCTAAATTATCTGTCTGTAAACCCAGTTTGGTGTTGGTCTTCTGTGAAGGTTTATCCATGCAAGCAACAGCCCTGAAAAAGCTCTGCAGCTGTTTTGAAATATGTCACTCTTTGAATCTGCCACAGCTCCAAAGCCTGTCCTATGCTGTGGGTAGAAATAGGTGGCCAGCAGAGGATCTCAGCCAACTGCAGTTCTCACAATTTGGAGAAATTTGCTGATTGCATCAGCCATGCAAAGGGTTTTTTTGATTTAAATAAAGCCCAATCCAAACAGTTATCCTCCTGTTTTGTTGGTCTTCCTTCCCCCCCGCCTTGTATGCCAGAATGCTCTAGTGAATTCTGTGTTGCTTCTCTCTAGAAAGGGCAGGGGGAAGTTTGGGTTTTATCAGAGCATTATTTATTTATTTCAAAGCAGGTATAAACTTGGTTCTTACTGATAGTAGTATGGTTTCATTTCGGTGCGTTTTCAGTAGCCCACTGTTCTCACTTTTTTGGTGCCAATCTTTTTTGCTAGAAATTGTACACTGGCAGATGTTTTGCCCAGCAGGCTATTCAGTAGATTTAAAAGGTGGCCAAATTCCATCACAGATAATTTTTGTCTTGCATTGGGACTATATCTGGGGGTCATTATGGTTTTATTAGCAAGACTTATAGACACAGTACATTTGTTCTTTCAATAATTAAAGGTGTCTTTTCTTGAATCTGAAGAATTATTTCTTAATGGACACTTGTGATGAAGTTTGTGTTCTGTGTTTTCAACAAACTAGGGAAGAAATGAAATCTCTCCAGGAGGCCTTTCAAAAGCAGCTTAATGAGGCAGCTGAGAAAGCAGAAAAGCAGCAGGCTACTGTGAGTGATTCCCTGTCCCTCTTTCATTGTTTTTGTTTGTTTCTTCTGTCTTTTTTAAAATCCTTTTGCCTTGAGAATTTGTCATTCGCTCAAATAACTTTGCATGTAACAAAATTTGGGTTGCAAATATGTGGTAGTATTGCACTCTACAAGCTTCAGAAAAAAGAGGCTGGAAAAAGTTTGCATGCTACCAGCCCTGTCTTCACTAATTTTTGTGGGATTTGGGTGTGTGCAGTACACTTTTGCAGATTTGGACCTGGAGACTTGATCCTAAGTCCTTTCCCTGATGAGGTTATCTTTATGGACCCTCACACCTCATCTATACCAAGGTACACTGCCACACACCCATTGACTTTTTTGGAATCACTACTGATTTTCAAGCAACAAAGTAGATGATAGAGTGTCCAATTTTGACCATAGTAGATCTAATTATCACCACAGGAAGGCATTAAGCTTCATTAAGATTTCATGCTTTAATGAAATTCTGTTTCTGGATAAATTGTACAATTGGTTGGATTTATGTGTAGCACTGTAATGTTGCAGGGTATAAACAGACATACTTTTACTATTGCAGAAAAAAAAAAGGTAGAATCATGTTTTCTGTTTAATTCTAAGATGTAAAAAGGATATTTTTCCTATGTTGCTTAGCAGTATTTCTATAACATGGACACCACAGAGCATAAATTGACTAGATAATCTCCAGCGGTCCCTTCAATTCTCAAGTGTTCTCTGATTTTAACTCTGGATTTGAAAACAAGCTGCTAGAAGGATTTATAGATCTATTTTTAGTTTCATATTGGATAATTACTGGTTTATTCAGTAAGATTTTACTGTCTCCCTAGCTCACAAAACAAGGGTCCTTGCAAAACAGAGGTTGAAAAAGAATTGCTAAATGTAGGAAATATTTACCTATGCCATCTTTTGTATCAATGTGATTTGTATGTGGCTTTATGCCCGCGGTGAAGGACATCCTAGTTTATGCCCTTGGTGAACAAGATGTGAGAATGCATGTTTTACATGCCAGCTTCTAATTAGAAACAATGTAGATTTTGAACAAAAGTATTCCTTTTGCTGGTTTCTTTCAATTATTGTGATTTTACAAAACACTTTCCCCCCTTTGTTGCTCCGAAGTTTGAAGGGTAAAGGCACTGTTTTACCTATTCTTGTGTTCCCCCCCCACCAAGGGGATTTTTGGAACTTGTAATTTTGTCTAAAGACCAAAACCCCTCTTTTTTTTCTTGAGAGGGGGAAAGTAGTAAACTGAATGCTGTATTGACCTTGAAATGAATAACATATTTTTGGTGTCTCTCAACAGCCAGGGCAACATATATGCAGGGGGAAAAAAAAAATTAAATACCGAGCATCTAGTTGTCTTTGCTAAGTACTCAAACATGCTGGTTGAAAGTTGGCTTTTTTCAGGTGCATGGACACAATCCCACTGGCTTTGTCAGCACAATGAATTCTGGGCTTACAAATTAAAGGTGGAAAACATATTTTATTATTTAATCTCTTATTAGATTTTTATATTAAAGGCTAATTCAGCTGTCAGTTAAATAAATCTCAGAGGTAGTGAACGGATTATTGATACTGTCGTTCTTTGTGATATTGTGGTTTTTAAAACTTGAGCAGCAGTGCCTTGCGTAAATGCAACCCACACCCCAGCACTAGAGAAGAGCATAAGCTATGCTCTACACAAGTAATAAAAAAACCCCTACTGTTAATTGTAAGCAAAAATATCACCTACTGCAGGAACGAGGTAAATCCCCTCTGAGTTTATGCCAGAATTTGGCTTGGAGCATTGTCAGCTGGGTAGAGAAACTGGCTTCTTAAGCTGTATCCTTAAACTTGCTAATAACAGAATATTAAATTTGTCACTGATTTTAAGGAAAGCAGAAGGGTGTCCTTGGTTCGTGACATTTATTTCTTTATGCCTCAGGGTATAATGTACATAATGAAGCTCACCAATACAGTGAGACTGAATGAACATTCCAAAAGGGCTTCAGGATCTCAGATGAAAGTGCAATAGAAATGGAAATAAATATTATTACTGTCACTCAGGGTTTCTTTACACCTGGTTTCTCCATGTGTTACATGAATGCTATGAAAGAAAGTCTAGGTACTTTGAGGCAAGCCTAGCTAGAGGATAGGAGCTTGAATTTAATTCTGATTTAATGAATTGTGAGTCTTGTTTCTAATCCAATTTAAGCACATTTTATTCTACAGGATTTGGTGAAGTAAATCTTGATTTTCATCAGAGTAAATAAGAATAGAATTATATTTTTCAAAGCCAAATGAATAAAAACACTGGAGGGGGGTTGGAAATACATATTTCTTTTCTGCATTTGCCAAGGAGGCATAGTGCAATGTTTACTTTATGTTAATTGGCTGTATATATTCAACAGGGAACACCTGCCTGAAGGTGATCTTTATTAGGTAAATGCAAAAATGTAAGTAAGAATTTAAAAGAATTAAATCAAATCACATGCAAAATAACCTGGAAAGTATTCGAAGACTCTGACCAAACCAAAAGAACAAAGGAGATGCCGCGGCAATGCACTACACTTTGCATCCACGTCTTGTGCAATGTATGGCAAGAGTCTTCACTATTGGTTGCACAAATGATTCATCAGAAATAATGTTATCAATGTTAATGTTTGTTCTTTTTCTTCCTTTTTTTTTTTTTTTTTAATATCCCCCCCTCCCCCTTAAAACCAGAGAAGCCAGGAATGGTAGGCAGCTAAAAAGTTGCTGTTCTGCTGATGTGTTGGTGGGTGCAGCCTCTCAGAGAGCAGCAGCTGGAGCTGCTGCCAGGTAGTAACAACTTGATGAGGGTAGAAAGGGCAACTCTGGCTTGAGGAAACAAAACAGAGGTGTAAAGACCTTCCTGTCCTTTACAGCACTAATACACTGAGGACTGACCTGGAGGCCCTTGGCAGGAGAGAACGCTCCCTTTCTGGGTTCTTTGTCCTCTGAATCTGTAGCACTAAGGGGTGAGAACAGCAGCAGTCTGGCTTGGGACAGGTCTTCTCTAGAAAATATATGGCAGACCTCAGATAAATGTATGCCTCTTGCTTCAGTTAGTCCATCTAGGATAGTAAATTGTGCAGATGAATACTAGTTATGATGAGGATGGTTTAAATATTAGAGTATTCCTATGTTGCAAAGTTCAAGGTTCAAACACACTCATCCAGAAAGCTTTGGCTTGAGAGGGAGTTTCTCTACAGACCACGTCGTGCTAGAACTATGGATTACTTGTGTATCAAAAAGCATTTCCTAATTAGAGGAAGCTTCTTAGAAGCACTGTACTGAATTTAGTTATACAAAATGTATATAATATGTGTAAGACGTCATTCCAAATCACCTGTTGTCCTCTTGAACAGTTGATGAAGGTCGACAGAGCTTTTTGTTCTCCATTTAATATCAAATACCTAAGGAATTTATAATAGGTTTTTAGACAGTGAAAAAAAAAATTATTAATATTGTCAAGCTATATAGCTACATGTGAAGTGGAACCACTTCTTCCTGAAACAGGTTCATGGGATTAGAGATCATGGACTAATTTTCACTTTTGTTAACAAAAAGCCAGAGGGCAAATGACACATGTAACTTGACAGTGGGGTTTTTTTTCCCCCAGTGAATTCGTATAACTAGGGTGAGTAATGAGTCTGTGTATCTGCATTAGGTTAACAGGCTCTTAAAGCTTTTTGGAGAAGGGCTCTTCACTTGACTGTACTTCATGCTAACTGCTTATATCTGAAGAAAGAGTTATTTTTATTTTTTTTTTTTTTATTTTTTTTTTTTTTTAGGAAATGACCTGGAGGTTTGCAAAGTTGGTTCCCATTAACTGCAATTAAAGTTTATAAAAAGAGCTGGATAGCCCTAGATGAGAGAAAAAATAAAGGATGAAACAGCTAAATACTCAAAAACAGTTTGGCTAAGCAGAGTAAACTCAGCTGCCTTTTTTGTTTAGATCCTGTTGGTATTTTATGTCATGTTAACTATTTGTAAAAAGACATGGTGATGGAATTGTTTGACAATACAATTATAGTACCGTCTGTCAAATATAGGAGAAAATATGTCTGTGTAAATTCTTTTTTCCCAGTTGTTCAGTGTTCACTCTGAAAAATGAGAATTAAGTAACACATTGTGTATGACTTGTAAAAATAAGCAATAAACAACATGGTTATTTTGAAATCAGTAGAGATTTTCTTAGTAATAAAAGACTAACAGAACATCGAGAATTTAAATCAGATATCCATCACCAAACAAGAATATAAAGAACCATCAGAAACTCACACCTGCAATATTTTTAATAAAAAGAGCAGATGTTCATTTAACTTCAAAAATATTTTTGTTTAGCAACAGCCCTTATGACAGGTCCTAAATTCCTAAATATCTCTTTGACAAAAATCTGTTGTGTTAATTAAAATATAACTTGCAACTTAAAGTTATGTTTATCTAAGAATTTTAGTAGCTAAAAGTATATTTAGTTTTCTTTTTAAAAGTATTTAACCCTTTGTAGAACACTTTTTCCCAAAGGAAAGAATATTTTCCATGTGTTAAGTAATAGTCTAATAGTTCTCTCTGGCTTTTGGAGTCAATTCCTACACTGTAACTTGAAAATCAGACCACTAAAATTAATGTTGCGTATGTTAGGTTTCCAGTTATTGCCGAAGTAGTTAGGTGCTAATGAATGTATTCCAATCCCATCTTATTTGCTCATATCTTAGTCCCGACCAAGGTACAAGAAATCTGGAAGTAAGCAAGTAAGTGTACAGCTAAGCTTTGACTGTGCAGTAATGATGCTGTATTGGTATTCTTCCATCCTTCCTGTGTAGTGAATAACTAACTATTGTCTGACTTTTAGAATTAGATCACTGCCATCTGCTAAAGCATTCTGTATTTCGATAGGGGAAAATTTAATTTGAACATTTCAAGGTCACAAACTGCTGTGAGTAAAGGCCACTGGATGGAAGCTGTTGCCTTTAATAAATGTAATGAGCTCTGAAACACACAAAGCTTGGAGTACCTTGGATGTCTGTCTCCAGGAGACAGTAGCAGTGTCCTTGCTTAATATTGCAAAGTTCAGCCTTAGAACAATATATTTTAATTATGCATTTTCATAATTACAGCTAGATAGTAATTAAAGACAGCCAATGTGTGGAAGGAGGTGAATGTCAAGCAAGAACAAGCAAGAGTGTGGGTAGAAAGGAGGAAGAGATGTAGAAAGTTTCTTAGTTGAAATTTTTCAGTTTCTGTGCATTTTAATTTAGAGCTGGGTATAAATGTCCATTCTTGTTTATTATGCTATTGGGATTTGGTGACTGAAAGTACAATTTTTACATCTTTTTCTGGAAAATGGTATTATCCTTTGTCCTTGGGGCTGACAAAAAGCATCATGCAAATGGTCTGATGCAGAGTGATCTGCCATAAAGCATGAAATTATAGATATAGATGTGTGTTCCCTTCTATATAGCTTCCTGTAGTTGTATTTTATAGATAAATGGTTCTTCAGTTGTTAGAGATTTAGTAGAAGAGCTTTAAAAGTGCTGCTATAATATGGAAGCAAAAGTTAATGACTACTTAGTTAATATTGGTATTATTTTGGAAAAAGAAAGATATGTAAAAAATAGGTTTTAATTATTCAGATAAGCTAAAACAGTAAGTTTGCACTATTTAAGATGTTCGTATCAGTGATCTCAGATGCATGTGTATGTGGATAGTAATTAACAAAAATTACTGGTTTAACTAACAAAGACTGCTGGTTAAATTAAAAGTACTGTGGTGTCTTAAACATTTCTTCCCTGGAAGATTCAAGCTGATACTTACAAGCTGTGGATACAGAGCACACAGATAACAATTTTGGTATCATATCTCTTTAATTATTTCATATATACACAGACTTAGAAGTGAAGTGGTTTGAAGGAATATTAATATTCTGTTGAGAGTTGGGACTAGGAAAGGGAACACTCTTTAACGGAGGTCAGTATATATATTTTTTGGTCAGTATTTAATGGCAGCTGGCAAATATTTTTGAACAGCTGAAAAAATGCCCCCACCCCCTCCAACCCTGTGAACGTTTGGGGGGGTGGGTGGGTGGGTTATGCTTTTCCCTGATAACCCTGATCTCATATTTTGATTGTGTCTAAATCTCAGTATTTGTGGATGTGATTGCTGGACAAATGCTGAATATCTTCATCTGCTATTAAAACATCACCCTCAAGGGCAGCTGGATGCAGAGTTAGGATTTCCACAACCAAACTGCTTAATATTTTGGAAGTGTTTGCAAAAGAAGTTCCATTTATGCATGTCAGGCGGCACTGATCTCATAGACCTCCTACCCGCTTTTCTCTTTTAAGTGCTGATAGTGTCCTCTAACTTCTCTTTTGGCACAGACGAGAGGGATGTCAAGTCTGGTGATGGTTTTTAAATTACCGACATCTGTCTACTTGAGTGTGGACATGATTCTAAGAACAGATGTCTTGTCATGCAGATTCAGTGTCATTTTTTATCTACAGAACATCCAAACTGTTAATCTCTAAGTCAATGTCTTTATAATCTAAATCTTTTCTTACAGGGGTTTTGTTGTTCTTAACAAGTCTGCTTCAATGGAGGGTCATGTGGTGGTCAGAGGACGTCCTGGGCATAGCTATCATGAGATGATAGAGTGTTCAATTAATGGTTAAATTGATGTTTACATACATTTCAATAACTCAGACTCAACATTTCTTAAAACTTGTAGATTAACTTTTTGAAGACTGAAATGGAAAGGAAGAGCAAAATGATCCGTGACCTCCAGAACGAGGTAAGAGGAACATTTGATTGTCACCTCCATTCAGACTTTACACTGAAAGAGTTTATGGTTTGGTTTCATATTTTAAAAGCATGTTTTTTTAGTAGAAAGATAAAACTCTGGTTAAATACTTTAAACACAAAAATAAACAAAAATGATGATGTGCATTTAGAAATCGTATTTTATTCTGTGCAGATATTGACTCCTTGTTCCTGGTGCGTAGGTCCGTAGTACACCTCTGTAACTTTTGCTGTACTTACTGTGCTTTTTCATAAAGGAATACTTAATTTAGTTCTATGGATTATTGGTACACAGTGAAACTTTATCCACGGTGTTATTACCTGCTTTTGAAATACACAGCAAGAAGAGGTGAAAGGAAATAAAATCTCAGAATTGAGATTCTTAATAAAATTTAAACCACTCGCATTCCTAAAATATATTCTTATCGTGCTGTTTCTATGATGTTTCTATCAGTGTTTCTATCACTGAGTGAACAGTTTCTGGAGTCCTGGATAAACATTACTGAGGGCATCTGTGATTAAGGCTTCTCAAAATGAAAAAAAGAAATAGCATATTGAAAAGTGAAAATTAACCTTGGAGTCAGAGCAGTGATTAAACTAAAGATAGTTATTTGATTAGATGGGAAGTAGAACACATGAAGCAAAACAAACTTCCAGTTTACTGAGGCCTTCAGTGATGTGTGTTCCAGCCTGGCTTACCTGCTGCTGCTTCTTCCTACACATATTCAAATTACATGGGATTTAACTATTATTCAGGTGTCCCTGGAATTATTCAAAAAGATCCATCTGATGTTTATTACTTCTCTCTTTTCAGGTCAGAAAATCAGAAAGGGGGGTGGGGGTAGGGTGGAGATGTTTTACTGAGAAGAGGAATAAGGCCAGGTTATTCTCTAGGGAAATAGTGAATTAACGTCTAAATGCTCTACATGGAACTACAGAACCTTCCAGTACTTTCTTCAAATGTTTCAAACTTGATTGGGAGTAAAAGGATTACCTCTTCCAGAAGGAATGTAATAACAAAGACATAGCTAAGGGAAAGGGGCTTAATAACATACGCAGCAAAGAAGAAATGAGATGTAGAAAAAAATGCAATTGAGATTTGGTCTTCTGGGTTTTCCAAACTGCATGAGAAGTGATAGAGGCTTGTTTCCTCCCCACCCCCTCATACAACCAAATGCTCCCCTCCCAAGATACAAGGGGTTTGCACAGCTATATATTGAAAACAATAAAATGGGGTGGGGGTGGGGGGTGCAGGGAAAAGTTTGATGCAAGGGCTTGACGGTGCTTGCATTCAGGCGATGTAGCTGCCGTTCTTTTATTACTACCCTATCCAACCATGTTCACAGAGATAAATACTGGAAAATTCTGCATAGGTGGTCTGGTTTTTGTTTGTTTTTACTTTAATTATATTGCCTGAAATACTTCAAATTTTTTATGTCAACTTGCAAGATGTTCTGAGTGTAGGAAAAGTTTGTGGGCACTATTGATTCTGCACTTATTTTAGGAGGAAACACGGAAGAGTACTTGTGATTAAAGAAGCGATGTGGTCCTAGTGTGCCCTGGAAATCAGAAGCTCCAGCATTCTTTTCTTGGCCCGGTCACCTAAACTGGCTGTGAGAGCAATTGGATTTGAAACCTTTGCTTACTAAGCAAACTGCACTTCTGTGCATCAGCTCCTGTGTGGAAAAAGAACCAGTAGCTATAGCTAACCAACAGCTTTCTGGTAAACTTCTATGCTATGTTTCCCTAAAAGAAAGTCCACTAATACCCGTTTTTCTGGTATTTCAGTAATTGTTTTGAGGGTTTCCATAAGGACTTTATCTTTTGACAGCAAGTTAACCAAATTTAAATGGTATGATTTAGAGGAAACATTTTTATCTAAGTCCTGCCTCCATTCCCTGTATGTACAGTATGCTTTGAAAAATCTTTTTTAGCAAGATTAGATATGCTATAATAATCGATAGCATTTTACATATATTTTTTAAAAGCACTATCTCCTTACAGATCTATAGAGACAGGTAATGAAAATGGAATTCCTTTCATAGATGCTTTTGTCCTTCTGAGTATCACATTCACACTCAATTTATGTTGGCTAATTCTGAATTTTGCAATCTCAAGCTCTTCCATGACTATAAAAATAGTTCCCTGTTTAGTTCTGTTCTTCCAGCATGTGCCCTGCTGCCATCCAAGTTTGCAACACAGAGACAGGAATAGATAACGACAGCCTTCCAATTGAATGCAGCAGCTGTGATGTAGTGTATGAGGAGGGGACATTGTACAGAAAGGCAATTTTCAAGCTATTCAAGGCTTTGGAAAAAAGTGGTTAACAAAAATAGTCCCTAGTGTGGAGGGAAAAAGTGCCAGATAAGGGCGCATAAAGATTAAGTTTCTAAAAATCCCATCTTTTTTAGTGGTCTCTAAGTGCTTCCTGCAATACCAGAAAAAAATCTGTCAGGTTTCCAGCTGTAAGGTTGTGTGGATTGTGTTCATGTAGGCTAATAAAGGATTGACATGTAAACAGGTAAGCTCTTCTTTTGGAAAGTTACTATTATTGACAAAGAAACCAAGAGGTTTGGAAATTCAGAAGCACTGGTGGAGCTAAGAAACTTGGCATAAATGTAGAGTGAAATTGAATATGTATAAAATACTTTGAAAATTTTCACTTTTGGAGATGGCCTGTTACAGAGTGAGCAGCTCACTTTTATCATGTCAGTCATGTATCATTTGTGGAAAATGATGCCAGAACTGCTCTAAAAATGAAACTGAAGCAGGATGCTGTGTTTATATCAGAAAAATGATGAGTCTCGACAGTTGCTCTTTGGCATTCAGAACCGATTGTTTTGGGTGCAGCTCTGAAAATGCATAAACACTATGGATTCATTTCTTAAATGAAAATCTTTTCTGCACTGATGTGCTTTCTGTTAGTTTGTTATTCCTTTCCTACTGGTACACCTGTAAAAACCATGTTCCATTAAAGGTTCAAGGTGAGAGTCCTAGCTGATGTACACTCATGTGAATTCCTTAAGGTAAATGTGTCCCTAAAAGTTAATAAACGGTGTATATTCTGTACTGAAAGCTAGTGAAATGTTATTCAGACTTGTCACATGGACATTATATTATAGTTGCCTCACAGACTTAGAATTGTCAGTTAAAAAACTTTCGCCCTTATTTGAAACAGTTAATTATGTAGATTAGGTAAGAAATGACTGTCTAGGTTGTCACGCTATGTTTGGGCAAAGCTTTTACAATATCTCTGCATATACCTACATTAAGGTACGCTAATATCTTTACAGATATACAATCCTGCATATTTATAAAGTTGATCCAATGGTTTATATCAGGCAATATATTTCTCTGCTGTTTAGGCGGTGGCAGAACTTTGAAAAACATGAATTAAATAAAAGATGTATAGTAGTACAGGCAATACAAAGTAAACCAGGAATTGAAAATGAATTGGACTGTAGCTTTCAGTAATATGTGCTCTTTTTGCTAAGAAGCAGTTTTAAATAACTACCTTGTAAACAATACTTTTGCTCTATTCATGTATAAATTGTGGTTATGGCTCTAGTGTTGAGTAAATCATCCTAAAACAGAATTTTCTCCACTCTCTCTGTAATAAAAGGTACAGTCACAGCAGTTTAAAGTCTCACCTGATCTATCGGGAATTCTGTGCCCTGCAGGGTGAATTCAATTGAATTGCATTGAATTATGGTGAGGAAAAAACCCCAAGAAACCTCCTTTAGTGAAGCAGAGATGAAATTCTAAGGCTTTGAGACTGTGTGCTGATACTATTCTATCAAGGAGGACATTGTAGTTCTTCAGTCTCCCTCGTCTGCAGATAAACCTAACTTTTTTCTAAGTATAAAAGCCTGTCCCCCTGAGAAGAAAATTGGGTCAAATATTGGTGCTTCTTTGGGTACTGCATGAGCTCTACAATTCAGAAAACGTCCGTGAATACTGGAGGCAGGGGCACTACCCGGGGAAAAGTGAATGAGCAGGAAGGCTACAGGAGCACCTTCAGATATCACCTTCTGCTGAAGGGCTTTGAATTCAGTATTGTTTCTTGATTGATTACACCTTCTCTTGAAGTGAAATAAAGTCCTTTTTTTTTAAAAAAAAATTATTTTCTTTAAATTGTTCTATGAGGATTTGTACTGAATATGATGAGGAAAAGATGGAAATGCGGTTTCACCGGTTGGAAATGGCTCTTAGGACAGAGGATACTGAGATCATACGGAGGCAAATCCTACTGCATCACAATTGTCAGTGAGAAATATTTATAGCTATGCAGTAGTAACTGCAGGGAATGTTAGAATAAGACATTGGTTTTAGAAGGTTTTTTTTTTCCTGATCTTGTAGACCCAAGAGCGTAGGGGACACTTTCTTGGTTGCTTTTGAGTCATAATCAGAGTCCCAGTTAAGGGAATGTCACAGATCCGCTATGTCCAGACCCCTCTCTCCTAGGGACTACCACGCTTTTGGTTTCTTCATTCATTCTTTACATCCAGATCCAGGGTTTAGTGATTCACAGCAATGAACTATTAGAAAGTGAAGGAGGTGTTCAAATAAGAGTATTTAAGGAAAATGTAATCTTAATGAATGACAATACTAAAAATTCAATATAGACTTATTAGGGCTCTTTTTTTATCCTGTATTTAGCCACAATGTTTAGCAACTGTCTGCTTGGATTTTGCCCAGTATTCTTTGTTGTCTTGTCAATTAACTGTGGTGTTGAAAAATCATAGCACTGTTCTTTTGTAATCTTGCTGAATCATTCTGATGTCTTTACTCAGTTTTCCCATGCTGCCCAGGACACTTTATTAAATTCTTTGACTTCCTCTTTCATTAAGTCCAAAATTCCAAAACAGGTCTGAATTCTTTATTTTTCTTACTCATCTAGTCTCAAATCTGTCTAATAGACTTTGTATCCCTGAAGCTTGGTCTTTTTCAGTTGTCCTTTGTAGGAAAATATCTTCCACAGAGAAAAGAAAGGGTAATTTCCAATCTGTGCTTTCATGTCCTTTCATAGGAAACTGCTAATGGTAATTAGTGCTCCCGAATGCTGATGCTTACATAATGTGGTAGTGTCTGAGGTAAACTTCTATCAACATTTCAGAGATCAGGTTGTACAGATCTTTGGGATAAGGGAGGTGTTAGAGAACTCTGGTGATCTGTTTGTCTTATTTTTATGCAAGCATAACCAGTATGTTTGAAACTAAGGGTTAAGTATAGAAAGTCCCTGTAGTTCACTGCATGTTTCAAAAAGGGAGCAAAACATGAGGTATAGAAGATTATTTTGAATAGTACAGTTCGGAAGAGCTGTTTTCTGTCCTTTGCGCACGCAAGTCTCAATGACATCTGTTGCAGCTCCATCAGGCAACGGGGCAGCATGAAACTTAATTAAAATCTCTGATCTTTGAACTTGTACAGACAGTTTTGTGAATCCTAGTGTTATCCAAATCCGTGTTTTTCCAGCATTACAGTCCTCAAGGGCAAGGTGGCTCGAAGCCAAGCAGAAGAGATCTTTAAGCACAGATGAAATTTTATAATTAATGTAAAACTTTCCCTGAATCTAGTGTAAATTTTGCCAAGCAGGAAAAGAGAAGTGCTGATCTTATTTATTCATGTTATGCAGTCAAGTGTAAAAGTTTGCTTTTAGCACCAAGATGTTGAAGTTATTTTAGTGGAAACACCACTTAAAAGGAGGTGACAATGGTATATGTGGCTCAAACCCAAAGAATGTAAATTGATACTTCAAAATTTTGAGTATACTCTCTTGATTTTTATGCTTAGATGAAATAATATAAGAGCATTTAATAATCAGATTTCCACAGTTTGTAAATAAAGAGAAGGTAAGCTGTTCATTGTTTTCATTGTTACAATTACTGCTGTCAATTACTAACACTTGTCACCGGATCACCGAAGAGGGATCACCCTTGAGGAGTCGTCATCCAAATTCACTATTGGTGTATTCTTCGCCTCCTAAGAGACCACACGTTACTTGATAACATACAAATTTCTAAATATATGTGTGACATAAAAATACACTTGGCTTATTAATTTAGGAAGTTGCTTGATAAAGTTAAGATGCTGCACCTGGCAGGCTTCTATCCTGGGCTGAGAGCTCCCCAGAGACTAGAAAACTCAGGCTACTAGATTATTTGGCAGGGATGTGCCTCTCGTAAATCAATAAGAATTTAAAGAAAAAAGACTGGTGAGTCATATTATGGTATACCATTAAAAAACTTGCATTGATTTCAATGGAGAAAGCTTGATGTGTTTGCATTTTATTTAGGATCATACTGTTGAATACCAATGTTTTATTTGCTAAGTTCAGTGGGAGCAGAAAGTGTTTTTTTTTAAAAAAACCTATTTTTTCCTATTCAGAGATTTAAATTAAACTAGACTGCTGGCTTTTTGTACTTTTTAATTTTATTCAAGAAGAGGTGTAGCTGAAAAATGTCAACTTTATATGGTGAAGTACTTCTCAGCTGAGGGTTGATAGCCTGTGACTTTATGAAGATTACAGTCCTCTCCTGAGACTCATTATCCTCTAGTTGTAATTGGATCAAACTAAATACAATATTTGGAATGATAATTTCAGTTACGTATGGATATTCAGAGAGGATAAAAAGATAACAATAAAAAAATACTTAATTGAACTTCATGTTAGAATTATTCTAGAAAAAAGCATCACACAAAATTTCTAAGTTTTTGGTCGCGTTATTACTTGAGCTGAGGTGTCTGTACAAGCTGTTCAGCTGTAATGGGACCCCACCACGTTCTAAAAGTAGAAGCACAGGAAACTTTTCTTTTGACAGCAGAAAGAATTGGTTATCACCTACTTTGCATCTATTTCAGCCTGAAACCCTGGAATATTTTCAAATGCAGACATTTTTGTCCCTGCAAAAAAATTCAGCGCCTTAGGAGGGATATTCAAATTTGTTCAACTGAAATACTTATGTGTCACTCTTCCTAATGAATATCTCGGGTTTGTTAGGGAATTGCTTGCCTTAAAAATGATAAAACATTTTGCAGTGCAGTGGGAACAAAACACTCATATATCAGTGGTCTCTTACTACAAAATCACTGCAGCCAATTCATTATATGTTACTTTAGTGATGGGAAATAGTTCACCTTCAGTGTCCAGTCAGCCTCATGCTGAGCCTACCTGTAGAAATTGTGCTATGCTGAGCCAAAATTGCCAATTTTCTGTTATCTAGAATCATTTTAAATGAGGGAGTTCTAGAGTCTTCTCTCCCACACTGCCTTCTGAACACTGTTCAACCATATTTAGGGCTGCAGATGTTATTGGAGAAGGAAAGAGTAAATAGTTCTATCGACTTGTCACTAGTTTTAGGCATAATAACTCGAGTAAGCTGCATTGATTTTATTTAGTTGTCATTTAAGCACTGTATTGATCCTGAAAAAACTGGGTTTATAGCTATGCTATAATTTAAAAATACAGGTTTCATTAGACTGCCTTGAAGTGGCTTTGCCATATCTGTCCCAATAATTCTTCCCATGGAGTGAATCTTCTGTTATTCAGAACTTGATTTCACAATTTTTGCAATCGAAAATGTTTAAAACAACCACCACAATAATGCTTTAATTATTCCCTTCTTTTAATTGTCTGTCTTGTAAACAATCTAAAACATGCAGAGTTTAATAGCGGTGGAAATGTTTCTTAAGTGAAATTATAAGGGTTTAATGAAGCAGGTGCTGTTTAAAGTATTCTGAAGGGTATTGTCTTATCTCAATTCTCTTTTGTGAATAAGGATCTGAGTATTTTTTGATTGAATAGCTATGTGAACTCAGGAAAGGTCTGCATGGATTAAAAAATAAGTTGTAAAAATGCCAGATTCATATGGTTCATCCACAAGCTGTGCTGTCTTTTATGTATTGTGATGACATTCTTTCAAATGTAAAATGGTTATTCTATTTCAGACTATAAATTTAAGCCAGTGTCTCTCGGATATCCACTTCCCAGTTGTGCGCATGTGTATTTGTATGTATGTATTTGTGTGTTCATTTAAATCTAAAACACTCTTTACATATGGATTCAGATACATATTTATGTGTGCTCTAGAGTACAATGTGATGTTAAAAAATGGCTTCAAAGTACCAAAATGCCAGCAGCTGATTCACTGAAACCTGTAATGTTCCTCTGGATGTGCCCAGGAAACTTTTCTTTTTCTGGTATTGATTTGCTGATCTTATTTCTTGTATCAAAACCTCAGATCTTTCTAGGTCACTCTGAAATAATTCTGTTTGTGGCAGATGTTTTGGTACTTATGTAAGGTTATTTTTTCAGCTGATTTCAGAGGAGTTTTGCTCATTTATCGAAGGAAGTAATTTTATATTAATTTGAAGTACTTCAGGATAGCACTGAGCTAGAAACCCCACATTTTTAAAATTAGACTCGGCAATTGTCTCAAGTACCAGCGTATGGAAACGTATCCATTTAGTCTTTCTTAAAATGGTATCAGCCTGCCATCCTTAATTTTGACAATGACTAGCTGGTATTCTGCAAGAACGAGTACCTTTAAACATGAAGGATTTTATGGCAGGACCCATACTGAGATGCTGGTTACCGAGACAGGTCTACTTGCACCACAAAATGATGTTGCAGTGGGAGAGTTGGGATGTGCTGTGCAGCTGCAGGGCTGGGTGTGCTCTGCCACCTGTAGGCATGAAAGGGCATTGGGGGAGTTTTTCCAATGTAAAAAAATTCCCAGACGCCATAAAAAGTAAAAAAAATGTGGCATCTTCATAAGAAATAGAACAGCCATCAATGACTACCTTCTGTTTGGCTGTGTGTTCTTTTGGGCTGTTTATTTGACCTTAGAATATAAGGTCAAAGCAGGATGGTAGGAAAAATTGTGACAAAAATGAGAACATTTTTCTTTCGCTGGGGTGAATGCAGGCAGTAGGATTATCTTTCATTAATTTCCAGTTTGTCGATGTCTGGTAGGATACTGATTTCCATTTAATATTGGGTACACGGACAGGAAAAAATATGGGCTATTGGAGACAGCAAAAGACTTGTGTAAAACAAACTTCTCCGGAGACACGTGAGGATGCCTTGGTTGATGGCTATGTGGCTTCAGCGTGGCCCACATGAAGGAGGAGGAGTAGATGGGCAGCTGGTCACCTTCTCTGCTTGCTCTCTGCTGCATCGCTTCAGCAGTCACAGAGGCCAGATGAACCCCATGAAGTTTCTGCAGTAATTCCCATGTATTGTCTGTATTAAATCAAATACTTGTTCTGCTATAAATCTCTCATTTTTTCCTGCTGCAGAGAGTCTGTAGGCAGCTTAAACTTAGTGGACTTCTTTTTTATCTCCCTGAATTCCCAATAGCATAATTTGTGATTTAAAAAAAAACAACACAAACAAGTCTTTTCTTGCAGTGAATTTGTGTATTACAACCATGAGCTTTTGTATATTTGGCCAGTGCTAGACACTCACTATTTGAACTGTAGATTTTACACTGGTGAACTTTAAGCCTCAGGAGAAAAAAGAAAAAAAAAAAAAAAAAAAAAAAGTAGTGAAGATCTGGAATCTGAGAATTAAAATCTCTTTCTTCATTTGCCAAAAAATGGATCAAGGATGTATTAGCACCCAGGCATGAAATTCATATCCTGTAGCTGTTCAATGGATGCTGATTAGTTTGGAGTAAAAGGTGTAACCTGTTATTTACCAGTGCTTTTTTCCTGTAATGACGTCTGTCATCAGCATACTGATTCAACAAGATACCTGATGGGGCAGCAATTAATTCTTGTTACGAAATCCTTTTTCTCTCCCTTTTTTTTTTCCCCCCCCCCTAACAGTACTGTCATTTTATTTTAATTTTACCAGATTATAAAATGTAACATGGAAATTCATTGTGAAAAGCACATTATTTTTAGCAAAAAATGTAAATGTGACATACCAAAGAACCAGTTAAACCCAGAACTGCTGAGACAGAAAGATGCAGTGATTCGGTTTTCTTCATGAACTACTTCGGCAGAGTCCCCCTGCCTATATGTTATGCCTTTTTGGTATACTCTACAGAATCTGGGTGGTTTTTTTTTTTTTTTTTTAAGCTTCATGCTGCTCTTTTAAGCAGCACTTCAACAACACACAAGAATTGTCTCACTGAATTGGCTCTTATGATTATAGTTAATTACGTCCTTTTCTGGGTCAGAGGGTGACTGTTTTTCTGTGGCTGCAAAAGGAAAAAAAATGAAAATTTCTTGAACTTTCTCTTGTTGCAGCAAGCAAAAGCATCAGATCCCGGCTGATTGTTAAAATATGGACAGCTAAATTAGAAGCAGTATTATGGCATGCGTTTCACCAAAGCCCTTGCTTAGGTGGAAAACACATTGTAAATATCATTTTTTTTCATTGATGCAAAACCCCAGTGAACTGTTGCCAACTCTTGTTTTTATCATTTGGGTAAAATCCCAACTTATTTACAGTTGAAAGAGGCAAGTGTATATGTGCAGTTGATATTATTCTTATTTGTACTGTGTTGCTGACTTCAACTTACGCTCTCTGCACAGAGAGAGCACAGAGCAGAAAGCCATCGGGTGGGTGGCACTTTGTGTAGTACAGATTGCATGGTTGCTGTGCGTCCTTTAAATTTGTTGTAAAATAATAGCCAGTTGTTATGTTGTTTTAAGCTTGATAAACGATGTTAAAATTGGCAATTTAAAGTTAATTATTTTTAATCATTACACAGCCCACACCTTTAACTTTTGAAAAATATTTGATTTCCCTGTCATCATTCTGGTCTTTCCAATGTAACTAGAAGTAGCCCTGCAAGTGTTCAAAGATAGGAAATTGAAACATAACTTTGCCCTAACCTTTGGGGGTTTTCTCTTGTTATTGTCAGTGCTTTAGAGTGTATGCTTCTAGATCTAATTCACATTTCTTTTGAAGTTTTATTACATACACTTTTAATACAGTCCAAGTGATATTACTCTGTTCCGTTCAATCAAGGTTGACTTTAAAATAGTCTTCAATGTTTTTCATGCTGTAACTTTTACTCGTAAAGGCAAGTGGAGGAGCCAGGCAGGACACTTAACACTGGTGTGAAGTACTTTCAGTTTTTGCAAGCTTATAAGCAGAACTATGCATGGAGAGAATTCAAGACCATTTGCTTAAAAGAAAGAGACTGTTGCCGTTTGGTAGGTGACTTAGAGTGAGAAATGTGTGTCTTTTATGGTGGCTGCAGCCCTTTCATTTTGTGGAAATCTTATGGAAATTTTTTTTTTAAAGCACGTGAATGCATTTATTTTGTGATTCCTACAATAAATGTTTAGATGTTTAGCTTCTGCTGTCTTTGGCTGGTTGGTTTTGTTTGCGGTTTGTTGATTGCTTTCATAATCTCAGGAACAGGGCTGCTTCTTTTAGAAACGTCAGTGTAAACCCAGTATTTTTACCTGCTGATTTTAATAAACCACTCACCAAATCTGCAGCTGTATAACTGATCTACTTCCACGCCTCAGCAGAGACAGTTCAGCCATCTTAAAGTCCCAACAGAAGCTTGTGAGGTATTTGGACAGTCAGACCGATTCGCTTTACTCTGTTGAGCTTTGCATCGGGATCCCTCAAGTGACCAAGTGACCGCCGATTCTCTTACCTGGTGAAGCGTGGTGCCAGCAGCACCTCTGAGATGGATGCCTTTGGTGACGATAGCTTGGTTGGGTGTTCTTCTTGACAAGCCCCTAATCAAGGTGCCAATTGTTCTATGCCTTATTTTCCCATTTCCTTCCTTGCCAGATATCTTATGTCTCTGATTAATTAATTATGCCAAAGGACAGCGAGTAGGACCAATTCTTCTTAAACGAAATAAAATGAAATATCAGTTGTGTTACATATTATAATTGGAAATAGGACCACATACCTGTCTAGCTCGGCAGATTTAATGTTTGCATCATGTTTAAGTCATGTCTTGGCTGTTAGTATTGCAAAGCATAGTTACTCATATCTGCCAGAAATATGTCTGTGAATCTATGTATTTAAATCCTGAACTTGTGGGAATTTGGAATGACACAGCTTAATCATCGACGTAGGATTTGGATTTGGAGATATAATTAGGGATTCCAAGACACACAGCTGCTGAGCAGTAGGTTCATTAAAAGATGGCTCCTCTGAAAATCCAGCTGCTTTCAGAAATATTGGAATATATTTTGCAGATCAAAACATACCGCTTTTAAACAGTCTGTGTAGTCAGCTGTAGCTTTAAGAAGCACCCGTGAGAAGTACATCTTCTATGACCTAGAGCCAGATCTCTAAGATAGTTCTGAAAAGTATATGAGCATAAAAGTTATTAAATCCGCTGGGCAGGTGCATTACTTAGATTGCCTGCCTATGACTGACAGGCCAATATTCCAGTTGATATCATCGGATTGGGTAAATTACATTTTTACATCCTTTCTTTTCCAAGACAAGTATTAATGTGAAATCTGCAGACTGTCAAATTTGCTGTCTTGTCCAAATCTATTAGCACTTAGTTTCAACTGAAATAAAAAGGAAAAAATCTAATAGGTATTGAAAAATAAAGTATGGTTGAATTAAAAAAAAAAAAAATTAATCCTGCACAGTGTCTTTTGTGGATACTGTCTTCAGAATAAGTGTCATGTGTATGTTTATGTATTTTGTGCAAAGCATAAAAAGCTTTTATAGAGGGATTAAAATTTCTGTATTTGGAAAAAACATGATCCTAAAATCCCCAAAATTCCAGAATTGGAGATCCCCCTTTGGAAAGATGGCTATGTGGGGGTTGGATCCACCCCCATTAAGAAAGAAGCCAAGCTTAGACCTTCTGCAGTGGCAGGGAGATGCTGTAGAGCAGAGCTCGTTTCCCAAGCGTTTGAGGGAGCGCTGGCCGCTGGCAAGGCTGAACCTGCCCAGCCATGGGTTCAAGGAGCAGAGGACAGAGAGAGCAGATGAACAGCACTGATGTTTTTAAAGCATTTACCTGTGTGGTAGCAGCTTTTTCTATGTGCCCTGTTTGCAACTTGGATGTGATACAATATTGAAAAACACGAACCTCAGGAAGACCCGTTTGCTGACACTTGGCTAGCACTGGGTCAGTGTAATTTCAGTTAAGCTACCTGACTTTGCAGCAGCTATTTGGATCCGTATTGAAGAAAATATGGATCTCTTGGGTTTGTGCTTAGTTTGTGTTTTTTCATGTCACTCCAGAATCTCCACCTGATGAGCAAGCAGGTATCTGACACACCTGGCCTTTTGCTTGCTGTGTAAACCTTTTCCTCTTATGGGAGCAATAAATGGTCCTGGGCTGCTCTCCATCTCTTTGGAGAGAAGGTACCTCACATATCTTTTGGCTTCTGTGTGCATGCATGGACTTTCCTAATGTATTTTAGAGATAAATAACATGCATTTCTCATTTATTTTGCTTCGCTGCATTTGCTGGTACTTTTTTTGGCTAGCAGACCCCTTTAAGACTGTGAAGCCTTTCATATTAAAGCAATGCCACTGCAGTGTCCTCCACCGTTCCAGCTGCAGTTGCCAGTTCCCAGAGTGGAAATCTGAGGCTGTCATAATTTTTGTGCAGCTGCGTGAAACTTTCAGTGTTAGTCAATTCAAGGCTCTACACAGGAATGATGGACCTGGTATATAGTCGTCTTAAATTACCAGACAGGCAGATTAATTTCTTCCCCTCTCCTCCCTTTGGTCATGCAGTTTTGTTTTCTAGATAGCTTTGTCATCACTTATCGTGTCAGCCTGTACTGAACATGGCTGGCCAGCACAGCTAACTGATGTCTGAGGGCAGGGGATGTGTTCAACTCATGACTGACATTGCACGTACTGATGCAGTATATGCAATGCTTTTATTTTGGGATGTGCTATATTTTAGTCCCAGCCAGATGAGGTTTTAAAAGCATTCGTGATAGTTCTCCGGATGCATAAACTTTCTTCAGGTTTTTCAGATCTATCAGCATGTAGTGTTTTCCCATCTTATTTTTGAATCTAGACAGAATCTGGATAAAGTGCAACTAGGCATTAATTCTGATGTAATTTTATGCATCACCTACCACATTCAGCAAAATATTTTGCATTATGATAACCTCAAGAAAGAACATAAACATTCCTTATGCACGTTCATAGTCCTCTGAATATTTTAGTGGCATAGATGTTAAGATGGGAGAAGTAAAGAACTATTTCTTTCTTATTTGGCAGATTTTGTTCTATTTTTAGTAGGAAAGGTCTTGTGAAGGTTTAGTTGAATCAATATCAAAATATTTGTCATTATGATTAATATGCTTATATTCTATCCAGCAAAATATCAAAGATCATAAATCTAGAAAATGCCAAGCCTCTGTTTCTCATAAAGTAAGTTTCCAGTCCTAAAAAGACCTTGTCAATATACATAGACTGCTCTTAAGCTACAGAAAACGCAGCCAAACAGACGTAAATACCATTTATCAAACTATTGAGTTAAATACAATTTTGAGTGATAATGTATTGACAGATGATACTGATTTTTTTTTCAATTGATAAAGAAAACCAAACTTATAGAAAAGTTCCATCTGCAAACCACTCTCCTGTGCTTAAAAGAGAGCAGTCTTTAGCCCAGAAGGTAAGAGCACAGCATCATCTTAATGGCTGTATTGTTTACTGAGGAATGCTTTGTGTGTTACATGTTTTAAACTGGGCTGCTATTCAAGGAGAGATGTAAAATCATGCAGTACCTCTCTAATTTCTTCTGAGAAGTCTTTAAATACATCACTAACATAGCTTTCAAAGCCAGACCTTGAAAGCAATGCCTTTTCCTTGCAAACTGATGCAGAAGGAATGATTCCTTCGTCCTGCTGTATAGACACTGCCTGCTGTCGGGAGGTGAATGCTCAATAAATGCTTCAGTTTCCACTGACGTGCATGTTCTGCTGTCTGTTGCTAGGTCTTGCCATGCCTTCCAAATGGGTTCTGCTTGGATAGCTGAAGCAAGGGGCAGGGGGAATGAATAGCCTAGGGGCATATCTAGACTCCTTTGCAGGGTCACCATGAGCAGGCGCATGTGTGGACCATGACTGGCAGAGAAAGTATCTGGGAAAGTTCAGCAGTCCACTTGACTAAGTGGTCACTTCCATCCTGGTTGTTTTTTTTCTGGTTTTGAAATTATAGTTTGGAAGCAACATGTGATTTATCTGACCTGTACAGCATAACCATATAATTCCAAGATTGCAGATGCAGCTTCAGATTATTCATGGCTGTGTGTGTTTTCTATTCAAAACCACATTTTGTCTTGATGTGACACATCTGTGATGTGTTCACATCTGTCAGATGACTAACATGTGGTCTGTAGTTAAGGTAGGCAAAGCTTCCCCCATCTAACCTCTCCTTCTGTGTGTGTACAGAGTTGAAATCATGCAGTTTATGATTGATATATCACAAGCTTGCTTTCTTCCAGTTCACCATTTGTCTTTATTACACCATTTGCTCTGTAACTACACACATTCCTCTTACAAAATGCATCGTGTACATTTACACTTGACATGCCACCAAAGTAAAGCTAGTCTAGTAGACTGGCTGAAACAATTTATTTTTATTTTGGAAAAATCCCTAAAAATTCAAGCTTTTTGTTTTACCAAGACTCGCCAAAGATGATCAAAAGACAGTTAAACTAGATGAGAATGAATTATAGTCTGCCCTTTCTCCTCTGCTTTGGGAAAGTGAAAGTATGGCAAAGAAAGGCAAGGTGATGGTTTAGGTGTGTTAATTGGACATGCAGCATTGTGAAATAGCTGGAATCATGGCTGAGGGTCTGACATAGAATGCTAATAATACCTTGAACTGAATGGATTATGATCTAGTTTAGTAAAACAGACTTTGGTATCAAGCAGTCTGAAACTTGGTTTGTTGCTGAAACAATATGGAACAAAATGTGACATTAATCAGGAATTATAGAACATTTTTTTTTGACATTTAAATACAGTAAATGGCCCCAGTATTTTGAGGCAAATTATTTTTTGCAGCCTGCACATCAACGCAGCTGTTTGGAGAACATTATCAATAACAGATGACATTTGCAGTGTGCACAAAAGCAGGATGCCGGGAGATAACAGTAAAGACTAACGGTCTGGTGAGAGGAAAATATTGTTTTGAATACTGCCTTTCTTATCGGTGTATATCAGAAGATAGAGCAAAGTACTAATAATGCTTTTTTTCTGGAAAAGGAAGCACATGCTTTTCTTTTGTAGGCAGGGTTCACTGCCAAATTTTGGAGGTATGTCTGCCAAATGTTTTAGCCTGTTGGGCAGAGATTCAGAGTGGAAAACATGTATGCTCTGGTACTTTAAATATCTGGGGCTTTGGTCTTTTTAAAATAATTCAGAATTGTGGTCTGTGTAATTTCACAGTTACGTAGTACAGCCTCTGTCATTTGATTATATATTGTCTTAGGTAAATGATCAACCAATTCCCTTTGTCCTTTGCTGAACATCAATACTGAAACAAGTCATCGACGTGAAAAGCTGTGGTAGTTTACCTGCAGAGAAATATGTTTTGTGGAAATAATTTCAAAGAATTTAGCATTATCAAATAAAATGCTTCTGAAATTGACTGAGAAAAATTTATTTTGTAATAGTAAATTGATACCATTTCAGGGCATGACCCCAAGTCTCACTGAAATCCTGCCTTGACTTTGAGACATTTACTCAAGTCCATACTAATGGCAGCATTAAAGAAAAGGAGATATTACTGTCAGAAATAGGCATTGATTAGCAGATGACCCAGGGAGCACCTTCTATTCCAGATGTTCTTAGAGGCAGGATGTCCCATGTCCTTTTGATTGATTAGGCTGTCTTGTAAGTACTAAGAAATGTTGTTTTCAGGGTTTTTTTATGATGGTCTTTAGTTTTCCCCTGAAATATTTTTTATTGGTGTTTACTTTTTTTCTGAAACTTTTTAGTTTATAGATATAAGTTAATTACTCTTAGAAACCAAAAAAGTTTAAGCTGTACTCATTGCTTCTTTTAATGTTTCTGTAAGAACATTTAGGAACCCAGTGTGAAGTGTCTGTAGTTTATGTTGATGCGTTGAGCATAAATAGGGGGAAACACTTTGACTAACATGGAAAAGGAGTCAAATCTAAATCAGGATGTATTCTTTTCCTCCTCCCTTCCCAAGAGGAGGGATCCAGGCACAAAAAGATAAGTTTGCCATCATGAGTTGGCCAATAATTCCTGAAGAAATAGGTAATGGCTCAAAAAATGTCAGTCAGGTCCTCTGAATTAGATCCTACTCTTGACTTCTCTTTGTCTAGCTGAATGTCTTATAAGAAATAATTAAAGATTAATGATGATTAGATTTGAGTTCTGTGCCTATAGAAAAAAAAAAAATACCCCTAACTGCCCATGCAAACTGTCCTGTGCCTTCGTTTGTTTTAAGGGAGCTATTTATGGATTTATTCCACGCCACTCATAGATGGTACAGTCTCCCTGTTAATGCAGCCAGGGCATTTCAAGGCTGAAGACATCTCATGTCCTGCCAGCTTCACACACGGGCAGAGCTTGTGTTACTGCCTGACATAGTAGGACAGTGGATGGTGTTGAAGGTTATGCACCTGATGTTTTGCAGGTACACAGATGTGGCTTACGGTTTTGCTACACGTATATTGACTGGTAAATTGCTACCGTGAGTTGCTTATCGAGGTCTCAGAGAATGTGAATTCATTTCTGCCTCACCTGTTTCAAAGATGGGGCCAGCACTGCTTTGCCTCCTGATACGAGCTCTACCCTTACAGACGTCTCACCTTGCAAACCTTGTAGCACTGGTGACAGTGCCTGCATAGAACTGGTGAATTAAAAGTAATATTTCAGAAAATACTGAAATATCCTAACATGAAAATTGTTAAACTTCTGGAAATCACTTTGTATCCTATAACTGGGGGTAGTACATACCAAGACAGAGGCAAGAAGAAGGTATTGCCTAGTAGCTATGATGTAGGTACTTATCACTCAGTATATTGAACGAGCACAGCACGGTGGAAATATGATCAGTATGTGATCAATGCAGTAAAACTGCTTGATCTGATTTGTGCGTGTGTGTGTGTATAATCTAATTTCTGATTGAATGATATTGTAGTAGCTTCTTCAAAATAGCTGATGTATTTTTTAGATGTCTGTAGATTGTACTTGTAAAACTACTTTTAAAGATCAAATATATTGGCCAAAAAGTTTTGTAACAACAAATACTCAGTGCGCTGCTCCTGAGAAAATTCAGGAGACAGAGTCTATTAATATTAAAGCGAACTTGAGTGAGATGACTCCACAGAGAGCAGCATAAATGTATTCCTTAGTCATCTCCTGCCCTTCTTCTTTTGTAACTGTGCCATTTATGTTTTAAGACAGATGTTGACAATTCTGGATCTAAAATTTGATTAATGCTGCATTTCATCCCCTGCTGCTGGTACAGTGGAAAAACTGAAGTTGCAGAACAGAATGTAACCGGTATGACCCTTCACTCTTCTAGTGGTAGAGGAACTTGTTTTTTTCAAAGTCAGAAATGCATTTTATATTTAGATTATTTTTTTTACATGCTCGGTCACATTCAGAATGCTCTTTTCATTTCTGTCGCCTTCCTTTAATAGAGCTCTCAGTAAAGTATTTTTCTTTTTCCTTCTTTTATTTTTTTTTTTCCTAAAGCCTAACATGCATCTTGCAGCAGCAGCAGCTTCTTTTCACCATTCTGTTCACAAATGTCGAACAAATGAAAAGCAGGAGCTTCGGGCTAACATCTACCTAACTAGGTGTTCAACTTTATTGATCCCACAAACCATCCCCAGGGCAGTCAGCCACCTCTACCACGGGGAAAGAGCAAAGAATTGTCACGTTTCTTCTCTAAGTAATCTGTGTGGCATGGGCAATTACCCTTCGTTTCAGACACAAATTCTGTAACATGGGATTCCGTGTTTATTATGCTGCTCTTTTTAAGTAAAATATCTGACACAGAAAAAAATGGAAATGAAATTTGTTTTCCCCTAAGTCCTGTTGAAATGACCTGAAGGGTGTCATTGAAAATTAAATCAATCTGATAAATATTTCTGTGTATCATTTGTCCATCATGAGCTATCTTTACTCACAGATAAGGAAAATAAATGCCTTGCAATCAAAAAGAAAAACACCCTGGAAAAAAAGAATTTCAGCCTTAGTCCAGTACAGTGTTTTGTTGCTGTAGCATAAAAAGTCACTGTTTCAGAGTGAGAGATTGAGACATTTCCCCACTGAGCTATTTCAAATAGACATAGAAAATATCGTACGTATCAACATGTGATATTGCATCCTAACTTTGTAAACAGTAACAGTAATCCATGAATGTGCTTCTTTTTCTAATTTTTTTTCCTGTTCTGTGTATACATATTCACAGACTCTGACAGAAGATTAATATTCAGATATGTGCTTGAAAGTTCAGGTGCAAGTGTGAAAAGTTGCCAAATTTCAGGTATTCCAGGTAAAAAGAAAAGTATTGGTTTAAGGAAGAGTGAAGCAAGTTCCCAGATACTAGAGAAGTATCGGTGTACTATAATCTTCCTTTTACAGTGCAGATCTGTTCCCAGTGTTTGTTGGGGGTTTTTGTGTGTGTTTTTTTTTTTTTGTTGTTGTTGTTTTTGTTTTTAATATTTTATTGATACTTGAAGGTAATAGCAGGGAGAGACAAGCTTACAGGTCCTAGTGAAGGCTCTCGACTCCACCTGTGAAGCAGAAGGAATAAGGCTGTCTCCCAAATGACTGTCCTCCAGGAATGAACTGTGGCATTTGGCATTAGCAGTGGTTCCAAGTGATTCCAGTTGTGTGGACTGGGAAGGAAATAAATCTCCCCGTAGGTGAGAGCTGGAGAGCAAAACCCGCGTGACTTGGAGAGACACAATTCAAAATACAGGATGCAAAGGGATGAAAAACAACACTCCCCTCCATCTTTAAATGTAGTGCAAATAGGAGTTTAAAGATAGCAACAATTAATAAAATTAATATCTTTGATCAGAGTTTTAAAGAGCTTTTCAGCCACTTCTTTTTTTTTACCTGCAGAAGAGCTAGTCCCGGAGGCTGCCAGATAGCTGGTGACTCGTTAACTATTTTGGGAACTTCAATCTAGAGCACAAGTATTTCTAATAATAATCATGAATGATTGAGCCCTAAAGTGACTTGATTCCTTAGATTTCATCACACATTTTAAATACATGGCTGCTGCAGAAAATTAGCATCTTAATTCATTCTGTAAAAATGTTCAAGTTATAAAACACAGCAATGGTTCTCTAATCCGGCTCAGAATGTGGATGGCTTGTCAGTGACTAACAAGGGCAGAAGACATCTGAAGTCCAAATGCCTTTGAAGAGCAATTAAACACATCATCCTGGGCAGGGGACAGTACTGTCACACTAGTCGGCTACTCCTGTGCTTACGTGTGTTCTGCATGAAGTCTCTGACACAAAGAGAGCTACATAGCTCTGGATGACTGAGGTCTGGTCTGCAACTAGTTATCTAGGCAATTGAGTGATGCAAATACTAATACGGATGGCAACTAGACTGTGAACTAAACCTTCCTATTAACCTGTTAAATATTAAACATTTTCAGTGCAAGCTATCAATGATTTGTGCTTTAGAGACACAAATCCTACTTAAGCTGTTAATTTTTGTAGGGATGAGTTTTATGGAGGAGCCAGTGTTCAGACTTTTTTTGTGTGGAAACATTAAAAAATTAAAATACGTTTTGAAGAATGTGAGAAAAGAACATGTACATGAGGAAGGCTAGATGAAAGGTGAGTTACTCTATATTTGCATTGCAATACTGTTATCAACAGATAAAATGCATTTCTTTAGCTATAGAAAGACTTCCAGCTGCCTCTGAGCTGCTTTGAGTGGTAGGCAGGCTCACAGCCACCCACATCTGTTCTGCAGTTGGGATGGAGCCAAATCTTAACATGCTACACTTTTTTTTTTTTTTTTTGTATTATACTTCCAAGTTTCTTTGCATGATCAGGTGGGAATGTGACTAAACATTTACTGTCTCTAATGGGTCCATTCCAACATTGTGTGATGTGTTACCTTGTCATGACTTTAAATCTATCTATATGTGTGTGTGTATTTATCTTTTCACATTTACATTTAGAGAAGGAGACAGAGACTGAAAAAAAACACCTCCAAATACTCAAAATGTATACTTTTATCTTTATTATTTCTTTAATTATTCTCTCCTATTTCCTTACTCTGGTTTATTTAACATAACGCTGCCATTGCAATAGCAACAGTTTTACGATGCAGTAAAACTGTGGTTGTGGCCATGGCTGAGAGGTCCCTTCAGACAGTCTCATGCTGCTTCATTAGTGCAAACAAACAAAATTTCCTTGATGGAGAGATCTAGAGGTGATGCACAGCAACAGTAGAAGCCGCACATAACAAACTTCATGTAAGGCAGGACTTGAATAGCAGTGTGGTGCATGTGGAAGCAGGTGACTGAAGTTACTGATGGTGTCATTTGGCGAAGGTTAGATAGCTGATAAAGTACAGGGAGAGGGCAGTGGCCTTGCATTTCAGTTGTGCACAGTGGGATCATATGGGGCACAACTTCAGGACATACTGTGCCTCACACATAAAGAATTGTTTATTTGCCAAAGCGGAGATTTTCATATAAAGTTAGGCTGTCGCTGTGCATAATTGTCATATGTACAAAGATGAAGGGATAACAACAAGACTTTTTTCTCAAGAGGAAGCTCTATGTTCCTAGATACATTTCTGATGCTGCCCTTCCTTTTCCCTACCTCCCCAGAGCACAAATTATTTCAGATGAAAGTTTGAAAGAAGTTATGGACACAGCACTTCTCCACTAAACAACAGAAGTCTTGCCCAGTTCATGAAAAGGCTGGGTCGTGGCTTCCCCTGTGTGCCTGGGGATTCGTGGAAACAGTGCTCTGAATAGCTGGACCTGTGTCCTGTGGAACCCAACCAAAACTCTTGCTACAAAGCTTAAATAGAAGATTTTCGTGAGATGTTATCAGCTCCTTCAGCTCAGCTGGACTACCTCAAATTCAGGGAGAAAAATAGCAGCCTCCGGTATTAGAAAGGATAGATATCAGGAGGAAAAGAAATCTGCCTGTTTGGGGAAGCTTGCTCTTGCATGCCTTTACCTGCACCGTAAATAAAAATAAATAAATAAATAAATAAATAATTATATAAAAAAAATCAGAACATCAAAATTCCAAACATGTTTAAGCATAAAACAGCAGCAACATGATGCATTTGCTGGGGTTACCTATTCAGCTGTCAGCTTCTGGGTGCTGTGTTGTGCCTCCTATATACGGCACAGGCAGAGGTGGCAGAGGGCATGTCTGGGCACAGGAGGCTAAAGCCTGACCATGGTGAAAGCAGGCTATTCCCAGGAATTCAGAGCTAGGAGGACAGTGGTGTTTTCTGAATTTAGATCCAGGCAGATCTGGAAAGTACACAGTTGATATGTGCAGCGACAGTACTAAACCGCACCGATGGGGCAGGGTCCTTCACCTGCTGGCACGTCTGACTGCAGAAAAACCATGAGGAAGGGAGACTTGGACATCCTCAAGAATATCAAGGCAAACTCTTCTTAACAAAAGTCACAGTGTCTTCACTGACTGTAAAGGTAACATAGAAATGCAGTTCTTAAGGTTTAGCTGGTAAAGCTCACCGAGGTAAATTGAATTTCCTGCACTCGGCTGTCCCAGACAGGTGAAGGGCTGAGCCAGCCCTGCTGGGCTTAAAGCAGTTGCACTGTTCCATGCTATACGAGCCATTTTTCATCATTGTGAAATACAAAGCTAATACCCAAAGCCAAATGGGTACCAGTACATTGTGATATCAGCTAAGGCAGGATATTTGATTTTGGTCTATTGCTGTCTTCTGGTTTCCCTCCCAAGGGTGCTGTGAGCTGCTCTGGTTTAACAGGAGGGTGTGGATGGTGCATCTTGGCAATGCACCCTGACCCTCCTGCTGAGCAGAGTCCAAGGGATTTTGTTGTTCTTGGGTTTGTTTGGGGGTTTTATTGTTGGGTTTTTGTTTGTTCTTTTTTTATTATTTTTTTTAAAGGATGCCTGTAAGAGAGAAATGTTCCAATGATGAGCAGCGGCTCAGCATGGTTTGATTTGGGCTATTCATCAAGAGGAGGCAGAGCCAAATTTGTCTTGTATACAACAAACAACCGCTGTCAGACCTCAGATAAAATGTCTGAATTGAAGCTGATTGCTGGGAATAATTTTCTGAAAGAGAAAATTATTTTCTTTCCTTGAACATGTTTTTGTCCTCGTGCTTTCAAAGGCTAGCAGACAAGCTAAACTGTTTTGTACTGATGATGTCTACATTGTATAGTTTGTTCATCCTGGGTTGAGGTCCTGACGCTGTTCTGAGATAATGCTGGTGTTTCAAATTATGAAACACAAATACAAAAGTATTAAAGCACTCATCTGTGTGGTCAGAGGCCAAGGTAACCTAACTTCAAGAAATGACAGTTGAAAATTTGTGCATTTTACATCAGTGGCGTAATTTTACCCTTCTGTTAGTAAAATATACAATACCTCAGAAAAATGGTAATCCCCATAACTTTATATTTACAATAATAATAAACAGCTTTAAACTGGACCCAGGTGTAGATTGTCACATTTAACAATGCCTTATAAAATGTGACTCTTGCCCCATGAGGTGTTTATTGTGTATGCTAAATGAGGAAAGGGATGTTATGAAAAATACAATATTTAGCTATGTAATTAATGATTTTAATAAAATGAGTTTGCAGAAAAGGAACTAAAACTGCAGCTGTAGCAGTGCTGCTATTGAGCTTTCAATAATATAGTTCGTGGTTTTCTTTTTAAGTCTTTGTCCAAGTTATCTAATAGGGAGATGAGAATTCAAGAAGAAAAGTTTACTAAAACCGCCTGTGTCACACCTTTCAGCCATCATGCATTGATATCGTAGGGAGAAAGAGATAAGAGAGTGAACGACACCTGAATTTTATTGAGCTAGAAGTTAGTAAAACTCTTTAACAGAATGAAAACAAAAGACCACTGGTGTCATGGTTATTGTTTTCCAAGAATGCTAACACAGTTGTATCTCTCTGAATTTTATTTCCCTCTCTTCCCTTTCTCTGGAGAAGTGATGTGCTCAGTTTGTCGTGGTAGGGATTATTGCTTTTGTAATAACATGGGTGCATCTCTTCAGATGTTTTGCCATTACTTTGGCTGGCTGCTGCCCTTTGATTCAGGAGAAGAGCCAACAGAACTGAAGGGATTGTTTTCCAAAGTCAGGACCAGAAAAGAATATGTACCTCTCCAGCCAACGAGCAAGGGTGGTCGTTTTTTTTTCTGTGCAGGTCCCAAAGGCACGCAGGCAAAGCAGCTATGATGCTACAGCTTCTTTTCTGTGTCTTTATATCAGTGGGAAATCTTTAGGCAACCTAAATACAGGGTTATGGTCAATGTTCATGTAATGAATTCAGCTTCGATTAAGCCTAGTCTCATATATTGAAAATAATACCAGAACCCAAACAAAACATGTGAGTGTTATGTCGGCATAAGAGGAAAGGGGGAAAAAAAGTGCCCAGGGACTGACTGACAAATTTATTTAGGAATGAGGCAGAAAGTTTTTTATTTTCAGTACGGAAGCTCTGTGCAGAATATGTTAACAAATCTGACAAGTTGTCACTGAGACTTCTCACGTTTTTGCAGGATGCAGAATAGATGCGGTACTCGCATTTCTTGAGCGTAGGTGGAAGGACAGTAGGACTCAACTGCATGGGAAGAGACAGCAGGATTCTTGGGCGTGTGGCAACCACTGACAGCAGTTTTCTGCAGCTGAATTTAGGGATGCACTGATAGTACTGGTGCAAATGAGCTAAAAGGTTTTAATTGTCTTAACAATACGATTACATACAAACATTCCAGCTAATAGTTCGTGCTATAAGCTTTCTAAGATGTTAACATGCATTAAAACACCTACTTATTTTTAATGTAATGGTATCCTTTCTCTAAATCTAAAAGGCCATGTCCAATTAAAATATTTTTTCACTATAATTTTAAAAGAGGCTATTAAAGACCTGTTTACAGATACTTAATTCATTCCTTAAATTTTTAAGGGTTTTTAAACTTCAAATGTCCAAGACTTTTTGCATTAAAGTACTTGATAACAAATGAAATATCTGAAGTAAAAACTATGTAGAATTCTGGTTAGTTTATCTTCTTTGTTGTTGTTCTTTGAAGAATATTTAATAGGAGAAGCAGCAGCATAATCTTGAATGCTTATCTAATACTTAGAAGTCAACTTCTGTCCTGACTTAATGAGCATTTGTAACCTAAAAATGTCATTGATTAATTAATCTGATTTTGAATAGCCCCTCTCTAGCAAATTTACAGAATATGTACCTGATCAGACTTTTCATTTTGCAACATTTAATTTAGAATCCTGATCAAACCAGGCTTTGTCATAGTTAATGTGTTTTTTCTGGTGTACTTCACATTCTGCTATAGAAAATTACTACTATTAATCAGGATGCAAAGCTTTTTTTGACACTGACATGTGATTTGTGAAGTAACATAACATCACTGAAACTGCAAGCAAGAGGTTGTCATCCACCTCTGACAAGCTCCTACTTACCATATCTCAATAGTTGTAAGCTTTAATGCTTGCTCTCATTTTTAGAAAAAAATAAACTGCAGATTAAATCACAGCTATTTTGCATGCATTCTGGTAACCCTGGTTTTTGTTTTGTTGCTAATAGACTGGATGATGAGACAGGCTAGCTAAATCTCCAAAATGGAGTCCATCTCCTAACTTAAAATATTTTCATCAAATTTTGTTTTTGAACAAATTCTTTTCACTATATTCTTTTGCCAGGCTACTTTAACACAAAATGTGGAAATTGTCATGACCATCTAATCCAATGTGTGTCCTGTCGAGGTGGTAGGCATCCAGTCCTTCATGTTCTGCGTTACTGCAGGGTCTTCTCAAAACAGCCCGTGTAGAAATTAATTGTGAGGTATTAATGTATTACTAGAAGTATTTTTTATAGTAGCTTCTGCTTGGTAAAAGGAAGATAAATGAGTAAAAATGTAAGGATTACAACTCGTTCTTACTTCAGTTCTGCAGTATGGGTAGGGTCTGTTACCTAAAAGAACCACTGCCAGGCTGTAATGAGACTGAAGGGATAATGAAGCTAGTTAGTCAAGGCAAAGTGATGACTTGACTTCCTGGGTTAATTAAGTGCAATTCCTGAATGAAGCAGTGCCTTTGGCCAATCTGTTTGGCCATCACCCCAAGAGGTGATGGTGATCTTTTATGTGAAACCTACCACATCTACTGTGGGACCACAGTACAACAGAGCTCTTTAGATGTACCTAGCCCTGGCGAGCAACAGATACGTTGGGTGTGTTTCATCTCTTTGGTCTCTATTTGGCTTATCTTTGTTCATCTTGTTCATCACTGCTACCCAGTTCCCTTTGTGCAGAGCCAACTGTCTTATTCTCTATTTCTACACAGGTGTTGCTCTGTGGTGAGCTACAATGTCATTTTCAAATAAAGAACAAAACCTAATTGGCTGTGAGACTAAGCAGAGCAACTCTCTCTCCACAAACCTGGCCCTTTGCAAATCAAATTTTGCGAGGGAGAATCTAGGTTGTCTCATGCAAAGTAAGATCCCGGATCCTTTCTGTTGCGTTACAGAACCGTGGGCACCTGTGTCAAACAGCTGGAAAAGATTTATTGTCTCTGCAGCAGTGTGTGTTGGTGCACAGCAGATAGAAACAGCAAATGTGTGAAACGATGGTGTATCTTCTCCTTATTTTGGAACTGTGCAAATAAGGTTTTATATGGAATTTTCCTTTCTTTGCATTTGCATCTTTAATAAGAAAAGCTTTTTCAAGAAAAACTCCAAGCTTATATTCCTGGAAATCAAGCTTCCAGTGTTTCAGTGGGATGGGACCTGAATTGGAACCGGATGGAATTAGCATTTTTTCTCGAATGCAGCTTGTTCATGTGCATAATATTCAAGAAAGCTATTGCTGTTCAGGAACAAATAGACATTCCTGGAATGTGGTGGGCTGAGTTTCTGTATGTTGTTTTACAGTTATTGGCACAGAAGTAGTTGGTTATGGTGGTTTTAATTTCTCTTTAGTGTAAGCATGTTGTGTCAAGCACTTGAAGATCGGTTTTTTGAATATTTGCGTTTCTGAACAGTTTTGAAAGATGTCCACACTGCAGAGAAGTCTTCACCCTTGACTGTCAGTTATGGGGTGGTAGGAGTGAGGAGTGTAGAAAGAACTAGCACACTATTGAAAATTCTTGTTATCAAGGTTTATTATTTGCCCTGAAAATGAGAAGGAATACATTTAAAACACCTACATGAAAAAGCGTATTGAGTTGGCACAATGTTATCAGATAGCTAACCTTCTACAGTTTTTAATTACTTGTAGTTTTAAATTTTGATATTTAACAAAAAGGCCCCATGAATTTGATCATCAAGGTTGAACAATAAGATCTTGGCCCTGTTACTCAGTTGTCATAATGATTTATTGAAAATGATGTTGAGCTATGCTGTTGACACCAGGTAAGGATTAGAGGGTTTTTTCTTTGTTTTTTTACCTCAGCATATCCAATCTAGATTTCAAGTATTTTGGAAGGTTCCTCATGTATGGTCCTGTTTGTGTGAAAACAAGTTTTAATGTCAAGTCATACCCTTTTAGAATTCTGTAAGAGAGAATATTGTGCCATGATGCATCTATCTTGTTTTCTTATCTGTGTCTTTGCTGGTAACTGGAAGGTTTTATCCATGTATAAAATAAAACCAATACCATCAAATAGTTAAAGGGTCCCTTAATATTTCAGTAACTCTCAGGAATAAAACTTTTTTTTTTCCCCCTTCTCAGAACAAAAGCCTCAAAAACAAGCTCTTGTCAGGAAACAAGCTTTGTGGTATTCATGCAGAAGAGGTAAGTGAGGTTCCTATGTATTCAAAATGTAACATATACAAAAGAAGCTTGCATCAAAGTCTTTTTACTGAGGTTCTGGTATAGATTATATATTATGTGTGTATGGTGAGTGTTCCTAAAGTGCTCCCATCTTAACTCATTTCTGTGACTTCACTAGAAGTGGTGGAATATTAGGCATATTAGAAAGCAAGCTGCAAACTCGAGCTTTAGATCAACAAAGTTTGGGCATGCTTATGAAAAGTATATATAGCTCTGTAGATAGATATATATTGTACATCTATAACATAAATAAAACTGATTTCTTTTCCATGTTTTCCATGCCTAGACTAAGAGGAATAGCTAAATGCCTGTTTTGAAATTAACTTATAGAGACAAAAAAGATTTATTGGTATGGATTCCTGGAATGTTTTAGTACTTCAAGGAGAAACCAGTCACTTTATGAAACAAGAGGGAAAGAAATCTCCCCTCTACTGAAGAGCTAACAGTTGATAATACAAAAGCCCTATTTTTTTGCAAATGCATAAATGTACAAGTAACTGTTAATGTGAGCAGTTCCTTTAGCTGTTTAAGTTTTCATGAAAGAGGATATTACTGTATATGAATCTGATTTACTCTTTTACGTTACTTCAGTCATGTTTTTTGCATACATCATTTCTGTGAAAGTTGTTGCAACTTGCCAGAGTGAAATAGAAGCATACTACTTTTCTTCTTGACTAAAATTTTCATAATCATGGTTGAAGGTGTTTTCTTCATTAAAGACTGTAGCTTTTAACTTAAAAGTCAAAACTTAGGATGAGGTCAAAACAGCGATTTCTGTTCATATTAGCTATTTAGCCTAACTGAAGATCTGCAACCACAGTTTATGAGAAATCCTCAATGACAGGAAATAATAGGGTTCTGTGGGGTATTTTTTTTTCTAGCTTGTCAAAATCTGTTATCTTCCATACCATCACTGTTGCTTTCAAACATGCCACAGTATATGAATGCAAATAGATTTCCTTCCCGTTCCTGCTTAAAAAAATCCAGTGTGAGCAACATAGCTTTCTGTTAGCCACTCTTTTTCAAATTTGTTTTTCCTAGCTGTGTAACATTTTTAATGTTTGGAAATTAGCTTGAAGATCTTTTCCCTCATTATGTCTTCTTTAATATTTGCGACGTAAATTTCATTAAATCTAAGGGCAAAGCCTAAGATTAAATTGAATTTATTGTAGTGTGACAAGCCTGGCTGTCAGAGAATTTCAGAAAACCGAACCTAAGGTAACTAACACTCAAGGCAGCAGACTGTGAGTGTATTTTAAACCTTAAGGATCTCTGACTCTATGAATCATCCTGAGAAATCTGTGGCTTCTAAGTGGGTTAGTGCCATTAGAACAAGCAAAGATGCTACAGGATCATCCCTTTTTGCTTGTTCTACCAGTTAGGTAGTGTCAGTCAGAGAAACACAGCGTGTTTCCTGTTCTTTAATTAAGTACTATACTCACTAAGCATAACTAATGTTTGAAATTGGTATCCTTTCAATTATTAGATCAAATACACTTCATAGATAGAATTGCCTACCAGGAAGCTCCTGCTTTCTCAGGCTGCACACAAACAAGTTTCGTGAGCACTGTGATTCCTTGTCCAGTTGCGGAAATGGGAGCATGCTTGTCATCCTGCACAGCTTACATGGCTGGGTTTTCTCCAAGAATTCAGAGCCCCGGCAAGAGGAAGGCAGGGTGCTGCAAACCTTGGGCTTCCCAGGGCACGGAAAAGGGCATGTGCCAGGGGAATATTCCCCTATGCTGTGGTTTTGAGATCACTGTCATCCTATGTCTAACAACGATCTTACTCATCTGACTGCACTGAAAGGTGTCAGTTTTATAAGTCCTCTCCCTAGAAGCACAGAAAAACCACAAAACAACCAAATTTTATCATAAAGTATTACAGGTCATATACGTGCTTTTGGGTCACTTAGATGTTGAATACCTTTGGCTCTAGATCTCTTATTTTCATCATAGGTTTGTGATTTAGTGTATGAGTGCCTCAGTTCTAACTCTTAGATTCCTTTATAGCCATTTTGGATACCTTGTATGTCAGAGAGACTGTGTTTTCTTAAGCAGGACTCCCAGAACAATTAAAGGTGGTCAAGATTTTCTCATTGTTCTTTAGTCACTGTGAAATATATTCCATGGCTCTACGAATTGCATTGTCCAGATCAGAGGACAGTGCTATTGGCACTTTCTGCTGTGTAGATGAAATCAAAGCAGATATAGCTGCAGAAGAAAGAATTGAACTGATCTTGGCTATTTGTTTCAGATGTTATAGAATTCACTAACCGATTTGGTCTGACTTCTTAAATATTTAAAGCAGCTTCTTAAATTTTATCTTGTGATTCATTCATTGTTCCCGCAAGTCTGCCACTGAATTTGACTGCACCAATTGGAAACATCAAATCTTTCTAGAAGCTGCAATTTATGAAAGCTATACTGCCATCTGTAATATGTTACATTTATGGATAAGCTGCTACAGTAAATGTGGGATAGACTTCTAATCCATTCCAAAGAGTTCTAAACATTTGGCATTAACTAATGCAAGAAAACTTATTGACTAACAGTTGAAACTGTGGATTTTATTAAAAAGAAATTATTATTTTGACAGGATTCTTTGATAAAGGGTGAAATAATGCTCGTAGGATAGTCGGGTGCAGTATGAAAGAAAAACCAACTATCTCAGAACATTTTTATTATATTTTGTTTAAATAAATAAAAGAATGTATAGACAATTATTTAAAATTATTTTAAGGACATATCTAACAATATTTAAAATATCATCCTAAGGTGATACAAATCAGTGTAACTATGCCTGTTTTAGAGGACATGGTCACAAACTGAGAACCTGGTTCATGTGGATACCACCTGCGAGTGCCTGGTCATTGCAAAGAAGAACTTGTGCGATGCTGTGGAATCTTTTTCCCTTTAAGAAAAAAAAAAAAAGGTTGTTTACTTTAAAGGTGATGCCTTCAGTTATGTTTCGTGGAAAGTATTAGTAACATCTCGTGTCTAAAATATGCAGGCCAAATGGCTATGCGCAATAGTGCTAACTCAGGTGTGTGCTCTAGGTGTGTGCCAGGTTACAATTTCCTTGATGCTTTTTCCTGGTGTAGACATGATGCCCTGGAAAAGCAATTTACATTGATTTTGGTTATTTTTCTGAGTTTAAAACTGACCTAGTTTTTATTGTTATCTGAACTTGCTATGGGTTTTTTTCTGATCTTGACAGTAAATATTTAAAATAAGAACACCCTGATTTTATTATCTTCACTTTCAGTCAAAAAAGATCCAAGCCCAGCTGAAAGAGCTTCGCTATGGGAAAAAGGACCTGATTTTTAAGGTAAATTATATTTCACTACAGTTAGCTAAAGTATTATGGTTAATATAGCATTGAAGTAATCTAAGAGTATGATAGCTGCCTTGATTACTGTACTTCTAAGGAATCATTTCCTTCTCACCATACCAAAAGGAGCTTAAAGCACCAAAGACAGGCATTACACCATAATGCAATTTCAAAAATATCATCCATTTTCGTTTATCTCTCTCTATCTCTCTCTCTTTTTTTCTCCGCAAACCACTATACCAGGGATACTGCTTTTTATTAAATTGCTTTCTGAGGCATGGAAGAGAAGATTCAAAGCCTAAAAAGTTGTCTGGTGTCTTTGTTTTTAAATAGACAAAAGCAGTGGCAAGTATTTTGTTTATGAATATCTGTATTTACATGTTTACATAAAACAATGTTCTAGTTTGCTGCTGGTGAGCAAAAACTATTGCCCTATTCCATAGATTCTGTAACATGTTTTTCATCGTTCTAACTGAACAGTAGAATATTTTACAGATGGTTCTTGGTTATTCTTCGGTTAGCAGTTCTCCATGGCAATATCAATTATTAACACTTATAGCAATACTTGCTTTGTGATAAGGTTGAGTAATGGAACATTCCTTAGGTCCCTGGATCCAAATTCCTGCTATAGGCAGAGACATTTACCAAACTGAAATCTCTAAAAAAAAAAATGAAATGTCTGTGGTTTATACAATCCAAATGAATAGCCTGTCTAGCTAGCATGTTTGAACAAAACAAAAAAGAAAGGGCAGTGGAAGGACAAAAGATACAAACATTTTGCTGAAGGGCATCAAGTCCTTGTTAACACGGGAGATGTTAATGTTAATCCCTGTTAAAGAAGGAGAGAGATTCAGGGTACCTGACTGGAGGCTGCTAATTGAGTTGTGTGGGGTTTTTTCCTGGCATAAAGGTTGAAGATAAGTAGTCATCTTCAAAGTGACTAGAGCTAGAATTACACAGAAAGTAATTTATATTTATCTCAATATGAGGTCCAAATTGCCTTCTGGAAGTATTTAAGTCTCTACTGTCTCTCTATTGTCTCTCTATTGTATATGTAGTACTGTAAAAAGGAAATAACACAGGGCATTTAAAATATAGTACTGTAAAAAGGAAATAACACAGGGCATTTAAAATACACAGTGTGATTTGTGTGGGTTTGGGTTTTCCTTTTTTTTTTTTTTGTACTTCCGTTCCCCCCATACACAGGTCGATTCCAAATTTTTTCAGGAACATTTATTACTGACCATCATAAGGCCCAAAACAGGGGAACTACATTTAGAGATAAAAAATAGGCATGGTATACATTTAGGCAGTTAAATTTTAATACCAGCTAGCGTTAACAAAACCAATGTGGTTGGGTTTTTTTTAAATTCCGTTTAGATATAATTCAGAGAAAATGGTTATATCTTCTAATCTCCCCTTGGTGTGAAAGCATGTTTTCCTTGGCTGAAGCAAAAGGGTTGTTCAAGTACTACGATCTACTTGTTTTGATTATGCTAATATGCAGCGATCCCTGAAACGGACCTGAATTATGCTGGGATGTGTAGCAATGCCTAGCAAGGGAACGCTTCCCGAGTGCTGCTCACCCAAAACCAGCTTACAGAAGGGAAGGCAGGCATGAGCATGAAGAAGTGGATAAATGGGGGAGGCAGTCTGGCCAGTCACCGGCACACACAAAATGAAATCCCCCTTCACCCCATCCTTTCGTAACCTGTGACAGTGCAGCAGTTGCGGTGCGACGTGAAAATCAGTGTCTGGGTGGAGGGGAGGCAGGGACCTGTGTTACAAGGGGGAAAATGTGTCCTGTGCAAATGTGAACAAATTGAGTCTCACCTGCCCGGGCACGGCTGTCTGCACTGCGGGCTCCACTGCCGAGCCTGGCAGAGCTGTTCCGTACTGCTGGGGGGGGTCTGGCAAACATCTCCTAAAGATCACGTCTACATTTGACAGCACGATTTATGCCTTAAACTCTTCAATCTACTTTGAACAGACATAGTTCTGGATTTTGAAGGAATACTGGGGCTACCAGCTTGCATGTAGGTGCCAGGTTACATAGGGTGAATTCTGCTCTGAATGCACTAACTAGCAAAAGAGGGAAAAGTTAACTGCCTTTTAGGGAGTAATTAAAAATGCTTTGACAACTTTAGATGGATGGTGTCAATGAATTGTGAAATGCATTCTGAAGTCCTGTGCACTGAGAACTGACTGTGCAAATACTGAAATATTTCTTGACCCTGTGCAATTCTGTATGAAACTGCCTGCCTGATTTGTCAATTTGATATATCCTTTTAGTGCAGCCAGAAATATTTTTGTCGGGTTTATTTGTGGATCTTTTTCCTGACTAAGGAAATGTGATTTATGATGAAAAGGGAACAGCAAGCTTATGCTGTTCTCCCAAATGATTGTTTGAGATGCGGGAAAGAGTGGATCCCGTGTGCTGTTTGGTGTGTGTTTCAGGTCTAAAGGCAGTCACAGCGAGCAGAGCAGGAGCCATTCAGTGCAAAGGTGCAAAGCTTTTTTAATGTCTGTCTGATCAGAGAGGGTCTGCTAGGTCTGGGCAAGAACAGGTGGCATGTCATTTCTAGCTCCTTGGATACTAGAAACTGAACAGATTTCGTGTTACCATTGCTGTTGAGGCTGTTCTGTGAAGCTGCAATTCTTTCTGATAAAAGATTAAAGCAGTGGATGGATAGTCCTGTGCCAGCACAGACACGAGTGGTGTGCGTGGCAAGCTCCTGGCTCCCAGTTGCTGTCATGTTACTGGACTTGTACCAGTTCGCCCACGCTCCCACCCCATTAAAACTCACATTTTCTATGTGTCTTATGAGGACTTCAGGGAATTCTGTTCCCTGCATAGCTCTAAACGTTGGAAGCTTCTCCTAGCAGAGCAGCAGAAGGACGGACCTTCAGGCTGCTAGATTTCGAAAGGGCATGAGGGCATGCTTCAGTTTGTGTGTCTTAAACTTCCTTTCTGTAGTGGAATTAGTTGCACATATGTATGTGAAGTAAGTATGGAGGGATTGTTTGCTTTTTATTTTGCACAATCAACATCAAGAAACTAGTTCTTAAATTCTGGTAACTTACTGTGAATGACTGTGCTGACTACACTTCTGGGGATTCAATGAGCGGGAGACAGCTTTCTCCTTTAGTAGTCCAGTGAACTGTTAAATTTATATCTACTTTTACCATTGTGTAACAGTAACATAACAAGTGGTAGTAAATATAAAATGAGTTCATCATATATGGCATGTATTTACTCTTAGATTTTCAAAGTGTTTTGTAATCTAGCTGATTAATTATGTGGCATGTGTGTATGTATATTTATATTTTTCTCTCTCTCCATGATATAATGCCATATGACAGATACACAGTGAAAGTCACAGAAAATGTGACTCACTCAAGGTCATAGAAATAGTCAGTATATCTACTGAGATAAGAATTTGAGCTCCTGTCTCTATGTCAGAGTTCAGTCCCTTAAACCATGCAGCGTGGTATCCTTATAGTTGACAAAAGTTGAAATTTGCTTTCTGATATAATGAGAAAAATAAAGGATGATTAATACAAATTTTCAGTCGTGCTTCTTAATTTTATAGCTGCATTTGTAAGTAGGTACTTACTAATTCTGAATGATTCCACTCTTATTTGCAATAATTTAATTATGGTCCTAAACCCCTGATTCAGTGGAGTACTCCTAAGTTTAAATGCTTTGCTAAATGGAGGTCTGCATTTGTTTCAGGCATTCATAACCACTTGTTTTGAAATTATTCGTCCATCATTAACTGTTTTCCCATAATTTGGCTAAACTGTCCTAGAAGAAGTCATCTTTTACTAAATTAAAAAAGAATTACAAATAATTTGTGATTTTGTTCATGATGTGCAAACATATGTCTGTGTCTGACAGGAAAAAGAGATGAAGAAAAACAAATCTAGCAATAACTTCCACTATCAGTTTATACAAGTATCCTGTATTTTTGAAGCTGCTGTTCTTTTAAATGCGCAAGGTGAGAATGGTTCACTGTTATGGCTTGAGTATATCTTTGCGTACTACTTTTGTGATGAATTTCTAAGGGTTTTGCTTCAGAGTTCTAGAAGTATGAATCTCATCTACTGCTTCATCTGTTTTCTTTTTTGTCATTTAAATTCTGAGACAAAATATATTGATAGACAGTCCTAAAAAAAAAAAAAAATGTTAACATGTGAGCAGCAGCTAAATGCACCTAGCCTACAGACGTACTTAATCTTTGTTCCATAGTAGAATATAAATTTAGATAAGCAAGTAAATAGCATCTGCCTCACAACAAATTAGGTAATTGCTAATAAGTGTTCCTTCCTTACATGGTCTTATCATGAGACGGTTTATAGTTACGCACCTTCCTCTGAGGAGCAAAGCACGTTTGCTCCAGTCGGATACATGAACGTGGCCGGTTCCTGAAGCGTAGCTGTCAGGGTGGGTATTTACACTGACTAACAACCTGCCTGTGGTCCTGGGGGTCCTTAGACCTCTCCACAATTTTAGAGCCACCAGGTGATAGCATCAGATGAGTGGAGGTCTGGGAAGACCAGCGCAGGGCTGGGAGATGAGTGGCATGGGGAAGCAGTGGGCACAGAGGTGCTCAAATAGGGAAAGAAGGGGGCAGGCAGGGAGCTGGTGAGGGTGACTGGGAGGGAAGAACAGGGGAGGGAAGAGGGAAGGAGGGACCGAAGGGGACAGCCTTGCTCCCAAAGCCTGACAACCTCTGCTGCTCCTCACAGCGGTCCAGCTTGTTTTCCGTGGGGGTACTCTCCAACTCAGACATTTCTATGAAGTGCAGTATTGCAGGTGAAGAGCAAGATTGTCATTTACCTTCAGTTCTCTTCTGTGCTCCTAAATAGTGTTTCAGGTACTGAGTGCTTAATACCTCTGAACAACTAAGCAGTACCATACCAACGGCTCATATTTAGGCTTGTCTTATAACTGCTTACACAGACTTATATAAGAAAGAGAAGGCAGGTTAAAGATAATGTTGGGTTTGGTTTTTTTTTTTTGTTGGGTTTTTTGTGTTTTTTTTTTCTTTCAAGGACTTGTTTCAAGAAAGTATTTCTGCCTGGGAAACACCTGAATTGACTTTATACATAAGGGGCAAAACCTATGTTTTGAAGACTTATTTAACTAAACTGACATTTATAGTCCAAACCATTTCCCAAGTTCTTTGAAACACATAGTGCTACACCAATCAATTCATTATTTGGATGTGTGAAAATCATTTTAAACCTTGCATTTCCTATGGTAAATAAAGTTAAGGAAAAGCAAAACGATGTGAAACTGCTTTCACATCATACTGACTGGATGTGGTAAATATTTATACTGTTCTTTCCTCCAAAGTAAAATAGATGCCACTGTATATGTTTTCCTCATTAGCAGTAGCTAATTACATGCCACAGTAAACCTGTTTCCTGGAATTGCAAGGTATTTATTTCTGTAACACAGACTATGAGATTCTGCATTCCCTATGGAGAAAGAGGTGAAATGATTAAATAAAAACACACAAACAAAAATACACCCAGAAAACCACCAAAGACCTGAGTTAGCAGAGAACTTGTGTTAAATATTAAAGTTGTTGTCTGGGTTTGAAATAATTTGTTACATAATTGTAAAGTTGTGATAACCTTTTACAGAAGTGCTTCGTCTGCTTGCACATGTAGGAAGATGGAAAAGTTTCAGGTTTTCCAATAGTTGTATTTGTATACAGTTGGCAGTCAGGCTTGACCCATATCCAGCCACTTCATTAATGTACGTTCACCCACAGTTTGCACCTGCTTGTATTAAAATTTTTGTCCACTGCAGAATTTAGCTGACCTTGCGCGTTTGAAAATTTAGTCCGTTTAACACATTTTGAAGGATTCTTCATTATGTTCTAAGTACCTTAAAACTCCTTCCCTTGCAGAAAGCTTTCCAATAAAGCAGCATTGGCTTCCTTCACCTTTATTTATACATTGATTTATTTAGCACAGAACGAATGCTCTTATCTTTGCTGTTGCTTTTGCATCACCCTGTAATGCTAAATGTAACTTCTCAGTGTTAAAAGGAGTCGATAAGAGAAAACAAGACGGTTTCCTATGGGCCAGTCATATCAACTTACCTGAGAGAATACTGCAAGTCATCTCAACTTCCGACAGGATCTCGAGTCTGTAGTGTGGTTATTCACCCATTGTGCTACCCCAGCATCTGGATCTTCTGCAACTTCCCCTGGGAAATTTAACAGTGCTGCTTAGGAAAAACAGCGCAAACCCCCTATTATAAAATATCAGTTATAAACATAGATGTAATGCAAAATATTAGAGACTTTCCCTCCCGCCCCCCCCCACCCCCCACCCCCCCACCCCCCCCCAGAGATCTTAAACCAGTCACTTTATTAGGGATAAGAAGTTCTGTAAACTACAGGCTGATTTCAGCACGTTGCATAGCAACTAAATAGTCTGGAAGAGGAAACTTGCAGATTAGTACGGATTTAACGTATAGCACTTTTAAGCATATTGTCTTGAAAGAATAACTGTCAAAGACTTTAGATAAGGAAATGTTCTCTGAAAAGTTTCCTTTGACTTTGTCGGAAATGACAAATGAGTAGAAAGTAGCCAACTGGACCTCTTTAGCTATATTTTTATTACTTTTATGACGTTTTCTCTTTGATAAATTTGATCTTACTGGTTTATTGTGACTTGTATATTATTATTTGATGATTTTATTGGGAAAAAAAAGGACTGTTTTTCTCTGGCTTGAGTTTATTTTTTTCTAAAAGCCTTTGCTTTTTTCACAAAGGATGAAGATGAAATGAGAAGTGCCCACCATACAAGCAGACTCTGACAGATGATGAAATGAAAAGTCTGAAAATATTCTTACAGACTTTTCCTTTTAAATATCTAAATAAGAAAGGTTACTTTGCATTTACTGAGATCAGAAGTTCTTATATGTGTGTGGCAATCCCATCAGCACTGATTCAGTTCTGACAAAAGCCATCTTCTTAGGAAGCTGTGGATATTCCATGTTCTCTGAATCCAAAGAAGGTTCAATTATATGTGTGCTATTCTTTCACAGTCCTTATTGAATTGTTGTGGAGTTTTTTGTTTTCTTTTTGGGGTTTAGTTTTTGTGTTGGGTTTTTTTGTTTGGTTGTTGTTGGGTTTTTTTTAAAAAGAAAAACCACAGCAGTTCAAACTATGTATTTCTGATGCTTTGGTCTCTTCTAATCTATTAGGTCTAGCAATAGAAAAAAACCTTATCTGTCTTTAATCTTCCTTACTGAAATTGAAGCCTATTAGAAGCCTATGCTACCTCCCATAGAGTGGGAGAGTAGATTTTTGTTTTTAAAACCCTTCCTTTAAAGCAGTATTTTGAGATTATTATCCTGTGTCTCCCGGTGTTCTTTTTTACATTAACATATGTAGAATATTTTCTGGTCTTGCTCCTCAGTACAAGTTTGCACACCAGTAATGCTTCATATTAGTAATATTTGAACTTTTTTTTCTTTCTTTTCTGTGTCCATTTGCCATGCTCTAAAATGGACACTGAAGTCCAGCTGGACATTTCAGTCATGCCGAGCAGAGCAAAAGGTTTTTTACGGGATGTACCCACAGTGTTCTCTGCTTTTTCTACAAAAAACACGACATACTCAGTGGTGATATCACCTTGAGTCATTCATCCCTTCTGTTCTATATTCTATATTTGTTTTATTGATTATTCCTAACTGTATTTAGCATCTTATACTTGTCTTTGGTGAATGTCATCCTATTTTTTTCCAGTTTGTCAGGATAAATTTAGATGTATCCCATCTTCTATGACACACGGTGTTCTGGTTTTATGTCTCCAGAATATTTAAGAAGTAGATGTTTAGTTCACTGTTGAGTTCATGAATTATATATATACCAAATAAAACTCTGTCCCCTGGAGAGGTAGTCTGATTTCTTTTTTCAGTACTTGTCCAAAAATGTACGTTGTACTAATGGATCTATAATTCATGACCTCTTCAATTTCACTCTTTCTGAAGATGGGTATCACATATTCTCCAGTCTTCAGGTTCTTCATCCACACTTCTGAGTCTGTGAGGAACTTAGATCTTAGAGCTTAAAGAATAAGTTATCATGCACAACCATGACTAACAGAAAACAATCAAATTAAAACTCATATCAGTCTGTAATTGGACAGAATTGTATTAGAGAGAAGAATGATCTTTTGCCTAAATCAATTTGTCAGAAAGAAGTACTGTGTACCATGACATTTACATTTGGCTGAAAAAATGTGGAGATGCGGGTAGAAATAAATCACGTATCAACCCGCCCAAATCCTCGACCATTTAATATCTTCATAAGTGATGTGGATGATGAGATCGAGTGTACCCTGATGAAGTTTGCCAATGACACCAAACTGAGTGGGGAAGTGGACACTTCAAAAGGGAGAGCCACCCCATGGGAAGATGTGGATAGGTGGGAAGAGTGAGCTAACAAGAAGCTTATGAAGTTCAGAAAAGACAAATGTAAGATCTTGCACCCAGGAAAACATAATGCAGGAGTGCAGCACAGGCTGGGACCTACCAGGCTGGGGAGCAGCTCTGTGGAAAGGGACCTGGGGGTCCTGGCGTTCAGCAAGCTCAATATGAGTTGTGTGCTGCTGTGGCAATGAAAGCCAAGAGGACACTGGGTTGCATGGCAAGGGCATCACCTGCTGTACAAAAAAGATGTGGACAGGCTGGAGAGGGTCCAGAGAAGGGCCACAAAGATGATCAAAGGTTTGGGAAGCCTGCCATCTGAGGAAAGGCTGAGAGAACTCGGTTTGTTCAGCCTTGAAAAAAGAAAGCTTAGGGGAGACCTTATCACCATGTTCCGCTATTTAAAAAGTGGCTACAAAGAGGATGAAGGCTCCTTTACAAGGAGTCACATGGAAAAGATGAAGGGTAATAGGTACAAGTCCCTCCTGGGGAGATTTCAGCTGGTCACAAGAGGACAGTATTTCACAATGAGAACAATCAGCCAGTGGAACGATCTACCCAGGGAAGTGGCAGACTCCCCAACATTGGACACTTTAGATTCAGCTGGACAGGTGCTGGGCCATCTTGTCTCGACTGTGCTTTTGCCAAGAAACGTTGGACCAGATGATCCTTGAGTCCCTACCAACTCAATATTCTATGATTTTATGAAAAGCATTATGGAATTTGCCCCAGACCTTGAGATGACCTCAGTTGTATTATTTTGAATAATTATTTCTATCAAAGGTCTCTTGAAGGAGACAGCATCATGGCTGCAAGTATTGCAAAATGCTTTTCTTCATCTATTAGATCTGGAGCTATCATCTTTGTGCTAATATTCCTAAACATTTGTGAGTAGCAGATTCAGTGATTTGGTAGTTATACATGCAGATCAGGTTGTCTGCAAGACCAGAACTTATGGAGTCGTTCTCACTTCATGCACGGATTCCATTTGTGTACATTCGTTTGTGCAAAGCCAGATAGGAAGATTGATGCAATTTTTATTTTTTTTTCACAGTGTTTTCAATACAAAATCAGTAAAGTTGTATGTTTAATAGCTTAATCTCTAATTACTGCTCTTTCTCAGAAGTTGCAGCATCTGGTGACGCATGACAGCCAGGAGCACACTGTTGGGGAGAGCTGATTTTTCATGTTGCAATGGGGTAATATACAGCTATTATTTTGAAGTTGCTTGAAAATAGGTGTGTTTTCTTCAAGGAGTATCTTTGTCTGTTGAAAGTCGTCAGGCTGGCAGGAAGAAAATTGTAAGTATATTCCTCAATGCAGTTGCATTACTGGCTGAGGGAATGGAAGTATAATGTAGATTTTATTGATGTTTGAAGTTGTTATATGAAAAGTATGCTATTTATCTGTGGATCTCAAGAATGTAATAATTTTACAGAACTCAGTTTTTGCTGTTTTGAGAATAATAGGATTCAATATGAATTTTGTGCCACGTTTTTTTTTTTTCTTTTCTTTTTTTCCTGATGAATCTGGCAGGTTGCACCCTGAGGTGGATGACTGAGGGTGTCGGCTGTGCAGGATTTTATGGGTTAATATGTCATGAGTAAGAACGGATGTTTCCTTTGATTGTGGGATCTTTCTTGAGGTATTTCTTCTTTGTAGCATAATGAGCGTTGCATTTAGTCTTCACGGTTTAGGACCCCTATAGATCTTGCTACACGTTTCAGTTCAGTCTTAGAAAATAGTAGATTTTTTTTTTAATTCCACATGAGAATCTTAGGATGCTTGTTTTTATAATGCATTTCTGGATTATTCACTTTGGCATTATCCCCCCCTCCACCCCAGTCAAGATAATAAGTTTGTACGCTTTTATATCTGCAGCTGGATGTTGCCCACTGGGTGTATGATTTTGGTTTTCAGCTTATCAATTATTTGTGATTAGATCCGGCTACTTATTGGATGTAGAAAAATGCTTTAAGATGGTATTATTGAGTTGTTTTTCTCAGTAGTAGCTGAGACCCCCAGGACAGACAGGAAATTGAAATTTGCCTTGTTGATTTTTCCAAAATATATATGAGCTGTTGCATAAATAACTGTAGTTGATGTTTGGGTGGTAAAAGATGGTACGAGTACTTTCCAGATAGCTATCTTGTTGAGATAATATAGAATAGGGACCATTTCCTCATCTTCTGCTGCATGGTCTTTATCTCTCTATGCTGAGTACTTCTTGTTTTCCTGAAGCACAAGATTTTATTTTTTTTAATTTGATTTCTTTTGTAGTAGGTAACTTTTGGGTTTTTTTTCCCCTAAGTGGTGGTATAATATGTTTTTACAACCTTGACATAAAGGGATCTAGAAAATCTTATCTAGGTTATGTGTGTTTTGCTTAGGAAGCAGATGTCGCTGTTTACCACGGCATCTTTTTGCTGGTGCATATTTTCATTTCAAATACCGTATTCTAGCATTTTATATGTTGTTGCTATGTTATAATTATTTGTAATGTGTTAATGTTAGCACATTATGTTAGCAACACAAGAGATGCCTGAAGATCTAGACGGAATTGGCTGCTGAAAAATACTTGCAGGCTATTTGCAGACGTGGGAATTTTTTTAATATAGACAGATTAGTGATGGACAAGAAGGTAGAGGAATATCATCACATCTGTTTTCCAGTAAGGCCATTGGATTATGTATTAACATAATTCATTGATATCCTTATTGAAATAAATGTACAATTCTATTTTCTTCATAGGTTTGTGCACTTTTGGAAATCACAGGTTTGCAAAATGTGAATATATTTTCAGTACTTAGTAATTCCAGTTCATTAGTTTATTGCCAGTATATATTTTGCCACACAGTTTTGAGCACGAAAAATTTTTGTAACTTTTTTAATGAAAAGAAAAATACAATTTCAAAAGTTTCCATGTGGCCCTGAGGATGTGGCTTTGAGATTAGAGGCTTGCATTAGATGATAATGCAGTTTTAAATAGCTACTCTGAGGTGCTGTCTGAGATAAGGCTAGTCAATAACCAGCATGAGACAAGTTTACTTAAACCTAGCAGCAGCAGCTGCACGCTTACCTGGCAGCATACAGCTATTCAATCGACTTACAGACCTGGTCTGGCTCCTGCTGAAATGAGGAGATGTTTACTATCGATATCCAATTGAAATCGGTTGCATCTTTGGCATCTTCACAATGGTTTAATTATAATAATGGTTTTGAGCATGCCCAGTGGGGTTGGAAAATTTAAAAACTTTGTCACGTGAAGCATTGAAAAATTCCCAATTGCCCAACGATCAGAGAAAGCTGAGGGAAAGACATACGAAAAGCTGAAAGATGAGTCAAAGCCTTACCTTGTATAAATACGTAGCAGGAAAAAGTGGGGATGTTTTGTATGAAAGTATGGACCTAGATCCACAAGTGCTACATGTCAAAACAGGGCAAGGTGTTGTATGAGTAATGCTGATGCCAGAAGTACACTTGAAGAGCAACTGTTTTGGCACAAACATTTTTCTTCAGCATTTAAGCTTCTGCAGGGGGAGGTGTGTTGTAGAAATTGCCAAGAAAAATGTCTTTTTCTGAAAGATTAGAATTGAAGACATCTTGTGCTGAGGATAGCAGGACAAGACATCCTGTCAGCCTCCCGCACTAAGGGTGGGAATGGTCAGGCGCAAACGTGACAAACTCTGAAAATGAAGAGCAGGCGGCAGCTGCAGTGCCCATGTGCATTGGCTTTTCTTGGAACTGGAGAGGCTGGAGGAACAGCCCAGGTGGTGCCCTGGGCAGCAGGTCCTTGGTGGCACTTGGCACATGCTGAAATCCAGAATCAGCCACCCTCCTGGCCCTGGAGCTCCTTGATGAACCATGGTCTGGAGTGATTGTTTGGGAGATCACCCAGCTCCAGGCAATCTTAACCATTTATTTAAGGCCTATGCAGGAAAAAATGGACTTCATAATATCCAATCTATTTAACACTGACATGTATGTCCCAAATTGGGTGCGCTTCCTAGCAGAGGCAATTTTGAATACCATGGCCTTTGTTCCAAGTCAGATAGAAATAACAGTGATTTGAGAGGATAGTTCTGCATCACTTAGTCTCCCCTTTGCCTGATCCTGTTTTCTGGGATACTGCTGTCAGCACATTCAGAGCCATCTAGGCAACATGAAGTTCTCAAAATATATGCAAGACATTTAATCTGCATTTTGGGAGGGTTTTGAAATTTCTGTATTGCTTGTTGTTGGCTGATTTTGGGGCAATAACAAATATGCTGCTGTTAATGAATACCATGTGTTCATATAATAATGAATATGCATGTGTTGGATGTTCTAGATTTTACTTTATTCATCAGCTGAATATGAGGTAACGTTTTCAAAATAGAAAGTTTAAAGAAGTTACCTCTTGACAAACACTTTTAAGTTAAGTGATATTGCCAGAAATACTAGTTTTGTTTTCTTTGTTTTGTATCCTCCTGGCTGAATTATACTTTTCACTGGACTGGTCAAATTTTAGAAGGAGGCCCCAAATTGAAAAAAAATGAAGCTTTGAGCAACATGCAAACTAATCCTCTCTCAAGAAAAGAGGAGGCAAATGTTTCCAGCATACTACTGATAGAGGTGTGGAGCATTCTGGTATGCGTAACGTGAATTGGAAAATGCTCCCCCCCTCAGTGTGTGTTCCCTTACCGCTAAAATAAACAATACAGGGGTTTAGAGAAGACTGACTTAGAAAAGAAAGAGCAGCGGGTTGTTGTAATCATGTGGATGGGTTATCCATTGGAAATAACAACTTGTGCTAAAACCTAAGGTGCTCTGGACTGATCTGAACAGAGGAAAATTCTCTCCAGGAGGTGCAAAGGCACACCAGGCACAGCGGTGAATGATGTGGCTTTTCTCTTTGGGCACATCCTCTTTCTGCAGAGAAAGAGCTATTTTCCTTTAGTTAGAGCTTGACGACTACACTAAAATCCTAGCAAACTGCTGATTTGCTTTCATTGTAATGAGTTTTATGTGAAGGAAAAGCATGAGGGCTGGGGAAGGAATAGTGAAAATTTCAGCTAAGAAAAAATCTCAAAGGTCTTTTTTCCTTTTTTAATGTACATCCAGATCAGTGACAAATGAGAGAGAGAATTATTGTGGTAGTAATAAGCATTAAGAAAATGTACAAGCTGTAAGACTTTGCAGAAATTATGTTTTTAACTGAGTTTTCTTCTTGTTTTAAGTGTTTGAAATATAATTCAGTTGTTGCTGAATGTCTGGTTTTTGCTGCACATCTGAGTAAATGGAATAGCTGCCAAAAAGTGTTATTCTCGGTTACATTTAACACCTTGTGCTATAGTAAACAGCACAATTTAGAAGCTCGAGTCTCTGTTTTCCTGAGATACAAATAATGCTTACAGAATAAGCACAGTAGAATTGTGTTTACCAGATAATTTATTCAAGTTTCCGCTTAAGCAGTTTCCAATTTAAAAATTTGTCCTAGTTAGAAAATATAATCAATTATAAAATAAACAGTTGTACAGTAAACATTTTGTCTTTTTTCCTTAACTATTTATTTAAGACCTATGCAGGGAAAAATGGACTTCAGAATATCCAATCTATTTAACATGTGATTAAACACCACTTAGTCAATCATGTTTTCTAATTAAGCAGAATGTGTGATAATTTTGTCCTCGATGAATAGCAATCCTTGCTATGAAGTAGAATACGTCCTTAAATGTTTTGTAATAATCAAGTTAAATTCTAAGTCATCATGCCTTCAAGTGAAGAAAACCCGGTCATGACTACATTTATCTCTACACACGTGAGTAATCCTTCTAATGTAAAGCCAAAACAGTTTCTGCGGGAAAAAAAAGAAAAACACCGAAAACACCTTTGAAATTTTGTATAATGAAAAGAAAAGGAATGGAATATTTTTTTCCCAAAGTATTTTAAGCAATGACAAATTTTTAAAAAGTAAAACCCCAAAAAACCCTAAACCAAACACAAAAAAATCACTACCAACAGCAAAAGCCCTCCCTATAAGCTTTATATTCCACATCAACAAGCTCTATGAAGTTTCTGGGAAATAAATGCTAAAAAGCCTTTTAACAAACATTTTTTGGCTGTGCTAACAAGCATGCAGCGTTTATACTAGCTGTGCAGCTGCATCACCCACCAGACCTGAACCATAACCCTTAATTATTCTGGAGGTGAAATTCATATCCCACTATTAACGTTGAATAGATCATGGATCAAATAAGACTGAGGTGTAAAGGTGGGCAGCACTCTCTCTGTCCTCCCTCTGACCCGTGCAGCATGCTCAGCATTTGATCGTACGAAGGGGTCCCGTTTCTGGCACTTCTCAGAAGGAAATAAGATTTTTTTGGTTGGTTTTTTTTTCCCAATGAGTCCTTGTGCTATTTGGTTTGTTGAATTGTACAGAGAAATAGTGTCGCAGCCTGGTCTGGCTGACCTGTGCCTTCAGGAAAAGCCTAGTAACTCACCTCATGGGTGAAAAGCTTTGGGGTTTGCCTGACTCCTGAGAAGTGAGTAAACTTGGAGGAGTCATCATCTGCAGAAAAGCCTATGGACTAGCCATGTTTCAGACCAGAAGAAAGTTCAAATCTACCTTTTCAGGGTAAAATACCAACAAGAACACTAAAAGGAGCTGTACTTGGAGCTTATTTGTAAAGTACCACATTGCTATCAATGATACATAATCCAGTTTTTAAATGTTTTTGCATGGGTATGTTTGTCCCAGGAAAGAACAGTGAAAGGTTTAGTTTTATGCAACAAACAGAAGCAGTACTTTGAAGGAAGTGGTTCATTAAAAATGCAGTTTTAATGCCAGAATTTTATTCTCACTTGATGTCAGTGGGGTTGATATGACTGGTCTATTGGCTCAGTAACCTGTGAAATAAAATAAATGTACGTGAAGGTTACAGAAAAAGTTAGTTCATTGAAATATGACAATATTACAAAAAAAAAACCCCAACAGAATAGGGCTTGGCAAATGACGCAGTCAGAAAGACTTTATTAATACTATGAGCCTGTCCTTTGGAAGAATACTTTTTCACCATAAACTGAAAAAGTTTTCCTTGATGTCAGCACTGTTATTTCAATATATTATTTTTTATATATATAATGACAGGCAACAATTGAAGAAATTCAACACTTTTCCTTCAACTTGATTTTTGATATGGCTGCAGTTTCTTTGAGTACAATATATTCTCTAGCACCAGACATTCCTCTGCCAGGAGTCACCTGTAGCCACCCTGACCCGCTTTCTGTCAGCTGCCCAGATCTCCAGATGCCTATGTAATCCATGTGCTGGAGAAACCCAGACACCCTGCAATTCATGACTTTAGCTCTGGTATTCCACCGATGTAAACTGTAACGCAGATGGTGTCGAAGGGAGAAGTTACCTAGCTGTCTGGCCCACACCAGGCAGCAATCCATCATCGTCCGTGGGGTTCTAATCCTTTAGCAATGCACCCATCAGAGATGCCATCCTGGCGTCTCATTTATCATGTTAACATTATTTTGTATCATGTCTTTTTTAATGGCAATCCTATATTTTATATATAATTCTATATACTGTTTTTCTAATCTCAAGTCTTGTTAATTGAAAATGTATGAATTTATATAACTGTATTGTAAAAAGAGTTTCATAAGTAGCAATAATTAATATGTTAATGATGTGAGAAATTTCTTGGTCTAGCTCTAGCATCTAATGAGAACTGTCTCTGTATGACATAGAGCCAAGCTTAACGTTCAGTCTTTCCAAATTGACTGGGACCATCTTTATTGTGAGTGATATTATGTCCTGTATTTAGCAACAAATGCAAATGTTACTGGACTTTAGAAAAATTCTGATGTGTTAGTAAGAGTGGTTTTTTTCTCTAATAAGCCAGTGATAAGTCCAGGTGAATTTTGCAAAATCTAGGGAAATGGAAGGATTCTTTCTGTATTGGACGCTCTGTTGCCAGGCTAAAGAACCAAACCAGTGGTCTGATGTGTGCTGTGTGTGTGCGCTAGTGACTGGTATCGGCTTTAAGAAATATGATGCAGTGCAAATTTGGGATTGCATTCACCAGAGACTTCCTGGCATCTGAATGAGTGGTTGACTTGTGCTTTAAAGCAAGATTTCCTAATCATACATGGGTTTGACTAACGAAACTGTGGCTGCTCTGATAAATCCACAGGTAAATGCCTAATCCTGTTTTAAAATGTGACAAAGTGGTTCTTTATATGAGCAGGGAACTGAAAATTCCAGGCTTTTGTCATTATATCAGCCAGTACAGCCTATGCCTAATATTAATAAACGTCACTCCAGGTATCTGCTGAGGACTTGCCTAGGCTAAAACACATCAGCTATGGCGTGTGCTGGAAGCAAGGTCATTGCCCCAGTGCAGAGACCAAGTTAAACACATTTTGTAAGGTTTATGCTAAACAGCATTTATGTTGTGTAGTTATACGTTAAGCTACGCTACAGTCAGCAGCGTGCATGTGATCTTGAAAAGTTTGGCAAGAAATCGTATCTGGCTGGGGGTGAACTTCAGAAACCTGGTGAGCATGGGGTCATGTTGGGGGAAAAGGTGTTTGCAAATATTTCATCGAAGTTAAAACATGTTGCTTTTTAACTGAGAAATGAGAACTTTATCCAGTTATTCTGTATGCACCAAATGTGCGTTACCTAATCAGGATCTCAGAGAGAAAAGATAACAGGTTAGTCCGGTGCCTTTCTCCATGGTTCCCTTCATAAAGAGGAAGAACAACTAGAGTGCTTTTTTTTTTTTTTTTTTTTTTTTTTTTTTTTTTTTTTTTTTTCCCAAATACACCAATAAAAGCCCCTGTACCTTATTCCTTTTGGTTGCATACTAATGTGCTGTTAATGACAGGGCTGAGAACTGCAGCAATCTGGGAGCTCCTGCTTCCCTAAAACAGAAAGTTCCTGCAGAGAATGTTTTTCCGTCAAGCGAGCAGCCTGTTTGAGAGTATCTAGCTCCTATGGAAGGGGAGAGAAAATCACTGTCCTTATTTACGGAGCATTTAAAAGCACCTTTTGAACCTCTGCAGTCAATACATTGTATACACATCATAAAAAGCCAGATCTTCTCCTGAAGGACTCTGCAGGAAAAGAATGTTGTGTCATATAAAAAGCCAGCAGTCCTTCCGCACAGGGTGCAGGCTGCTTGCCTGACCCTGACTTCAACCACAAATCTCTCAAAAATGCTTTCTCACTGTATAGCTTTGTAGCTTCCTTTCATATCTCCAGGGAAGAGATGGAGAACCAAATCTGGAGTTAACCCCTTGTACACCAGCAGATATTAGCATTTCATAAGTCATCTACAGGCATAAACATTTGGGTGTTTTCTGATTTCTCTGTTTATGCCAAGTTACGTTAATGGTAGTATCGCAATGCCTAAAACTAAAAAAGTATGTTTCAAATTAGAAACAGAAGTCAGAAAACCAAACAAAATAATAAAAACTGTTTGACTGCTTTGAATTTTCCAGAAGGGTATTATGGCATAATTCTAAATACTTTATAGTATGGAATTACTTTTGCTACCAACATTGAAATTAGAGTAAACTTCCATTTACATAAATGGAACAGATTTGAGCCCCATTCCCACATAAAAATACACTTTTTCTCAGGGGGGGAAAAAAAAAAAAATCCCTTGAGGCTGGGTCTTATTGCAAGCAATTCTGACCTAATTCATATATATTACTTGTAAAATTTATATCCTTTCCTCTCTCACAGGCAATGTATGAAAAATTATGGGGGGAAAATGCATTGTAGCATCAGCTTTTTCTTCTTTATTCCCACAGGCACAACAGCTAACAGATCTGGAGCAAAAACTAGCAGTTGCAAAAGATGAACTGGAAAAAGCAGCCCTTGACAAAGTAAGATGTGTAACGTAATGTAAGCATGTTTATCTCTATCAGCTGTGTGTGTTTCAGTGTAATTTGACAAAAACAAATGAAAGTCTTGCAATGATTTAGACGCATACTTAATTGAATGTACCTGGGAGTAATGTTACTGAAATCACTGGAGCTAATTATGATGCATCAAGTTAAGTACAACTGCAAAGTTATTTAAGAGGAGGGCAATCAAATTAGAAACATCTCAAAATCCCATAGAAAGCCAAATGCTATAATTTTTTACAAACAGAAGCACACTAACAAGAATGTCCCTGTAACCGATATGATTTTTATCTGAGGTTTAGTCATAGTTCTAAGGAAGATGCAGTATAGAAATGGGTCAGTCTCTTGTTAGGGTGGGACTGATGTGACAGAGCTAACTTCTGTGGTCAGAGGTGCTCACTCATGTCAGGGGGGCTATGGGGAGTCCCAGGAAAGGGACACAGCAGGGCATGTTCCCTCCTGTTGGCTGTGCAACAGGGAAACTTCCTTCAAGGCATCTGGGAAGAAAATATCATGCAATAGGGAAGCAATTTATCAGAAAGGATAAAAATATTCAACACGTTATCAAAGACTACTTTCTTGGTTTGGTTTTCTAGCATTTTCAGGTTCTGTTAGACATTTGGAAAAAAACTACAACAAAGTATGCCTCATGCAATAAAAGCATTTTTCTTTAATCTTCAATATTGCAATCACTGAAATCATCCTCTTGAGTGAGGATTTGCAACCAGCATTGCAAAATGTCATCCATGGAAGCAGTGCTCACAGTAACATTATTCAAACCTGTGTGTGCATCTGGTGATATATCATGCGTTTCTTGTTAGTACACTGAACTGAACTGCTCCAGATATTAATTTAAAAATTAAGCGTGTTCCTTCTTTGCTTGTATAACACTCAGAGACGTGGTCTTTCACTAGTGCCAATACGCTGTCTGTGGCAATGGCAAGAGAGCATTGTTTGCCATAAATAGCTTCTAAATGCAGTTATTTGTTATAATGCAGACAGTTGTGAAGGAGAAAGCAAAGAACATTTGACAACAGGAACTTTTAATGAGAATGCTATTAAGGAACCCTGTCTGCAAATTAAAAGGGGATCTGCAGGACACCCAACTGACTTCTCTAGCCCTGTTTCTTTCCTATCATATACTATAGAATTTGAATTTAGAGCTCAGTTATGGTTCTATAGGCTTACCAGAAGCCCAGTGTCGCCATCTGGCAAGTCATCATTGAGACAGTCAATGGTGGCATCATTGCTTACATGCTGTGAAAGTGCAGTGGGAATGGTAAGCAGGAGTAGAAAAAGCAGTGCAAGTGAAGGAAAAAGACAAAGTTCACACTAGTCAGAATTGTGAGGCAGCTTTATGAGACTAAGAATGCCTGTGTTTGACTAGTTCTAACTACAGAGTAATAAGACCATTCAAGCTGTAGGTACCTTTTCCTGCTGGCTAAGAGCTTTTCTGTATGAGCTATGAACTGAAAAGAGTTAGAGACATCCAATGGTCCATCCATGTCTTCAGTGAAGACTTGGCCTTGACTGTTTTGACAATGTTTGCACACGTAGTTTCAGATAAAGGAATGGAAGCAATGTGAAGCCATGTGCGTTTTTGGAACCTGAGCTGTATTTGAAATGAGTAATCGAATGATCGAATCTCAAACTATGCTTATAAATAGGCATTAATTCATATTTTTCTTTTGAGAGGGTATCAGACTTTTCTATTAAATATCAGTTTGTGCTGACAGTGGACTTAACGTCTCTCATAAGTTTATTTGCACTGTAGCACTTCTCTAGTTCCCACGATGGAACCTTGGAAGATTGTCAAATTTTGCATTGCCACAACCCAAATTATTCTATATTGAATGCAACCACATGGTGAGGGTATTAACAAGTCTGTGAAATGGGAGGACATGCATCATATGTTGGCAGTGTTTTGACCAGCAAGCAGCCTATTTTGACCACGATCACATCTATGCAAGCTGATTGAGAACTTTATCAAATGACATCCCTAGTTCCAATAGTGTTCCTTTATGTTGTGCTCTTGTGCTGCTGATTTATACGTCTCCTACCAGCAAAGTCAACATTGAATTTTGCTACCCACAGGATGAAAGCAAAATAACATATTCAGCTTTTACCTTTGGAATGGCAAAATGGCTGGCCGTAGCCAAGGCAGAACAAGCGCTGCCTGGCAGGGTGAGAGAAGAAAGGATGAGAAATTATCCAGAGGGGTTTCTGGACAGGAGGAGTGTGGTTTCACATGAGTGTGATGTGCAGGAAGCACTAGGGTCTTATAGTGTTATAATGGCTCAGTCCGTATCTTCAAGCAAAATTAGACAGTCTGCTACCTCTGCCAGTTTGGTGTCTGAGTCTATTTTGACTATGTCAAATGATGATTAATGTTCTTTGTGCAGTCACTTGTTGAAAAGGTAGGAGGAACACATAGTACATGAAAAGACGTATGCTAAGATCTTCTGTTGTCCATTAGAAATTAAAAGATCTCAGAGTCAGATGGATAAAGTAATCCTTTCCCTTTTACGCTGCCGTTGGGTCAGAGACGTATCAGTCTGGCTCAAGGTTCATACATTTCAATAAGTAATTCATACAAAGTGCTGTCCGCTTTGATGATAATCTAGCGCTCCTCCTCACTGCACACATCTTAAGGGAAAAACATTCAATTTTGTCTGTTTGCAAACAAACAAAACTGTATTACATCACCTGTTTATTTGATTTCCCTTATTGCGCTATACATCAATAGGTTTTTTTATGGTTGTCTGATCCTGCCATTGAAATGTATCCTACTAACTCTTTTTGGCTTTTTATTTTTAAAGAAATGCTCAGATTTTCCCAGTTATGAGATACATTACCTGGTTCCAGTTCAGGGAAAGTTTATCTGACGTTAAACATGGAATATTTGTCAGGTTCTAAAAAATACTTGTTTAGTTAATAAACTAAAGTGGTGCATGCCGAATGCCATTGCTTAGGGTCTGTATAACTGTGAAGTGTTTTTATATTGTATATGTAATATTTCACATATGTAGTATATATAGTGTGTAATGTTACTTCTACATATATTTTCCATCAACTTGTGCTATGGTATTCCTTTATTTATCTATCTTCAAAAAAATCTTTGAAGGTTGAAATGTGCTGATGTAGCCCGTATTTATAGGTGCATTCTTTATATTAAGAGTAAGAGCAAGATTATTTTTTAAAGGCCTAATGCTGCCTAATTCACCCTGAAATTAGTTTAAGGAAGCTACCTCAATATCTAACATTTCGAGTTTAAGTCTCTTGCTGTGATGGAGCAAAGGCTTAAAATGAGATTTCCTCAGTGCCACAGTTATCTCTCTGTTCTTATCATCTGAGCTTATTTCAATGACAGACTGCTATTTTCTTTAATACATCTATCTGTATTTTTGCAAGTGAAATAGCAGTTTTCTAACATGAGTTGCAAGCACTTCCCCACTTAGAAGTTTTAGTTTGGCTTGATGGACAGTAATGGATCTGGATAATCATATTCTTAGATGAAAAAACCTATGGGTTGTTTACTATACACTGCGGCGGCATAATACACTCATGAAGGAAGTAATCTTTGTTGGATTAGATTCAATCTTCTTAACTTGTGGAAAAATACCAATCATTCTGAACATTATAAACAAAATTCCATGCAAAGTCTGCATCTTTTGCAACACTTGTGAACATTTACTTCTCTATAACTATTACATGCAAAAGTCTGGGACAGTGCATGATATTTGGTAGCTTGTATTTTTGTTTCTTTTCAGATAAGACCATAATCAATAATTATTTGCCATAATCAGTGTGGTTAAAACTGTATGGAGGAAAGGGAAGAGTGCCATGACTTTTTAGGCATTTTGGTGTGTAATGCACAGTAACCTGATTGTATTAAAAAATCTGCTTAAAACAGCCTTAATTTCTTCTGTTAATACGAAAAAGCAGCAGCTGCTCAAAGATGTTTGGTTTAATGCAGAGAGAGAAAGCAAGCAATTCTGTTCATAATGACACATCTTAGAGAACTGATGATTTCTTATTTTCCCCAGGAGTCACAGTTGAAAGCTCTGAAGGAGACCGTGCAGCTTTGCCTGTCTTCTGTTCTGCACAATCAGCCTCCTGCTATGAATCTAATCCCTTCAAAGCCAGCTGAGAAGCTGACATCCCCAGTTACAAAGGGCTCAAAAGTTCCATTCCAAGTGACAAGCACCAAGGTATGGTTTCTCTCGGGTTGTTTTTTTAAAACATCTTTGAAAGTTTGTCCTGTAAGAGCATCAAACTGGAACTAAGGAGGATTTTAAATTCATTGAAAGATTAGGATGAATTTTGAGGATATTTTAAGACTGTTTCTGATGTCAATAAACTTTTGCTAAAGGTGGGGAGCAGCTATTTTTTGTGCTGAGGAACAGAATTCCATCGCTTGCTAAATGGACCATGTCTGCATAACAAATCTACAACGAAGATGGATTTGCATCTAAAATAAGTGAGGATGCTAATTCGTAGGATCGTTTTACCTGTCAGGCACTGATAGTGCATTTGTGGTAATATAGCCCTAAACGGTAAGACAGTTTTTACTCATCATGGGTTTTTTAGTGAAAAAGACTGATATAAAAACATAAAACAATCTGGGACACCCAGATGAAGTTTGCCAAAAGGGGCCTATGGAATTGATAATGGGCCATAGGGAATATTCCAATCATGCAGGATGGGCAGGGTAGTTTAAGAAAAAGCATGGAAAAAAAATTGATGAATGTGTTTTGACTCAGTAGATTGAAAGATTTTGATAGTCAAGTTCTATAGCAATTAACAACTGTCCTCATAATTTTCATCTGCAGGGTTGTATTTTGTTCATGTATTCAACTGATTCAATAGATCTAGAAGAAAAACTGTGATTTCAATTAAAAAGGAAGTTTTACAGGAGAAAGACTGAAGGACACTTTAATGTCCTTCTTAAATTGTAAAACTCTTTCCTGAAATAAAATTGGGAATTGCTAACTCATATCTAACTTGTAATTTTTTATACGGCAGCTGTTGATATTCACTATTAGTACAGAGGCCAAAGCCAAAAATTCGTAATCTTTCTGTATGTAATAAAAATTGAAATACAATTTCAAAAAGCCGACTATAATTATAAAACTGGATCTCATGTTGTTACTTTTCTAAAAGTAATGTTCACCAGTTCCTTAATCACTGTTATATAGGAAGAAACAATCATTCCCCAAGATTAGCACTTCTGGAAACAAAAGCACTGTAATAATTAATAGCAGGACACGAGGGTATTAGTGCTCATTTAGATTAAGATCACTGGTTCTACGTTCTGCAGGACAGCGGGCTCCTCTTGTGTAGGTCATGCAGACTGAACTTCACTCTGAGATCCTACATTTTTCCTAACTCATGTGGCTGTAGAATTGTCTGTCTTGTTCTTACTGTTCTCTTGAGGTCGGAAGTGTTTGTGCCCCTGCCATGGAAGCGCGGGTGCTGAAGGATAGGGCCTCACAAGCTGGGATCGCTATAGGGTCTGAGCCTTCCAGCATTTGAGGTCTCCATGGTTGTGCAGGTATCGCTGCAGCGCAAGGAAGGACGTGAGAATACAGCGTAGAGAGTAGAATTAGATTTTGATATTTGACTGAAACACGGAATACCCTTCCTTCTGTTTTTCATAATGGTACGGATTTGTGTTTAATGTTCCCGTTCGTAAAATGTATCCGCATTTCCATGCTTCATCCTTTGGAGAACCAGCATTTAGTCTTCTGTATCCAAAAGTGCTTGAATAAGTTATACCGCCTCTTTCATAGACATTTGCTCGCATTTCTCTGCACTTGGCATATGCCATGAACATGTCTGAAAAAATAATGGTCTGCAATCCTCTTCTTCCACACATTGACACCTCATTATTATAAATCTGTGCATTATCTGTGATTATAGAAGCACTGAAACCTGCTACTGTGAAATAGGTTGTCAAAGAGTCATAGCCAGTCCAGAATTATAACCTCTGTGCTTCAGCTGTATAATAGAAGACTTTTTTTTATGATGATATCCATGCTTATGTATCTTTTCCTTTGCGTTTTCTTCCTCTTACAAACCAGCTGACTCTAACTACAGATGTATAGCTTTCTTTTTCTAAAATTATGTTTGCACACACATTTTGATATAGCAGGCTAGTATTTTTAGAAGAATATAAGTGGGTGTGATTACTTAAATATGTTTTCATATGTAAAAATTGGAACTTCAGATGAGCAGCACTTACACATTTTGTCGTGTCTGATAAGCAGCAGCTTCACTTTCAGGAAAGAAATGACGATTTTTTGGTAAATATTTTGTTGCAAAGATATTCTCATCCAGCCTAAAAATTGCTCTCTAAAAATGTGAAACTTATTATAAATCCATTGAAGGGTACATCGTAGGTATCACTTGGGAACAATTATTCCTGGGACTGGGGGGCTGCCCGCTTAAAAAAAAAAAAAAAAAAAATGTTGCAAATAATTAGGTTATATATTTGTATTCATAACTAGTAACAATATTACCTGAAATGCTTGTTAGAAATTATATTTAACACAGGAACATGGTGTAGAAAGGATAATTAGGAAAGCAAATTGTCAAATTTCTTGGGAAGGTTTGTTTTAAAAACTTATTTCCTAGCAAGGTATTTTGGTCTTTCTAGAGAATATGACATAAAGAAGCATAAACACGGTTTAACAAATCAGTGCATAGGAGTACCTAAATCAGTACAAAAAAAGTTGTTGTTCAGTAATTTGAAAGAGTAGGTAGAAATGGGAAATTCTTGCATTTTAATCACACAAAAAAAGTTCCTTTAAAGCGATCAAATGTAGTATCAGTCTGAGGTGTGCTTTGTGACTTGTCTTAAATGAGTTCATATTTACAATGTACAAGAATGTAAAATATAGAATTTACCATGTGAATTGGCACTAATATTTCAGACCCAAACCATTTTAGCTGTCACACACCTGTCATAACACCGAGAGTGGTGCTGACAGCATTGACCACTACAAATGGATTTAGGGCTCTGTGCGTACAAGTTCAGTGACACTAACAACTTAAAAGCAAGCATAACCAGAAGGCTGATCATTAATCCTGAACTATGAGGTCTTTAACTTTCTGGATTGTTGACAATTATTTTTATAATAGAGGGGTTTTTAACACTGTAATGTCGCAGCAATAACCATTCCATGTTCTGCTGGTGGAAAATGCTTCCAAACTAGCCAAGAGTTGCTGGATGTGGCTTGTGTTGTAGCAACTTTCCTGCCTTATTGCCATTACAGAGGTGATGAGGAAAGAGAAAAATAAAGAGAAAGGAGGAGGACTGAAACTTTGCTTTCCTTTTTAATCTCCAGATGGGCGCCTAAAGACTTGTGTACTTACAGCATTGTTAATGGATGAAAACTGTAACATTTACTGGGCTACCTGCTGTGGGAAATGTGGGCTGGTATAATCCGTGAATCAGAGCACTGGGACTGACTTCCTACCGAGGCATTCTCTGCACTTAATGTAACTCAGCATAGCAAACAACTCTGACCATTTACGTGGAGTTAGTAGATTAAATGCATTCTTACTCCATTTGGTTTAATTCCTCTTTCTGTAAAAGGTTAACGTTATACCTTATAAAAAAAATATTGCAGTAATAGCTATCATTCAAATATCTTTCGTTGTGCAGTGTAAAGATACCTGTGCTCCGAATGCAACAAAATGAGCTTTAGTAACACTGTGGAAAATTAATGGCAAACCAAAATCAGAAGGAAAACAGAAGAGTCTATTTCCAGTAGCAAGGTTGAATACACAGATGATGTGGAATACAATGATGCACATACCAGAATAACAGTGACTAGTTTGCTCTACAGTGGTTTTGCCAAATGCAAAAACATTGTTTCATGTTTTCCCCGAATTAATTCCTTCATTATAAATGCCCTGTGGTTTTGTGTATTTTGTGAAGGGCACTATTTTAAGAAGTGGAAATACACATGAATTTTAGATGGTGAAGAATAACACACCCTCTCATACTGTACAGAACGTAGGTGGAAAGACCACCTGTGAATGCCACGTCAGTGTTCTGAAGGAAATCCAGGCTGAATAAGAATGAGAACTACCCTTCTGCAGAAATGAATAGTCCAGACTGAAAGGGGAACTATGATTACTTTTTTAAAATTTTTAAATATCTCACAATAAAATGCATTACTTGTGATATAAACTGCTGCAAGGACCCGTTGCCTCTGCCTCACGTATAATGTGTATATCGTAGATGCCAGCATATATTGATTAGTGTAAAACTTCAGAAAAGTTGAAGTACCGTGGAGCATCCTCCTTTTATCTGGAAATAAATACTTCATTCCCCATCAAAGTAAGCTTGGGGACCTTTATGAAGCCTAAGAAAGTGTTCTTGTTGGAGGAGGAATGAGGAGAGCTTGTGAGACTTGTTCGAAGAACGTACAAGTCTGGAAAGTTGGGCAAGAACAAGGGAGTCTGAAAAGCATTTTGAAATGGCTATATAGGAAGTTAAGAGGCTGAGTTTTCTGTGTTGATACATAAATAACGTATTTAGGTTAAATTTAAGCTCCAGTTATTCCGGGTACATAGATACTGATCATCTGTTACAGAAGCAGAGCAGGGCTACTGAAACAATAGCATGATCATACTGTCAAGAGTCTAAGCTTCTTCACTGATTTAATCAGGAGTTTTGAAGGTTTTTTTGAAAAGCCTATTTATAAAGGATCGATGATATATCTAGGAAGCCGGAATATTTCTTGGGCTCTAGACCTTATCCATTTCATTCTACAAAACTAAAAAGAATGGTTATAAATATTTATATAAAATCATTATACGATAGTTAATTATTTGTTCTAAATATTAGTTGCATAATTATCTTATTACTGATAATATTGCAGGATATTATCATTACATAATTTATTAGAAAGCGAAGAAAACAAATAGAGATGTATGTTTGTTTCTTCAAAACATATAAATACATTTTGAAGGAATGAAGAAATGTTTGGAATGTATAGGTTGGACTCAAACCACGTTTATGTTAATAGGCTTTTAAAAGTGCTTGTGTAAATCCTAGAAAACTAACAGAATGACTTCAAATTCATGAAAAATAAACCATCTGACTGTAGCGATGTATCATCTCATCTCTTCCCTTTTGTCAGTCAGGAAAGAAACCTAAATCAGAACAGATTACCTAAGGAAATAATTTCTGTTTTCTAAAATCTGAGCTATTACCATGTGTATAATTTATCAAAATATTCCAGTATAAATGAAGGTTCTGACCCTTTGTACAAAGCAATTTCAAATTCTTTGCTCAAGAACCTGTGAAACAACACAAATATAATTATGGACTTATTTGTGTCCTTACAGGAAAGATTAAGACACTGAAAGCTTTTCTAATGTGTCTTATTATTTTTACTCAGGGTAACCTCTGAACAACATGCTTAAAACATGACTTGGAAGTTATTTCTTTTAAGCTTTACATTTCAAACTGCCATTGTAGCATTATGTCAGGGAGCACCCCAAATCCTGTGTGTGATAACCCCACCCCAGAGGCAGAAAGATGGGCAAATAGACTTCTGAAAAATAAAAGATGCTAGTCTGAAATTAAAAATGTATTAGTGAATTTCGTATCTGAAATTCAGAGTATGTATACGCTTTTTGGTACCATAGTCTCTGTTTTGTGGATTTGGAAAAACAAAGCTTTAGAATGTGAAATGTTTGTGACTGTTCTTTTCCAGTTGTCCATTGGTTTTTGCTGTGGACTGCCTCACTGTTACCCAAATAATTCTCAGCATCTGTCTGATATTTCAGACCATGAGGGCAGGGTAAGGCTCTAGCAGTCAGGTTTTTTCCTCTATTTCCCTGCTTGCTTTCATTCTCATCCTTTGTTGCTAAATACTCTTCATAATTTCTCCTAACTACTTCTCAGCATTATTCTCTCATTCTGTCTAGCAAAGTATACTCTTCGACACCTATCCCTGTGTTAAAGTTCAGAATAGTAAACCTCATTATGTTATTTCTTTTCCTACAAGAGGAGCATCAGATCGGGGAGAGCAGAGGGTCCAGGATTGTCTGAGGCAGCTTTTCAAAGGGTCTGTTTCAAAAAGATCACAAAATACAAGGGTAGACCTGAAACAGCGGCAGGTTTTAAACAAAAATTCAGCCTTTTTTGTTGGCTGCTGTGGTAAATGGAAAATCTGTGTAAGTGTGAAAAAATAAAGCAAACCTTTTTATTTAATAGAGCTCCAGGAAAATACAAACTAATACAAACATAGCATGGCGTGCTTGGATTTATTTGGATATTAATTGTCTGCTCAAAATTGAGGGGAAAAACTCCACTGTGTGTCCTTGTAGCTTTGTCAAAGGAAACAGAGGTTTAACCTAATGGCCCAAAATATAGTATCTGATGTCAGCTGTAAGTAACCAGTAAGAACATTGAGGGCAGTGAATAGATTTGTGCTGCATTAAAGCCTTAGGAAGTCAGCCTCTGCAGAACCTCAGGCTTTTCTGCTTTTGTTGCCTCCAACTTTGCTTCTGCCAGAGTTAACGAGATATCACTGACACCTGCAGTTTCAGTGACCTGCAGATCTTTGCATTCAACACTGGGATTGGAAAACCATAATTTAAAAAAAAAAAAAAAAAAAAGAAAAAAAAAAAAAAAAGAAAAAAGGCAATTAACTTAATGCAGAGTCAGCCACATTTTGTAATATGCAGTAATGACATAATCATATAACCCTCTCCTAATGCATAAACATTATGAGAATAAAATAGTATTGAAAAATGACACTACCCATTGGTTTAGAAGGAAACACGTATTCTTTACTCTGAAATTAAATTCTAAGGTACTTACCATAGAAAACTCAGGTACTATGAGTATCTGTAAGGCTAATGTAGTAAGAAATTTGTGTTTTAAAAGGTAAAAGGTAATTTGATAGCAGAAACATGACTAGCATGACTTATTTCTTTATGTAAATCTCTCTCCTTCTGCTTTTTATAGTCCTTTTTGGACTTATAAACTTATTCTGATTACAATTAATAAGATATCAGCCATAGTGTTGTATTATTGCTAATGATGATTCATTAGAGTATGGCAACTCTTCCTCATATCTTTTGTGTCCAGAATTTGCTTCAGACTGAATATGTGCTTGCTGTTGCCTCATAAAGCTTGCACAGAACTTTTTCTACAGCCTTTTTTCTTCAGTGACTAATTTTTAATAAAATTTTATTACATGCTGGAACCTTTCACACCAGAGATCATTAAATTGAAAGCTGAAGCTCTTTGCTTTTATTACTTACTTTAAAGAAGTCTTCATTATTAGCACATTATCTTGATAGTAAATTAGTTTTAGTTTTGTTTTGGTTTTTTTTTCAACTGAGTACAATCAAGGGAAATTGGAAGAAAAACAGCTGGCATCTCTTATTTAGTCCACAACCCCAAACCAGTATCATTCTCCTTCAAGTTTCAGTGACACAATCTATACTTACCTACATTTCATTAACTCTTTGACTTCATTCCTCCCTGTTAGAGTATAAGTAGCTGGACTGGCCCATTATCCCAGGGTTCAACTGAAATTAGCAATGGGCTAATAAGCTGAAGAGGTAACCAGTAACCTTTTCTTACTGCACTTTTTGTGGTCAGTTTGCCTGTGGATGAAAAATACTCCAAAGTCTCACTCCAAGTGTCCCCTTTTTTAACTAATGTCTGTACTTATCAGAGGTTTCTATAAAGTCTCCCATGACCTAGTACACAATATAGCTCAAAAATACTGTGGGTTACTGCATGACAGTGGTTAAAAAGGGGTATGAGAATGTAAAATTGAAATTTCTTCAAGGATGTTTTAAATAACGTCAAAAAAACATTGTTAGGTATGGCTAATGGTCCTGCATGGACCTGAAGATTAGCACGGGCAGCTTACACCCATCTTTTCAAATTCTGTTTTAGTCTAAAACCAGGCCCCATGCTAAAGCTGCCTCAGGCTTGCTGCGGCGTTCAGCAGCTTTCTGGACAAGCTCACCTGTCTTTTTCTCTACCAAAAGGAAGAGAGAGAAGATCCCTGTAATTACTTTTCAGACGTTATTTATTATAGAGATATCTTTCCTCTCCTACTCATGTCTCATACTGAGTGAGGTTTTTTTAGTGTTTCTCTCTCTCTTTCCCACCCCCAGTGACAGTGGAGATGATTGGGGAAACGTACGGTATTTCTAGTTTTAGTTAAAGTTGCATTTAGCAGAAAAATAATAACACATTGTTTTATCTTCTGACTTCCCTAGCTGATGTGTTCATTACGTGTTCTGTTAAAAAATAGTCATGTATGTGCCTTTGCAGTTGCATGTTAGTAAACCTATTTTAAAATTTGTTAGCATCAGCACTTTTTTCTACCAATATTACGTGTAAAAAAAGGCTCAAAATGTGCAGAGGACCTAATTAATCATTTTAAGTGGCTTACAAACTTGAATGTAATTGTGAAAGTATTCCAAAGGGGATTTTGCTACCCAAGGACATATTAAAGATTTATTTGAAAATAATTAATGCGAGTATCCTATATACAATATGTATTATTAATCTACTATTACAAAGTTTCACTTGATATGTGTATATGGAGCCAAGTGGGAAACATTAGAGATAGTGATCTTTCTCTTTGATTTGCGCAAAGACATGATTTGGAAAGTACTCACAAAGAAAATATTTATTGACTCTTTGCATTTTGGCCATTAATAGGAATTTTCTAGCAATTTGATTAAAAACATGGTATTGAATCACAAAGCAGAAGAAATGCAGAATGGACTGGTGATAAATCGAATGCATCCAAGTTCAGTTTAGTCTTGAGCAATTTAAGAAATCACCTAGTGGCCTACACCTAGGTCTCATCATCAGTCATTTAAAATAAAAAATCCTTTAGTATCAAACCTATATTTGTTGAAATCCTTAAAAGTTCAGTGGATAGTGCTTAAATTGAAAGTGTGCAGTGGTGAAAAATGGAGTCCTAATAAATGACTAATATTTTCTAGTACTAAATATTTTAAGATAGTTTACGGATTATTGATGGAATCCCGTTTTCTCATATCTTTTGAAAAATAATAGTCCTCATCTCTGTGGATGGAACTGTGGTCATGATGCTAACTGTATTGTCAGGTATCTTTTTTATAAGAACAACTGTCTCTATAAGAAGGGACTTAAACAGACAAGTGGAAGCAAACAGAGCTTATTTTGGAAAAGGTTCCTCTATCAGGACTCCTATCTTTTTATAAATCAATGAGAAAGCCCCCCTTAGGGCTTAACTTAGGGTAAAAAGTCAAAAGTCTCACAAGGAAAATCATTTTTTCAAGTGACCTCATTTATGAACCTCAGCTCATGGTTCAGGAGGGTTCTGGCTTCACCAAGGTGGTTCTCCTGGGGTCTGTCACTCTTCTGGGGCTGGGCATCTTCGGCTTTGTCTTCCCGAAAATACAGATGTTCGTGTCTGGGACTGTAAAACTTCAGTAGATGTTTTGTTCATCTGGGAAAACTGTAATTGTCTGTAAAGCATGTTCTGATGGTGCATATTATTGCTGCTCTGAAGTGTAAGAAGTGTTATACAGTGTTCATTATCCCACAGCTAATTGCTTTTTCCTTTGTGATGGCTGTAAAAAATCAAGACAATTCCTTATTGAAGGAATGTGTTTGCTTGCTTGTTTGTTTCTTAAGTATTATAACATTAAAAAAAAACAACAACTAGAAATAACAAACAAAACCACCTCAAGATGCTTAATTATCTTAATAGTTTTTTAAAAGAAAGGTTTGTTATTTTTTCCTCTGCAGTGAAGGACAGCCTGTTTTAAAATTTTAGAAATGGTGGAAAAATGAAGACAAGTAGAAAGTGTATTTATATGTGAAGTTGGTGTATTTACACATGTAGTTGTATCCTTGAGCATCCACCCATCCCTCCAGCCATCCTTGAACTTTGCATGCTACAAAATATTACATATTTGAACTTGTACACTCTATGAAAAAATGATGGTAAAATTTAGCTATTATTAAGAGAATGAGAAATTATAAATATAGATATAATTTAATACAGTTAATTGACTTGTATAAATATATTAACAAGTTTTTTCTCTGATAATTCTTATATGTATGCTGACCCAACAAAAACTTCTGTTTTTCAAACCTAGTTAATTATATTTCCTTTTCTTGTTGTTTTAGCTACAGATACATTTACAATAGACATCTAGATTTACTGCTAAACAAATGGTTATTAGAAGAAATTTGACATGAAATCATCCATATCAAGTGAGCTAATTACATTCTGGCATTAAACATAAGTGTTCATGAGTAACTAGGCCACTCAGAAAATAAGACTTCTGCTGTCTAGCCTCAGTCTCTGATGCTATGTCGGAGTAATGGTTTGGCATCAGTGACAGTTGGTTTAAACTGTGAATTTATTATGTTGTCATACGCTCTCAGAACAGAAGAAAACCTTGTGGATATCTAGTCTTACCTGGCATAATATTTGCCGCAAAGGTTTTCTATACAAATTTTTGTGTATATGACAATTTTGTTCTAGCAGTTTATTAGTTCTATAAAACCCTTAATTGTGCTTTCATTCGTGTCCTCAGTATCAGAAATTCAGCAAAAAAAGTGTTATAACTACCTACCTCAGACCTTCTTTGCTATTTTGCATGTTGTGATCCAGTGCAACTGCAGTCTGAATTCTGCGTGTTTTTCTTACATGGATGTTCAGTAAAAGAAAAAAAACTGGGTAACTCTCCCTCTGTAATCCAGTTCAGCTAAGCATAATTATAACCACCCCTTATTCTCTATTACTATTAAGGGTATTTTGGTATTTAGATATTTAGATAAGAGAGCTGAAGAGACAAAATATTGACCAGAACAGTAAATGTCATTACAGAATAATTTAACATCTGGCACATTGTATCATCCCTGCTGAGTGCTCCTAGCAACATTCTACTGCTCTGAGGAAAATGCCTCCTGACTTTGCGGTCCAGCCCATTATTATTTATTATTTAAATTGGCCTAATGTGAGTTAAGCCCTTTCCAAACGCATGGAATGATGCATTTTTTACTTTTAAGAGCCTGAATGGAAATGTCTTTCTCCGTCAAGCCAGTCTATCACAACTGACTCCAGTTTGCAGCCTTGGCAAATTACATCCTGGCATGTTATCCAGGCAACAGGCCAAAATGATGAAGAAAAAGGACACAGATAAGCACATGACATACAACTCAGTCAGAAGTTGCTAGGAAAAAATGTGATTAAAGAACGATGTGGAAATAAATTAATGCATTAGTGAACAGCTATGTCCAACAGCTGCTTCTTGCCCTTGTAGATCCTGCCTGTTCTTTATTATGAAGATTGCCACTATCTTGGTAAAATTTGGTGTTAGACTACCTTTTGTTATTCTGAAGTATTTGCCATAGGAATCATTAGGTATAGGATCAAGAATTACGGAAAACTTTGAAAGGTAAACATGTCAAGCTCTTCTATTCTATTTTATTTATTTAATTTTCTTCAGTCATTTCAGATTTTATAATGACAGCTACCTGCTTAATATTTCACCAATCACTTAATCCAATGGATCCTAGGAGTACTATGTGGTTATGTGTCTATTGTAGAATGGCTTTAGAAACACTTTGTGTTTATGGCCATATAAATATACATCTCGGGTATTTATAATTTGTCAGAAAATGCACTTACCGTCCAGAACAGTAGTGCTATAAGCTACAGATAATGGCGTTCATCTTGCCTGAATTTATGTACAAGTTCTACTGTGCTGTTTATTTAGGCATCATACTACACATGAGTGTGTAACCATCAGTTTGGAAATATGTGATGGCATTCTAGCAGGAATGCATATACTGCAGCTTTAGTACCCTTCCAATGTGGTGTAGAAGGGGACTGACATGTATAATTCTTAGTACACTGGCATCAGGGAGTAGTAAAGGCTTTATAATTTTTATTTTTCTCTTCATTAATTCGTGTTCCTGTTACAGTAATGAAGTGCAACCCATAACCCCAGCTGTCTTTAATTTAGCTGTCCTGAGCATCCAAAGCAGTCCGGCTTTAGCTGATAAAAAAGGCAGCAGAAAGGGCTGAGGATGAACTAGCATCCTAGCTGGTTTGGAGCAAGTTCTGTCTAGCCCCAGTGACATGCTGCCCAGTACTTTATGGTTTTCATTGCTTTGTAGCTTTGTAGGCAGATTATGCAGCCTTTGCTGCCTTTTTTTTTTTTTTTTTTTTTTTTTTTCTTTTTGAGTTTTCCTGTAGTTAGTTAGTTGATTAGAAAAGCTCCCAACAGCAATGTAGATTAATGTTTGTGAGATCAGCTGACTTGTGAAGTACATATGGCCAGGAGCAGATGATAAACTATGTTTCTAAGTACAACTCATCAGCAATAAAGAGATTAATTCCTTTTAGATAGGAATGCTTCCTTATGTTTTAATTTAACATTGCAATAAAAAAACCTTGATCTATTTCTAAAATATACATTCTTTGATGGAAGCACGCACGCATCAAGCAGACCTGGGAGTTATAACACAAAACTCAACGGTACAACATCTTTTTCCTCTAATTTCCCTTGCTGTATTTGCCATCTCATCCCCCACCCCTGTCATTGCCAGCACTGCTCTCAGTGCTTCTGTTTTCTTTAAAGAACTCAAATTAAAATACAGCTGCAAAGTGCATCTACAGCCATCCCCATCTCTAAACATCTGTGCAGTACTTAAAAGATTTTTGCCTAATACCTTTAGTTCCTTTACTCCATTTTACAGAAAGGTTACCTGAAGTGCATGATTATGGGTTCATTTAATCATTTTAATTTCTTATTTATCACCTCTCCTGTATTGTAGCTCCTAAGATAAAGTCCAGAAGTATTTATCATATTCCTTTCCTGTTTATTCCTGATATTATAGGTTTTCTACTTTAATCTCTTGTCTCAAATTTTGCTGTGAAGGATTGCTCAATTGTGCAAATGTCAGCTTTGAGGGAACCAGCTGCTTTCCTCTCCATTTCCAGTTGTGAATGTAACATAGTTTGGATTAGGACGAAGTTGAGCATTGCTGTAGTTCCAAATTATGAGACATTTGAAGAAACATATGTGATTTGGTGATTACATGGTTCATCTTCCTTCATGTTTCTATCACGATGTGACCGAGCAGCAGCCTAGAGAGCAGCCATGGAGAGATCTCAACAGATCAGAGTGCTGGGCAGTCACCTGCTGTATGACATTGAACAACGACAAATGCCAAATTCTGCACCTGGGATGGTGTCATCTGGTATGTGCATGTAGATTTGGGAACCAGAGGCTGGAGTGCAGCCCTGCAGAGAGCAGTCTGAGGCTTTTGGTTGATCAGAAGCTCAACAGGAGTCAACCATGTGCCCTCATGTCCAAAAGGGCTGCCTGTGTCCTGGGGTGCGCTAGGCACAGTATAGAGAACTGGCTGAAAGACGTGGCTGTGTCATGTCTTGGCATGACATCACCTTGAGTGTTATTGACACTTTGGGGCTCTACAATCTAAGTAGGATGTACAAGTATTAAAATGTGTCCAAAGAAAAGCAACACGAGTAGAGGGCTTGTGAGGAGCAGCTGAGGATACCAGGGTTGGTCAACTTCAGGTGACTGAGGGGTGACCTCATTGCTGTCTCAAACTTTCTTGTGATGGGGAATGGAGAGGGAGGTGCTGATCTCTTCTCTCTGGTGTCTGATGATAAGACTTGAGGGGATGCCCTGAAGTTCCATCAGGGGGAGTTCAGATTGGCCATTAGGGAAGAATTCTTCATGGATAGGGTTTACAAGCACTTGAATAAGCTCCCCAGGGTTGATGTCACGGCCCCAAGCCTATTGGTGTTCAAGAAGAGTTTGAAGAATGCTTTTAGATACAGGATTTAACTTTTAGGTTACTCTGTGTGGAGTCAGTAGTTGGGCTTGATGATCCTTATGGGTCTCTTCCAACACAGAACACTCAATGTCCTAGCACCAAGTCCAACCACTAACCCAGGACTGCCAAGCCCAACCTTAAACCACGTCCCTAAGCACCATGTCCACATGTTTTTCTAAACACTTCCAGGCACAGTGATTCCGCAACCTCCCTGGGCAGCCTGTGTGCTGCAGTTGGATATTTTTAATTTTTTAACTTTTTAATAGAGCTTATTTCTAAAGTTTTGATATTCCTATGCAAAATGTAAACTGCCACTTACTTGTCATCTTGTTTTATATCTGTTTCCTTCTTTATATTTTAAAGGCGTGTGAAGTCTCAGGAAGCCTAAAACGTGTTCATTCACTTCTCGTGTATAGGACCTGAAAGGATACTTGTGTGTGTTTGGAAATGGAATTATTTCTGTACTTTTCCAAGATATTCTTAATTTTGATGGACTGCTATTTCACTAATTGTTCTCATGTGGGGTAAGCTGTGTAAAATGCAGCATGGGCAACTGAATGAAACAAAGTTATTTTCCTATTACTTCCACTAATTAAGTCATCTTGCAGTTTGCCATGTGATACTTCTGTTTCCCCATCTATGAAATAAGGGGCATTGTCTACTGCAAAACACAGTAGGAGAGCTGTTTTGAGCAAGCTGTTTGTTATCAGGTCCACACTTCTTCATTGTTCCAAATAAGTTTTAATTTATGATGTGACAAGCAAGAATTAAAAATAGGGAGATGAGATGGAGACAACCTCGCGTGAATAACTCTCTGCTGTTGTTAGTGACGTGCAGACACATTATGAAAAGATGATATATTTGCTCTTTTTTACTTCCTGTTTGTCTCTAAGGCCTCTTTCTTTCTTTCTTTTTTACATATTACACTGGTTGCCTTTTTCCTTACATTTTTTTCTGACATTTTATCCTTAATTTCAGAGTTTGGGGGTGTGGTTTGGGTTTTCGGGGTGGGTTTTGTTTTGTGCTTGGGTTTTTAACAAGCAGCACTATCCAGGTGATGAATTGTCAGCTACCCTAACGTTCTGATTTGCACGGGTCAGTCAGATAGTGCTGTCTCTCTGTCTTAATAATCCTTCAGCTACTCTGACTGCTAAATAGCTTGTGAATCTGGATTGATCTTTGTAGGTGACTGTACAAGTAGGTAGGAATTATGACATCCAGAAACAGAGAATGAGTGTCCTGGTGGTACTGAGAGGGGCTGTAGGGGATTCTGCAGTCTCAGCTTATTGGTTTCAAGGTGCGCTATGGAAAAATACTTTAAAATCTGTGGTTTGTACTTAGAAAGATCTCCTGGCAATAATGTTCATGTAATATCTTGCCAGACAGTTATAGGAGACCCTGAAAGTCATGCTGAAGTTTGCTCTCTTTTTTGGATCTCAAAAATGTACTCAGAAATAAGATTTCTGTTACTGTAAGGCAGCAAAGCATAGAGGGGCTAATCCTGCCTTTTAAAAAAATTATTAGAAAAGTACTGGTATCTATGTGCTTTGTATCAGGTCTGTAGCATAGATATTATTCTATGGAACTGATCCTTTAAATAGTTTTGGGATGCGAAACATAGATATAGCTTTTACTATGTCCATACCCAGTTATTTTTCAAGTTGTCCCCAATACTTTTGCTTGACTGAGAGAACCAACAAATTAAAACTTTATAATTGAAATACAAATGATTAATGCTATGGATGCCAGAAGTCTATTACTAAGTCCTTTAACAGCACGCTAATTCAAGAAATGCTTGATGTGCTATGTGGTAAATCCGGTCGTATTTCTAGACCAACTACCCACAGCCTTCAGTAACAAATGTAATTCTTTCCTTGGCCATTTTAGAGGTTCTACTTTTCTTTTTATCTGGGTAATATGGATTTAGGTGTATTGTGTGCTATAAAGTGCCTTGAAAAGCAGTTTAGCAATGATATTTCTATGCTCTTAACTATACCAAATGACTTATACATGCCTATATGATATAAATGAAGGTTTGAAAATACACTTCTATTGAGGTATTTATGCAAAGGCTGTCTGTGGACCTTAACAGCAGACTATTAGATGAATTATAAAAATGTTTGCAGCATAACATTATAGTAACCCAGTGACCTACCTCTAGTGGCAAGAGATCTGAACTCAAGACTGAAATCCTGTAGTACTACACAAAAATTTTATTTAAAATCTGTGACAGAATAGGAAATAAATTGAAAGGAAATCTCAGAACAGAAAGGTCATAGAAAAAGGCTGCCTTTGGGAATTAAAAAAAAATAAATTACATAGAAGCAAAGGATGTTTTATAGGAATCCCATCCTTTTTTGTAAAGCTCTGAGCATGCACAGCTTCCACTGAAATTGTGATGGTGGTTCCTAGGAGTTTGTGGGACCAAACCCTGAATGAGTTACCAAGAGCCTTCCCACCACAGCAGTCAGCTGTCCTCAAAATACATAATACGTATGCAGCTCGCACTTCACTGCACCATTAGAGGCAGCACCAGCCTTCAGAATATGTTTGCATCATTAGCCCAGCTGACTTCAAAGAAGGCAAACTGTGTCACTATAGAGCCTTTCTCTCACCTATAAAAGTCAGGATTAGCAAAAGCTATGCCTACAAATAGAGTAGAAGAGACTTAACAGGATTTGTTAAATTTCCTAACTGTGTTATATGAAGTGTAATTTAGGTTTTATTCTTTAAGGCACAAACTTTCATATATTGGTATACACTCATAAAATAGGAGATGTTTTTCCAAAGATATTTTTCTCCTCTTTACATGTCAGCCAAATGATTAAAGTGAGCCAGAAGCTGTAAGACAGCTGTGGGACCACCTACCCAGTTACAAACAAGATCCCAGCAGATAATCATATAAAGCAAATATTTCACCAATTCCACTGACTTCTTTTATGGAATGATAGCACTGAAATCTTGTATTTCTTCTTACCAACAAGATGTAATTTCCATTTCCATGGGCTCATTTTACAGACTCTTACATATATACAAACTTTAACCTGGTATTTATATTAGTGTACTTTGTTTAAATTTGCTATATGAATAACAGATTTGGATATTTTTAGCAAAGGCAGACCTGTCTAGTTTTGGCAGAATGTAAGCCAAATGTCCTTTAAATCCAATTTGCAATTATGTCATCTGCTAAAACAGAGCAGGTAAACAATAGTCTAAATTACTACAGGTAACAAATTTGGATTAGCATAAAGTTACTGGGCACAGGTGCTTTTGTAATTGAGACTAATTTGGAAAGTGTTAGTGTTCAGTGACCCTCAAAGTTGAATTGCTTTTCTTTGCAGTGTTGTTATGATGCCGTGCCACTTTAAGTAATGTCAGAATGCCATCTGTCTTCACATTTCAAGTTTTTCTTACATTACAGAAGACTTATGTATGCATTTAGCTGCAGATTGCAGTTCTGTTACCTGCAGAAAATTACAGATGTCTTTTTTTATTAAGAATCTTTCTTACAACTGCACAAGTTCCCATCACTCACAAATGTATGGTGGTAGGATTGCTCTGTATACAGAATGCACTTGAATATCCTCCATAGCGAACTATTAATAAATTTCAGAATTATACAGGTTGCTTCTCTTATCCCTGGAATCCAGCTGCACTTTAAATGATTTTGTTGTGGTTGGTTGGTTGATTGGTTGGTTGGTTGGGGTTTTTTGTTTGGTTTGGTTTGAAGTCATAAGGAAGTATATGGAAAAAAATGCAAGCTATAAAAATCTGGCAGCCAGAATGATCTTGCAGAGCAAATTTAGCTAGTCAGAATGCACCCAAACTGAAATTTTGCTGGGCTGTTATTAGGTCTTATATAGATCTAATAGGAGTGATTAAAGATTTCTATGGTTCTAAGATCTTTAAGGAAATGCTGCCTGACTAGTTGTAGACTGTGGGCTATTTTTTGGCCGGTTATGATTTTTCTCTACCCTATTATTGTGAAAGAGAAGTAAAATTAGTCTAAGCGTAACCTCTTCACGTCCAACAGTGTTTTGGGGGGAGTGGTATATGGAGGTATTCACAGCTTTAGTGATAGTAGCAGATGTAAGCTACAATACAGCATTTTATTGACGGTTAAAATAACTTTATTGTTTTAATTTTTTTTCATACAAAAGATTCTAGTAATAGAAGAGTGAAATGTAAAACAAGAGAATGTAGAATTGCTGCAGTGAACCAGTGAAGACTAAAAAGTCGTGGGTGATTAAATAGCTTTTAATGCTCTGCTTTCAGAGTATTACACATTTTACAAACTCAGAAAGTACCGGTGCATCAATCCCATTCTTCTGCCCTCTACAAATAGGGGAGTAGAATTGTCATTATTTTCTCTGCTTTATTCTCTTCTATTTGGAGCACTTGATAGCCTGGGCATTACAAACATTTACTTTGGAAACTGCTGCATAGGTTATTCACGATGACTTTAGATTGGAACAAGCACTTCACACTGAAGAGTTGGATTAATTTTTCTGTTTTTTCCTGTAAGAAGCTGTCGTGAGCCATTTACAAGTAGTGGTTTTGTTTTGTGTTTTTTTGGTTTTTTTTTTTTTTTTTTTTTTTATTGCTGCTATTATTATTGTTACAAAATATTCTAAGACATAAGGGTCATTCAGATCCTGTTAAAAGTTAAAAACCCCAACCACCAGGAAGTTGCTTCCTTACATTCCTTTGTGCAAATGAACATCTATTCTGTTCATCAGAGTATTTAAAAATAAAAAATGGGTGGTGCCAAAAGTAACCTGCAAAACCAACACAAAAGATAACTTGCAGTGACCTTCACCCCTAAACATCAGCAAGTGGAATGACCATTTGCTCAACGTTAGTTGTGTCTTCTGGAAGAAAACAAAATAAAATACATGCAAAAAAGAACAAACACATAATTTTCTCTAACTCATATGAAATTTTCACTTTGTGGGACTTATAAAATGATCAGATGTGGGGTTTTTTTGTTTAAATGTTTAAATGCTGAAAACATACCTTTTAATATCATTATTTATTGATATGTCATTTAGGAAGAATAAGAGCCAGGACTTCAGCGTGACCTGGTTAAGAAATGAATTCTGTAAAAAAAACCCACAAACTTGTGATATTTGTGCCATCTCTTTCTTCTTTCACACTTGCAGGCACACACACATGCAATTAAATCTAAATTAATATTTATATCAATATTATATCACACTGTGTATAAGATATTATAAATTATGTGTGATTTTATATGCACATGTGGGCTATGTGCACACAAAACACTACGTAGGACTACTTAGATTCTTTTATTGGTGATCATTATTGATTAAAATATAACTTGGACTGTAAACACTTAGCTTCACCAGGTTCCAAAATTGTGTGATATAGTTGGTTCTCTTTAGTGTTTAATTTTCCTGAACAACCTACCGAACAGCTGCCTCCAATAACTTCAGTTTTTCAGTTTTATACATTTCACACAAACATATGCATGTCTGCTATGTGATGAGGAGATGGTGATGTTTTGTCCTCAGCTAAATGTAGATTACTTATGGGTTTCACAAGGTCAATACAAGGAAAAGTATTTCTAAGTTTTGTTTTCGGTGAATGTAGATAATTTTAGCTTGCTCTCGTATAATCTTACCATAATCTCGTTTTGTTTACTTTTGCTTAATCTTCTCAAAGCAGGTGACTTAAATATCCTCTATCTTGTTTACAGTTAAATATAAGTAAATACATTGTGTTGACTCTGTGTTGAAAACTGAGGTACAATAAATCATCACAGAGTTCTTATTGATCCTGAGAAAACTGATAGTATACATTTTCATGAGGATTTCCCTCCCCCCCCGCCACCCCCCCCCAGCTGCATGGAAATATAAGAAACTGCAGTTGTTAAAAGGAAGTGAGGCTGCTTCAAATGTTGCTTTTAGGTTCTACTAGAAAACAGGTATTTAAATTACTGGAAATATGCAATGTTTTCAAAATAAGTTGTGTTAGAAAAAAACAGCAGAATTCAGAGCACAATGGTAAACAGATGTGGGTTCTTTTTGTTTGTGCATACCTAGGTATTTTGGGAATTGCTTTAAACTGGATTCCATTGCCTGTTTTAGATGCCCTAGGATAGCTTTCCAGCTGTTTCTGTAGGAGGGCACAGCTCTTCTGCAAGTCCTGTCTCCTTTACCAGCCCCTTGCAGCTGTCTTGGAGGCATTTGGGTATCAGCTTAAACACTAGATGCCTGAGGCACAGTTCATGGAGATCCACTCCGTACTGCAAATGCAAATACATTTTGTATATTAGCTGAGGAAGGTGACCTATTACTGGTTTTATCCTTTCTTTCTGTGCTTCTTGCAAACTCAGGGTGCTGGGCTCCCCTGGAGCGTGCGCTTTACTCTGGTCTCTCACAGTAGACTGTTGTCTGCCAGCTCTCTGGATTTCAAGGGGCACAGTACTGGCTCTCGTTTAGAAGAGATGTTCGATTAGAGATGGGTTCCACTGGTTTGAGGTGGTTATTCCCACGGAGATTGACTTTATCTGGAAGAATTATGTAGTAGGAAAAACTACGAACAGTGCTTGAAAACTTCAGGGTATCTCTTCCCTAGCTCTTGACAAATGAGACTTTTTGGGTTTGTTTTTTCTTTTAGAGTAGCTTTTTCAAGAAAGACCCCAGAACACTTAACAAAGAAAAACTTTAAAACAATAATGTACACATCATGTCCAACATAATATACTGCTGGGAGGCAGCTACGTGTCTGAGGGAAAATTCTGTACTCGTAGTAATGTTGTGAAAAGGATGATTCAGGAAATTAATATCTAAATATGTCATCTATCATCCCAAATGATCTATTTAAAAGAACATGTCCTTTCTCCCTGATTGATGTTCAGCCATTTGAGGTTATTGTGATTGTTCATCTCAGAGAAAATCCATTACAACCAACACAAATGCATGTGAAATGTGAAGAAAAGAAAATGTGGTCTTTTGATATCTATGTTAAAGATGTCCTAACAATTTTTACTTCTAATGGGAGCAAGGTTGTCCTAGATTACTTGCAAAACTTCTGAGGGTTGTGCTCAAGGCGCAGGGTTGGCATAATGTGTACCAGTAAGCAGCTATTTTCCACCTTAAAGATAGTTCAATATAGTGCAAATAAAATAAAAAAAGTAATTGAGGGCAATTCTGTTTACTTAGAAACAGTACATAGAAGTTTAAAAATCTGGTACATTCCAGGATTTGCAGTCCTTTGAGAAGAATGCCCTGTATAAATGAAACTCTAGAGATGCGTGTTAAATAGAAATAAAAACTGAACTATGTCTCTCCCAGTTATTTTTTAATAATATTGATTGCGCAATAGAGAAAAGCTAGTTAACCCTACTGTAAACACAAATATTTGTAAATACATATATAATGAGCATCACTGTTATAGAAATAGGGTGATTACTGTTATTAGAACTGGACTTCTTATTTCTTTCTGCGTGTGAGTTAAACTGTGGAAGATTTTTAAGTTAGGGTTTAAAGAAATGCATACAATGACTGCCTTTATACTATACATAGATATTAATACATAGTTATTGCTGTTTTCTGTGTGGAAAGATATAATAGATACTCAATTACTTTAAAATGTCTGAAATTTGTAGGGCTAGGAGGGCTAGTCAAAAGTCTGTCAGACAAGCCAAAACGCCACCGTGAACGACTACACTTCCAAAGGGTGCTACCCAAAAAACAGGGGAGAAAGAGAAGATGATAGGATTGACATTTTTTTCTTGACTGCAATAGATATGTGAAGCATTACGTGGCAGTTGGCCTGTGTGTGCATGCGATACGCAGACAAAGTCCCTGGCTCTTAGGAGCAGTCAGACAGAACCGCCTTTGGAAAGGAAATTTTTCTGGCGCTTGAACGATGCACCTCACTCAGAAAAGCTCTGACAACTTCATCCGCCTGCTACACACAAAACCGCTCTAGTTTTTCACAGTAAACGCTACAAATCCTCGAGTGCTTTTGGATTTCATAGACATGACAACAAGCCATTGCCACCCCTAAGGAATAAGACACCTCCCAGAAGAACACCAACGGCCTGAGTGCGCTGAGTGGCAGGGGCGACTCATGCCTTGGCCAGTTCCTATTTGTAATTTTTTTTATGTAAATATGTAAATAGTTGTTCCTATCCCTTTGCAGACCACCTGTTTAGTAACCTCAGTGGAGGGGGGTGAATAAAAGCAACCCCCCAGGGTGGGGGGGTCTGAGATCGGCCTCACTTGTGCCAGACAGATATCCTGAAGTGCAGCCAGGCGCAGCAGGCATGCCAAAGGCCTGCTAGCAAGGCTTCGGGGTAGGTAGCTTTTGGATGTTTGTAGATCGGACAAGTGAAGACTTCAGGAGCAAAAAAAAAAATGTGTTTCTGGGCAAAGTCCAGTGATTTCTGCATTTATAGTTTGTCAAAACAGGCTATGAATATGCATATCAGGACATTGCTCATCATTAGAGAAAAAATGGCTCATAGAATTGGTTTGAGTGGTTTTTTTGGTCCTTGGGTGTCAAGAACTTGCACTCTGCCAGAAATTGCTTACATTTGTTCACTTCTATTCAATGCTGTGCCATCTAACTGTTAGATCTGTATGAGTATCCTTCATTTTTTGTTTATTTATTTTTTAACATGGAGATTGAATATCACTACAAATCCTTAGTGTAGAAAAGAGTGATCTGTGACAATCTAAGTAACAGAAAATATGTGCATTGGTGGTACCCGTATTTGTGTTGGCAGGTCATCTGGCAAGCAGTCTTGTCGATAGTACTCTGGCGCCTGATACAAACAAATGCTGACTGGAGAGTGAGAGTTGTGCAGTCATGCCAAAAAGCCACGTGGGAAGAAGAAAGATACGATAAGACTGTTTCTAATATAGAAAAGAATTGAACTACATATCAAAGTCAAAAAACCTTCTGAGAGATGAAATTCACTTGACCTAAATTTGTAGGTTTATTTAGCAGTTAAGATTAGGATATTATGATAACAGTGCATAATTTGAGAAGCAGATTTGTTGGATATTAGAAATGAAAATCTAAGGCATCACTGAAGGGAATTTCAAAGGCATGAAGCAGAACTGGGCTTTGTCATTTATTCTAGTGCAGACTTTGGAAGAGAACTCAAAGAAATAATGAGTTTGGCTTGCTTCTCTGTCAGAAGTATTCTGCAAGTTTTGCTGCAAGCAAAGCGCGCACCAACAGAGTCTAATTTAGTCTGCAAGCATATATGTTAACGCATTGTAAACAATTTTGCTTATTTCAAGTATCTGAAATGCAAAGCTTGTTTTTTAGTCAAGCTTGTAAGGGCTCACCAGGAAGATGCTGTAATTTTAAAATTATTTCAAGGAAAAAAGATAAAAGTGTTGATGATCCTTGAAAAAAATGTTTGCATGTGAAATTACGTACTGAAAAGCTGAGGAGTGTTCATAAAGCTTTAAGCAAATTGGGAAGGAGTTCAAAAACTGTTTCCAAAGCCTTTCACTCTGGAATGCTTGATGGCATTTTTATGAGGTAAGCTGTCAGTCTAGTAAATAGGCTTCATTCAGAAAAATAATAGCATATCCATTTTTTTATTAGGAGAGCTTATTTTTAATAACAGAGGATCTTGCTTGCAGAGTCTACTTCAAAGGCTCCCATACTATCAGCAAACAGATAAGCATTCAAAAACATTAATTTTTATTTTGATTTTTTTTTTTTTTCATGTAAGAAGTCAGTTTTTCTCCTGAAATGCATAGATTAAAATGCATAGATTAAAAGATACCTATGTAAGATGCAAGAAAGCCCTGTGGGGTTCTGGCCACAAGGACAGAACTGAAATCTACAGACCCAGGCAGGGTTTGGCAAGACCCCACCTTGCTCTCTGTTCAGCTGTCCTCCTTTGGCTGCTGTGAGAAATGCTGTAGTGTTTTAAACCAGAACTCAAGACGCGCAGGTGTATGTCAGCTTAGGGTAACAATATGAAATCCAATTGGAGATGATGGTTGCACAATAGCTGAAGGGATGTGATGTTGATCAATTAGCAATCAGACAGGGAAAGAAGCAGACCCGTCGCTGCTCCCAGGCTTGGCTGGTTCTGAGCGGTACGGCTGTGGCACTTTTTAAAGGCTGTTACAGAATCTGATCCTGCTGGTTAAGGCAATCACAAAAATTGAAATACCTTGAAAAGTCTTTTGGTTTGGGAGAGGAAAAAAAGAGGAAGGTTTCTAGGGTAATATTGCACTTGACTACTTTGAATATTGAGGAGGATGAGAACTGGAAATTTTCCTGTTTTCTGCTTTCCTAGAGGTAGAAAATGTTGTAAAACATTTGAAAACCTGATACCTGGTAAGTGATTTCTTGACGACACCCTCACCCAAACTTTTATTCTATAGAAATGAGTACAACATGCTGAGAAATCAGGTATATATGCTGCGTGTGTAATTTGCGAAGGTAGAATCTTGAGCAGGAATCAAATTCTGAAATGAGAGGCACGATGTACAGGCATTTATTATCCTGAGTTAATAAGGCTTCAAGCTGGCTGCTTTTCCTGGCATCCCATGTGGATTTACTGGTTCAGGTAGTCAAGAAATCAGGTGAACATGTGTACTGTCAGTCACTGTACATATGCCTCACTTATTCAAAGGGAAGAAATTTAAGTTTGCAGAACTGTAATAATTCTTTCAGTCCAAACAGGCAAATCACTGAATGCAGCTATGAAATGGCACTCATTAACAGAACAATTATTTATATTGATCTTTTTAATCTGTTTACCTCCTCATCACCTTTTCCAGTAGTCATTTCTCTACAAAACTAACAATTCCTCACCAGAGAGCTGTTAAACAGAGACTAGATTGCACGTAGTAACCTGCCAGCTTTGTTTTCTCCTCCTCTCCATCATCTCTAAAAACTTTATATTCGTTGGTAATTCAATGCAGTATAAATGATACGAGGAAAGGATGGCTCAAACTTTCAAAACTGGTGTCTGAAGCTCTAACTTTTTTTTTTTTTTCAGAGAAATTATTTTGATTTGTTTCCTATCCCTACCCCCTGAAGAGTTTCAATATGTCTTGCGGACAGTTGGATGGAAGCCACATCCCTAAGGATAGTTACAAACCCTTCCTGATCTGAAACTTATAACCAGAATAGAGTCTCGTCAATGTTATTTTAAAAATTTGATTATTTGCTTTAAAAATATTGTATCAAAATAAGGGCAAATGATTACTTTTTAATTTGGGTTGGGGGGGGTGTTGTTTTGGGTTTTTTTTTGTTTGTTTTGATTTTGTTTGTTGTTTTTAGCAAAGGTATATTTTGGAAACACTTATACATCTTACACAATTTACATTCCTTCCATGGATTTCAGTGGACTTAGAATTAGACATTGGAAGTATGTCTCAGCAGAGTACGCAGTTTTGATGCACAAGCAATGATACATGTATCAGGATAGCCAGTTAATTTAGCTATACATTTTCCAGATTTTATGGATCATTTCTTTTTGAAATAATTTCTTGTGATGTTATGTCATGATATACTAGTATTTAAGGCTGCAAAATCGTGAAGCTATCAAGCTAAATTAAACAATACTGAGGTATAAATATAATGCAGTGTCTATATAAAAAAAGCAGTGCATATTCTTGTTCATATCCCTTTGAATCTTAAAGGTTGCAGGAAATATGGAAAATCATGTCTAAAACAGCCAATATTTTGGTGGAAGGAAATTCATTGCTTCTATAAAATGATCGCCTGTCTTGCGGAGTACCTGCCCCATCTAGCAGTCCATTGAGCGTCAGGAGGTGTGTGAAAGGCATGCAATGGAACACATTTTGCCAGCTCACAATGACGTGAGGTCCCAGCAGGGAGACACTGCAGACAGCTGAAGTAAGCTAAAGCAGTTCATAAAGGGCTTCAACTCAGGGCCTCAATCTTTCTTGGAATCCACCAGAGTCAGAGGAATGTGAGTCCTGAAAATGCTTTTTTCTCCCCTTCTTTGCCACCCCCCACCCCCAAAGGTTTGCACAGAAGAAAATGTAATTCTCCAGATGCAAGCTTAGCTCACCTAGAAATCAGTGTCTAATCTAGATCGTATGAAAACATTCATGCCTTAGGCAATTACCGATACGACTTACTTTTCCTAGTCAAGCTGATTTCACAAGCCAGCTATATTGTGCATAAAATTGCTGAAGAGCAAATGCTCTTAGCTGTCAGTCTATGCAGGTGTACTCTCTGGGTTTCTTTAGACTACTTAATAGAACTTGTAGAGCTGTTGCAGGAAGAGCAGCAGTGGAAAAGACGTGATTTGATGTTTAACCATTTCAAGAATTGGATTGTTCCTGGTTGAAGAGTTGCTCCATTCCAGCAAGATGCAGAACCTTGTTTACATATTGTCTCCAGTAATAATCAGGCACAGCTGTCACAGATGCTTAATTTGATAAAAAAAAAAAAGGTATCTTTGGGGAGATGTAAGAGGTGACAGTGTAATAGCTGAAAGGATGTAATCTCATCCACTGGCAGTCTAGGAAAGCTGCAAGCTGTTTTTCTTATGACACGACTGACAGAAAGCTAAATCTGCTGCTTTTGCTGTGGTAAAACTCTCATTCAAACAGCATGGTGGGAGCTGTTAACAGAAATCCCCAATGCATGTATTATGGCTGCAATTATAACCATACAAATAAAATAGGAAAAAAACAGAAAGAATGAGAAAGGGGAAAAAATGCAGAGAGAGTGTTTTGTCTGCTCAGTAGTCCGAAAAGTATAGTGCTACTTTGATTAATTTGCAGGTGAAATGCAGAAGACAGCAGGAAAAAGTGTCACAACAGCTTTTGAATGAACGACAACACATGACCTCCCTCCAAACATAACAAGCTCCTGCGGTGGTAACCGGGTAGCTTGCTGGTAGCAATCATGGCAATGTGAGGAAAAGCTTGGTAAACAAATCTTAGATAATTCTGTGTCCAAGAAATTGTAAAGAGCTGTATATATTATCCATTTATTACAAACATGTTACATGTTTATTCAGTTATAGGTGGCTTCTCCTTTGCCACATCCTCTGAAGGGGGGACAGAGACAAATTCTGTGTCTAGGAGAAACGTGCATAATTTGCTGTTGCACCCTTCTTAACGTCTAAAGATTAAGGAAACTTAAATTTTCATTTAAAAATTGAAGGAGGAGAAGAAATAATAAGATATAAAACTCTGAAGTTGGACGAAATTTCATTTAGATTATGACTACAGGTAGAATAATACCTGAGGAAGTTAAGGGAAGTTTGATGGGTTACTCTAGGCAGAGGCTGAATTTTTTTAGGCTGAGTATTTGCTGAAAGAGGTTCAAGCAGCTGGTTTTTACAGAATTGAACACATTAAAGCAGAGAGGAAAAAAAGTTGTTAATGCATTTCACAAATCAAAGGTATTTAGTTTCTGTGGCAAATAGTGCAATGAAAAGATGAACTTGTTCGTAAAATCAAGGATTTAGTTATTTTGATTAAAGCGTGGTGGTGGCTTTTTGTGCTTCAGGCAACAAGTATTTTTAGTCATTTAGTCAGCATGATATGCTGCTTGGTATGAAAAATTTGCCTGAGAAAGCAGAAGATAACTGCAACTGGAGTTAGAAGGCTTGATGAGTCGAAATATTTCTCATGATTCAAGTTAAATTAAAATCTCACCCTGTTCCCTGCCTCCATCTAAGTAGCACTATAATTCAAAGAAAAAGAAATTCGGTTATGTATCTAAATGTGAGTAATAAGATTAAGTTTTATACCACTTAATCTCTCAATTATGATATTTTAAGACCAATTCAGTATTCTGTGGGACGCACATTTCCTTTAAAATTTAAATCTTTAAGGTCTGTTAAGTAGGTATTTGACAAAATATCCTGTATGGAAGAAAAAGTAGTAAAATTAGAGAAAGCATACCATAGGGGGAATTCATATTCACTGTGCCGTACTAGATAATGTTCCTTATTGGAAAATTAAGCAGGCAGTAGTTTTATCACTCTTATCTTGCTTTTAAATATATTGCTGCTGTAAGTTAATTTTCCAGCTGAAAAATGGGTGTTACGTAATATTCATAGTTTCATTCTGTTCATGATTTCTAAAATCAGTCTAGGATTCACAGTAATGCACCAAGATTTCCCTGCGCTGTGCACGCAGTGTATGTTGAAGGAACACCTTTGAGAGCCAGGCTACAAAAAAGATTGTTAGGACACCCACACGTCCAAGCAAGGGAGCCATAAACAGTTCAGTATCTATCCCAATCAGAAAGAGAATGTCCCGTATAATTAAAAAACTTGCAGACACAGGAAGCAGGAAGACCTTTTCTCTTTACATTGTGGGACTTGAAAGGTATATTTTTTTATTATTATTATTTTTTAAAAAGTTTTTTAAAGCTATTTTGAAGAGCAGCAACCTGTGTAGTGCTGCGCAGGCAGGACAAACTGCAAAGGTCTGTCCTAAAAGAGCAGATCTACAAATAGAGCTCAGGGAATACACTATATGCATCATATTTTAAAGAAAGATTTATTTTCAAATTGTGGCTGCAATCAAAGTACTGGATTTTCTTACCAGAGGGGCATTAAATACTGTTTTTCTCAAAAGAGTTTTCTCCATTGCTATGCTACCGTCCCCACATTACCTTGTGAAGTTTTATGAGAAATCTGTCTGCACTCACAGGATTCCCCGCTTGCATTTTTGGCAGCAGCTCATTTGGAGCTGATCATGGGAGAATAAAGCATCCCGGTTTGTCAGAATGCCCTGGTTGCACTTTATGTACCGCACAAACTTCAGTTATAAAAATGGGAAAGTTTTTTTGTAAACCCAAGGACTGATGAAAGAAAGGCAGTAAACTTTTCAGAGACCTAAAGTATTAATATGTTTTTCACAACTGTTCCCACAATTTTACAAATCTAAGGACCTACCCTGATTCCTTTCTGTTCTGTGAGTTGCTCACAATGATGAGTAAAGTAATTTTGCTGGTTGTTTAAGTTTTTTCTTTCTCTTACGTACACCATCCATCTGAACATGACCTGCATGACACAGAAAAATAGTGCAGATGATGACATTGGGCTAGCAACCTCTTCCCACTTTTAATATTATTTTCTATATCTTATGTAGCGTACGTGTTGGGGGTGGGGTAGGCAATGAAGAACTCAAATTAATTTTGAGAAATGAGCTAGGGATGTCTCTTTCCACACTCATATGATGACTTTAGAGATACCTTAAATCCTGAAAGAACTAGAAGCCGTTTATTTTCCTAAAGCATCATATTATTTCAATAATGCAAAGTTGTAATTTGTACCTGTGGGTACTATTGCTCTGAGAAAATTCCAGACTTGGGAATACGTCAGAGCTGTTCTCATATTTTTATCATTACTTGGTGTGGTGTGTGTATGTTTTTATCTGAACTTTTTGCAGCTGTTAAACTCCCAGTGAAGCATAGGTTGTGTGGTTGAGAATGTATGGCAGGTCTTCACATGCCATATGTTTAACAAAAAAAAAAAAAAAAAGAAAAAGAAAAAAGAAAAGAAAAGAAGGTTGAGGCCAAGATAAAAGAATAGGACCTTAATGAATATTCTTAAAACTCTGTTTAGAAACGCAATATTTCAGCAACCCTTTCTCAGATCTTTGCAAAGATCCTCTGATTGTTTCTCTGATAAAACATAATTTATATTTTGGAAGATTTATTGTAGTAAAGATTGACAAGAGAACATGCAATGCTTCAGTTCTTAAGGCAAAAAGGAAGCAGCTAGCTGCTGGTCTCAACTGATATTTTTTAGTCTGTATGGCTAAGCATCACTGTCTTAAATTTGTAATCCTACTGCAATTTCTTCTTTATGGTTTTATGCCTGTTCATAATAATTAAAGCAGTTTACATTGGAATGAATACAAATATTTGTTTACAAATGGGATACAGGCATTAGCAAATTTTGAAATCAGGTACTGCTGATACTGTCATGAAATTTGACATGGAACTTGTAGTAGTCAGAAGTAGGTAGGATATCTTTTAATGTAACATCTTGATTATTTCAGATAAGTTGAGATTCATCAAAGATTAAAAAAAAAAAATCCTCACTTTTCTTTTAAAAGTTTCCATTATTTAGATTATTATTATTTTATTAGAGGAATCTCGTCAATACCATTTTTATTTAGCCTTGTCCAGAGATGTTTTCGCTATAACTGGCTCCTGAAGCTTGCAGAACCAGAGTTCTACAGAGCTTTTTCCCTGTATCATTTCCCTTTTCTCTCTTCCCAAAAGCTTTTAGGAGCTTTTTTCAGCTTTTATACCAGAATGTACTTTGTTCCTTTTTCATATCAAATAATTCTTATGCGTGTAACTTGTCATTTAAACCCATCTATTTTGGTAGTGCTAAAATATCAAACAATTTATCAAGTGATTCTTTGTTCTTTGTTCTCATCTTAGATTTCTTGCTTTTTGTCCTTGTAGAGTCTTCTCTGATAAATAAACGTGATAGTGCTTTTATTTACTGCCTTAATTTCCTGCAGTAAACAAACACTGCATGTTCATTAATCATTCAGTGACAAAGGACACCGAGTATTGGAGCAAAACTTGTACATGTTCCTAAGCAACCACAGCATTTTGCTTCATTTTTCTCTATCAGTTTCAATCGCAGAGCTTTGATCACATTGTACTCTCCCATTGCTTTCTCAAGGGAGTAATGAGAGCAAAAAAGAAATGGTCATTAAAAGAAAATTTCAACCTTATAGAATTCTTAAACTCAGTAATTCTATTCCCTAAATGAGGACTCTGAAGGTCATAAGAAGTTACATCATCTTAGTTTAACCATCCACTCGGTACACTGTACTCCAGAATAGAAGGATATGAAAACCTGCAGAGGTGTCTTGTGAAAACATGTATCTCACAAATCATGCTGTGTATCTTTTCTTCTAAACAATGAGGTTTGACATAAGAGATCTGTAAGAAATTAATGAGTGAATCTGATAAAATGTGTCCTTGAATGAACTGTAGATCTCGCTTGATTGATGACAACTAAGATGTCTAGTTTGCCAGCTGATCAGACCGTACCATCCTTTTCTCCCATACCTGGTTTAGTTTCTTTGGAAGTAGCTCAGTATTTTAGCATACTTTGCAAACATCCTGTATATCTATTTTAGTGCCCACTGAAGCCGAAAGGAGATCTATAGTGATGTAAAGGAATGCTGAAGCTGCAATGTTTGTTCTACTAAATCTGTGTGATACCCTTTAGCAGCAGTGGAATTATTTTCTAGCTGTAAAAGCTGGGTATAATATCACTTATATGTCCTGATTTCCTGTCCATATGTGGTATGTTGGATGATTATTTGAGCAATAAAGCCAGTTTGTACTTGCTGTGTTGATGTTGATGCAGTGGAATACCCTCGTAGTTAGATTGTGCTGTAGTTTGCAGATTAAATTACATAGTTTAATAGCCAAGGGACACGCTGAATTTTAGCTGGCTTTTTGAAAATTCTTTTTAAATGAAGATGCACACTTGGCTGATCCAGCTTTGTAATTTATACATCCAGCTGTGAATCTCTCCAGTTCTGCTGTATAATTCACTAGGTGAACTGAATACCGTAACTTCTAAGATTTTGCATACTTTACTGATCAAGCTGCATCTTTTATAACCAGAATTTCACACAAAGATGCTTTGTTAATCAAACTGCATACTGAACTGATAAAAGCTGAAAAAAGATTTCCAGACATATGCCCCACCTCAATTATCCTTTCTTGTTAAATTTCTCACTTACTGTTCTCAGTATTTTTTCCTCTTGTATATACAAAATGTATTGCTTAAGGCAAAATACACTTGTTCTATGAAATTTTTATTTTACAAACACAATTAGATAATTAGTATGTCTCTTAAAGTTTATATAGAGCAAGGAATAAGAGTTCAACATCACTAAATTTGGTCTGTTTGTCTGTCACTTAGAAGAAAATTATAGTAAGATTTCTGTTGTGCTTACTCATAAAAGTCATAAATGTTGGCCAAGCTAAGTTTTAAGGAGTTGTTAAGAAGACACTGTGTAATTTGATGCGAGTTAATAACAGTGAAAACAGTCAAATGGCATGGCCAACTATAAAACAGACTTGACAAAAAGTTTCCAGAATTTCTTTTTCATGAAATCTTTTCCTTGGGAAAGGTGTAGTTTTCAATACTTGGAATTCTCAGTGCTGTGTGCTAGAGCTTTTAAAGTTGAGTGTTCAAATGTTAGATCCCTCTTGATGTTTTAAAAATGCAACATCTGTAATTTATTGAATATAATATTTGTCTGACAAATGTACCCGTTATTACAAAATATATGGCAGGCATACTAGAAATACCAGAACAGCTTAATGGTGAAGTAAAGAAAGCTTCCACATATAAAAAACAGAGATTATTCTGCAAAATTAATTCATGGGCAAAATTCTGGGATCTGTCACTAATGGTTAGATGAACACATTAAATTATTGTAATTTTTATTAAAGCAAGGAAATTTTAAGGAAGGGGAGGAAAGAGAGGGGACAGGACTCTAAGCTTCAGAGATATCCAGCTTTCAGTCTTGTTTCAGTGCTCTGAGTCATGAAACTACTTCAAGAACCAGTCAACATTTGCTTAATAACTGTGTACTTGACTGAAGACTGGCTGTCATTACAAGTATTGAAGATTTGCTTCCTGAACATAGAAAAAAGGGATAGCTTGTGTGGGCACGTGCTAATGAAGCCAGGATGAAATGTACTGGGTTGAGAAGTCTTTAGGAATGGAAGGAAATAGCTACAGCAGAATCCCTCTTCATCTCTGATGAACCTGTAAATGTGACAGTTGTGGTTAAGGCTCCGATAAAGGTTCAGCTGAGCTGGGTGAGGAAAACCAGGAAATTGTCCAAAGGCTTCTTCCAGCCTGGGGAGGTAAGCATTGTTTGTGGCTGATGAACGGAGCAAATGCTAACTGAATCTCCAAAACATCAGGAATTGTGCTTCTGAATGAGACCAGGAGTTAGTCTCCCATCACCGCTCTGTTTGAAACTGCCAGCCTCAGGCTCCTTAAAGGGAAGCAGAAGAAAGCACAGAACACAGTTAAGGAAAAACTGCCCGTTTGGTTCCAAGTGCCAATGGCAGGAAACAGACTTTGGTAACGAAGTTAGGATTTGAGATTATTGTTAGCTTTCTTTGCTGTTGGTTTCATAAATGCAAAACAACACGTTGAATTTCTAATCTTGTATGAGAAGTTCATTGTAAGACAGTTTTTCACCATGCTAACAATAATTTGCACTTTTAAAAATGTTGCAAGGTTTTAGTCATCCAGCATTTTCTAGCTAGGTCAAAGTATGTGTGCTGAATTATCTTCTCCTTAGTTTATAGCTTCCTAGGTATTTAGTTCTGCCCATCTCTGCCATGTCCTCTGCCTTTTGATCTGCATTCCTTATCCACCTGTAACTTCAGACACAAACAGGAAAATAGCCAACATTATTTAGTTGTATTATCATTGCGAACCTAGATCCACGTACTACCCTTCTGGATCACTGGAAAGACATTCGCTAAGGGACAAAGGGCCATCACCTAGATATGAAGCCTTCATTTTCCCCTGGGTATTAGATTTTTTTTTTTTTTTTTTTTTTTGTGAGTAGTTTAAAAGCCTGGCTGAACTTCTCTGGAAGCACTAATAAGGAGGACAAGCAACAAATTATTTCATATTCATTCCAAACCTTAAATCGTTACACTGAGGTTCAGCTATGAGACTGCAGTGTTACCTGGGACTTGTTCAGAGCCTTCAGACAGTGGCAGAACAGTAGTACCTGCTCCCTGCCCCCCTGTGAAGCCAGTGCAGATTTAAGATTTATTAATTTTTTTTTTTAATTTATTTAAGATAATACCTGTGACTGACAAAGATGACGTGGAGACAAAACACTTTCATCCTTTGCACAATGTTCCCACTCCTCTCCCTACAGCTCTCTGCACAGCAACCGGGGAAACAGCTCAAATTGTGGGATGTTGTGTTACACTTGGTATGAAATCCAGTGCATCCTTGAAGTACTGCTGACAAGATTTTCAATTACAATCTGCTTTGTTATGATGGTCCAAGAGAATTCAGTGGCATTGCATTCAACTAACTGGACTGACTTGAGTTCTTTTTTTCTGGGACTTACTGCTTTTTTTTTTTTAACCTTCTGAATATTGTTTCTACTCGGATGCTTTTAGTCTTTTGTTATAGTCTTAGCATTTCATTAGCTTTTCTACCAATGATCTTTCTAAAAAGCGTTCATTCTTTGGAAGAAAAGCGATGGATTTTCTTGGAGGGAAGAGAGGAAAGCTGATTTTTCCCCAGGTTTATGTGGAGGGGGGGTCGGTTTGTACCACGCTTCCTCCTCCTTGGTGTTCGAGGAGTGAAGGTGGTGAGTTACAAGGGGTAAGTGCTCTGCTCTTTTCCATGGCATTAGAGGATTTGTGCGTAAGCTGGAAACCTAAGCGTCCTGCAGAGGGGCTTTCACAGTGGGCATCTTCCCGTTACTCTCCCCTTCCTCCCCCTCCCCATTCCGAATGCCCGCTCTTGCAGGAGAAACATACAGGTACAAGCTCACCCTCGCACCCCTGATGTGCTGCAATCTCGATCCAAAGCTTGGCAAACCGCCAGTAACTCTTCCAGCAGGCACGTCTGAAATCTCATCTTCGTAAAACAGAAAAACCACGCTGACAACATTTCAACCCCTTTTTTTCCAAAAGCAATTATTTTTGCTTTTTGCTAGTTTCCACCGTGTCAAACCACCTTTCTGTGTTCTTTGGTTTTTTGGGTTTTTTTTTAATTAGTGTACCTCTCACAGAAGTGAATCTGACAGAAAGAGAGGCTTGCGCAGAAGAGCAAGCAAACCCATTATTCCATCACTTGCCATAGAGGGAACTAGAAAAAAAAAAAAAAAAAGTTGTGCAATATTTGATACTTTTTTGTCTTTATGTTGCTCATGGCTCTGAAGGGTGTTCCAGTGCATTGGGTTTATATTTCCCCATTTATTTGAGGTGGTCTTAAGCTTAGGGAAAAGGGGTATGTGTGTGTTTATATATTTATGTGTTTATTTATACATATACCTGTACTCGTATATACACACCTGAGTGTGTATATGTATATATAAGCACATAAATATACTTCATGTGTGTGTATCTATAACTGCATGTCTTTGTATATATGCTTGAGGGCATATATGTGTGGGATTCGATTTAGTTTACACCTATAGCAGGAGATGGTGCTATACCCACCTGTCTCAGCTTTTGGAACTGAAGTGACTTAAAGCCGAGAGCTGGCGGCTGTACACGGCTCATCCACCATGCCTGGCTACAATTCTGGCTATTGAACTGTTGTTGACTGATGGCATATTGAAAGTTATTGCTGCTGTTCAATACGTAATTTATTTGTTAATAATAGACAAGGTTTCACTGTGGCAAGGAATCAATAATGGATGCTTTATGCTTTAACAACATAAAGATGTGGGAGTTGCTTTGTTTAGAAAAATGTCCCATTCTGCTATCGTTCTCCAACAGTGATCTGTATGGTGTGTTGCTAAAAAGAAAACAACTGTGAGTGAACAAACGTGGAATACACAGACATAAATTTTCATGGCTGTGTTCCTATCAAGATGGCCTTTGTTATCTGGTCTATGAAAGAAGTATGAAAGATTGGTCACTTTTAAAGCATTATTTTTACCATTAGCTTTTTTTTTTTTTTTTAAGGCAACATTTTTTTCTTCTTTTCCATATGTCTTAAATACTTGACCTATATTTTTATTAAATTAATATTTTTTTATTTCTGTCTCCTGTGTATCATCTCAGTGAAATAGGTTACTTGATTATTTTTTTTAAGTGTGTACAAAGTATGGATTTGTAAATGATCTTATATTTCATTAACATTATTTCTGTCCCCTTCATTACACCTGAAATGCTGTTCCTTTTTTGACCTGTAACATCTTTTGTCCTCAAGCTGCTCACCTAAAAGTCTCTCAAACTCTCATTTTTTTCTAAACATGACTAAGCTGAAAACATTTTTTTCAGTCTAACTCACTAGTAAATATTTTAAGCCAGGACCACACTTTTAAGCTTTTGAAGTATTAATCTTATTAAAAAAATCTACTTTTTGTCATCTTACTCTTGAGTCTTAATCTAGAGCATAAATCTAGAGCATAGTCACCTGTTGTGACTTGATTTTTTTCCATAAAAAGTGCAGTTGCTTTACCATTAGGTTTTATTTTTTTTTATTAATACTACCCAGATTATTCCCTATAAGGTAATATTAATCCAACTTTTATTAGCTATTGTGTATAGTGGGAGAAATTGGACAAAGAGTCCCTACCATCAATCACTTCAATTGCTCCATCTCAGAGGCTCATTTCAGTAGCTTAAATGTGACTAACCCCCCCGAAGTACTGCCAAATCCTTGGCAGCACCACTGTCTCCTTGTTTTCTTAATAACGTCCTTCATTTTTGTCCTCACGCCTCTTCACAGATCAACTTTGTTACAGGCAAGGGACTGTCGGAATTTCTCAAGTGCAAAAACTTAGGAATTTTCTTCCTCCTTGTCAGTCTCTAACTTTTTAATTAACTCCAATCCAATGCCATTTCTTCTGACAAGATATTTATGGAATTTCTTGATATTTAATTAGCATGGTAGGGTGTTTATTTTCAGTGTTGTCTGCTGAGTGAAGTAAATTTTATTGTGTTGTGATTTAAGCTGTTATAAGATGAATTCAGGTTTACTTTCCATTTTCATAAGAAAGTCTGTCAAAAACAATGCTTCAAAACATACCATTGAAAGATTTTTTTCCTTTTTTTCATGATTCCTTTGCTTTCCTAGACACAAATAACTTATCCTATCCTAGACCAATGTTATCAACCATAATCTTAAAAAAAAAAAGAAAACCTTGCAGAAATGCCAGCAAACCTTGCAGTGAATATCATTGGGAGTTTCTTACTGAGGGCACTTTTGCATTCATACTCCTATGAGCAAAGCTTGTGTCCATATACTAAGGATTATTACACCTTTTTTTATTATTATGTTGGATTATGTCTGATATGTAAAAATACTCTGTCTAGGCTTGACTTGTCTTCAAAAATCATCAAGGACTTACGCTAAGCAGAAAATATTTCAAAGAAAGAGTTACGTTAGAATTTAAAATAAAATTATTGTTATGTTGGAAACAGTCTTGATGGCTTAAAACTTAAAAAAAAATCCCCTCATTTACTTTCACTCTATTTAATTGTATCAGTTTCAACAGCAAGACAAGTAGAGAAATTCCAGTATGAACACACTCAAAAGTAATGACCAAAGATTATTAATATTTTACTGTATTTCACTTTTTAATTTCTTCACCTATGGCATCATTAATCCCAGTCCCAAAGGGATATTAATTTAATTACAGCAGAAATCTCAGTGCTGGGTATATTTCTACTTGAGACTCGTAACACAAGATCTCTTTGGTTCAAAAATCTACTGTATAAGTAATTTTATTTATGCTGTTCAACTCTGTTTTCCCTGATACTAAAAAGCATATTCTCAAAGAAAATTACATTATTCCTGGAATAAAATGACAGCAATGAATCTAACAAGCTTTTCCATACCTTGAGAGTCACCTGACTTCCCTGTTCAGGGAATAATTATACATATCCCCAGCTAAGGATTATTATACTTAGGAGATCTAGCAGATTCTACAAGAGAATGGTAATGGAGAAGTCCTAACTGTAATGTTAGTTTTCAGCTGTTTGTTACTATTTCCTAACTCATAACAAACAATTATAATTACTTACCTATTCCATGGGGCCATTGCGGGAATAATGTTCACTACTTGTGATGATATTTAAACAGGAGGGGGAAAAATGTGAGGTAAGTGTTAAGTTGTTAAACTTGCAGCCACATGAGATGATGTGAGTGCAGGATTCACTTAGCTCTGAAAACTTTGTTTTGGTTCATTTCACCAACTGGGCTAAAAAAACAACACAGGGATTTTTCTTTTAGGAAAACCATCAATATTTTAAGGACAAATACAAAGCAGTTATTTCTGACATTTTTATTGGCAGGTTGGCAAGATGTGTTTGGGGAATCGCAATAATTCAACATCTTGTTTGAAGACAGCAGAAACAGAGACAAGCTTCCAGGTACTCTGTTTTGTGAACAATTCTCGGGTTTTTATTAAAAGGTTGTGCAAAGTATGCAATTACTTGAAGTACATTTACGCACTCTACACTAATGTTTTTGAGATAGAACTGTTTTCTCAGTTCTGATTTTGACTGTACCTGATTGCAATTCATCTGCTCAGAATGGCTTCTGGTTGGTAACAATTTGCAAAAGCATTTAATAGTTGAAAAACTCACCTATGCTAGTAGTCAAATGACTTAGTTTGATAACATGATGTCCCATAGCCCTGGGAACAGGAGAAGAGAGGTATTTCCAAAATAATTGTGTATCTACAATTCCGTGAAGCTGTAGGCAGCCATGTTACCAAAGTCTTAAGCAAGTTGCACATCTGAGCTCTTTGTTTGATAGACCTTGAGAAGAAGATAAAAATCACCACGATTTTAAAGCAGCCTCAGACTTGTACGGTTTTGCGCTGTCAAAGATTGTTAAATATGCTGCCTTTAGAGGAGGTCAGAATCTTTTCCCAGATGCAGTGGACAAATATCATATTCTGTTACAGTAGTTTAGACCGGTACACCTGTTAACACATTTTTTTATTTGCTGATGTATGTGCATACCGTGCATGTGATGCTTACACAGATGCTATTCTCACATCCAACAGAAGTTGCATAGCCCTCCGTGGACAAAACCTGAAGATAAAAAATCACCTGAAAGAAATGAGAAAAAAATTGAAGAGTCCGTTAGTACAAAAGAAAAGAACCTCTAAGCACAACTAATCTACATTAAAAATGCTCATTACTTGCTTCCATCTTCATATTCTTTTTAGTCCAGAGGCATGAAATGTACCAGGTTTCTAAAGCATGCGTTTTTCACTACTTTATGAATGTTTGTAAATTAGTCTAGAATAGACCAATTAGTACCTTCCAGCAATAATCCAAAATGGATGTTTGAAGAAATGCTTTGTAATACAGTCCAGTTTTCAAACTCTTGTTCTACCTGATAAGTAATTGTATACTGTAAATTAGTTTCTTTGTAAACAACAGCCATTCTCAAGTATTTTCTCAGTTTATTCTATTTCATGTACCTTTATGGCAGATTAGGTTTTAAATCAAGTTAAGAATTAAGGGGCAGTTAAGGGGGGGGGGGGGGGGGGGGGGGGAATCTGTGTAAACATAGCTGAAGTACAACTCATAAGAGCATCTGTAAAAATGGAACAGTGGGGGGTCCATGTATACTTACCTTTCAGTAATACCATTTCAAATCTGCTTACTTAAAACAATAAAAGATGTTTGTTTGGTTCTTTTTTTCTAACGGCTATCACAACTGCTCTTTTTTTAACATTCAAGCATTGACAGAAATACAGAGTTAAAGGGTTGGAGATAGAGTCATGGCTTTTAGGATTCAAGCAAAAAATTTGGCAGGTAGAACCGAGTTAAAATTTTATAGTTTGGGTACCAGTCGTGGGCAGTTTCATCCCTTACATTTGTGCTGATCTCAGCAAGATAAATATACTTTAGTTGGTAAACCTGGGCTGTGTTCCCTACGGGTGGCCTTTGGTCACTCCAGCAGAGATGTGCGGTTTGGTTGGGGTAAGCTCTGTGCTCCTAGGGTTCTTCCAGTTTCTCATGGGTCACATACTCAATGACAAGAAAGCAAAAAAGAAGGGAGGAGAAGGAAGAGAGAATGTTTTTGCTTCCTTGTGTGTATGTCATTATTGGTCTAATGTAGGAATTCATATGCTTCATCTTGTCGAGATGCAAATCTTTCAAGTAGTGCCTTCAGAACAGGTAATGGCCTGATGCAATGCTCCTACACTTTCCTTCTGTGTGAAGTGTTTTAAGCCACCGTGACTTGTAAACTCCACCCTCCTCTTACTGCACACAGCCGCGCATTACAACTTTTACTAGATTGACAGTAGTTTACTTACATTAGTTTGCTTTTCCTTGCTTCTGAGTCAGTTTAAAAAGCAAACAGAAAAATCTTATTTCATTCAGTGGTGCTGTCTGCTTTATTTTTGTCTTTTAAGATTTTACCTGTCCTTCAACAGTCTCATCCAATAAGTCTGTTCTTTGCTGGTGTGAAAAATATTTCACCTTGACATCTTGTATATGCTCCTCTCGTCAAAGGCAGATATTGCAGAATGGCAGGTTTCTCTGTCCAGAGAACCTACAACCATTTTGAAAAGAAAAGAAACTCATGAGCTGACCAAATGATGACAATGTAATGCTCAACAAAGTCGCACCACTATCAAAGAAATTATTATCCATGTTAAGTGTCAAAAGAAGTGAAATCCTGGCCACAAAGATGATCAGAAAAAAGATGTGGCTTTTCACATCTGATCCTAAAACCAATCAACATCAAATTGTACCCATCTAATACAACATGAATTTATTTCAGGCAGAAGCGAGCCATATAGTGGACATTTGCTGCCTTTAAGTTACAGCTGCAACAAACCTGGCTGAAGACAGTCTGCCGTGTTTCAAAATTTTCAGTGAGCAAGAGACTTGTGATCCTGTCATAGCTACAGCTGACGCTAATTTCTAGTTATGTCAAAACCAACATTATTTTGCGTACAGCACGCCTTAACGGAATACCTGAGGCATCAGCTGAAAAGGTCACTGAAACTGCTTCAGTCATCTGTCCGGAAAGGACATGGATCTTCATGTATGTGTCCCAGAGGAACGAGGTGAACTGCCCTACTTGGCATTTGTTTCATCTTTAAAGAACTGAGCAGGGCTGACAGCATATCTGCTATTGTTATAACTGCTGATTACTGCTGTGTCAAGGGGTGGCTTGGGGGTCGTGTCCACAACATGAAAAAACTTAAATCAGCAACAACTTAGGTTGCTTACTTTATGTTTTAAACATACATGAAACCAGTGAATGGCTGAGCAGCCTTCTGCTGTCTGGGATTGTGCGTCATTTAATTGGTATCTCACCACCAGATGATTCATGTAATCCATCTGTTTACCATCAGAAAAACAACACAAAATATTGTCTGGCTGTGGTGTTGTGAGGTTATATTTTGGTTTGTTTCCAAAAGGTTTACTGTAAGACATTTTCCTCTAGCCACGGGATCGTTATCTGGGCTGTGTTTACATGCATGCATGCTTTTGCTTTTTTATGTCTATTTTCCTCGGTGGTGACGAAGATCGGGTGAGACAGAATGGAATAAAGCCATGTTGGTGGGGAGAATTAATCCTCTTGCTTTGATTAAATTTGTAGAAATCAGTTACATTTATTCTGGGGATTACTTTACTGCCTTCAGATGGGGCATTGACTGCCACTCATTTTCAGTGTGATTAACAGTTTCTCTTCTTGAAGATGGTGACTGTGGGAATCCCTCTTATCTTCATGCCTACTATTTTTAGAATAATCCATAAAATGATACAAAATTAAGAAAGATAATGATCTATAAATTAGTCTTTTATCTGTATATAGTGTAGGTGTATCAGATATATTTTGCAGCTATGGCTTCACAAATATTGCTATTCTGAAGTTTCTAGTCTTGTATGGAGGGGTTGGTACACATCTGAAGTGAAATCTATCCTTGATGGTTGTTTCTTCGAGAACTACAGTTCAAAAACATGCTAACGTCTTTTCGGTTTGAACGAAAACATCCTTTCAGTTTATATGTGGAAGAAAAAATATTTTAGAGGGGCATTGGAATGTAGAAGAGTTTGCGTGGTACAAGTCAAGGGTTCTGAAAAGAAAGAGAAAAAGACACCCTCACAACAATGCTTTGAAGCACTAACATTGCTTGTCACTAGCAAAGATTTGTATATTTTCCTCCTGTGGATCAATAGCCAGTCTTTCATTCCAGCCGTGAGGGTGAGCGCTTTCACATCCCAGCGCTGGGATGAAGCTAAACAGACCCTGCCGTTCCCCCTGGTTCCTAGTTACTCTACATGATAAAGAACATGCTCATGAAGGAGCTTCAATTTACACCATGTAAGTCAGTCACACTTCCTCGGTCTCTCTAGAATGCTCTCAAACTTGTTTATGATCAGGTTCAGAGAGAATCGTGTCACTGGGTCTGTCTCCCTGTGCAGAGTCATCATACTGCAGGGCAGCGCATCCTAAGGAAATGTTTTGTAATTCCATGCAGTTGCCTAGCAACCAGGTCATGGACCGTATCTCTCTCTTTGCAAACGGGAATTACACATGAGGAAACAAAATGCTTTTCTACTAGATTTTCCAAAGTTTAGCCATTAAAAGCGATTTAATTTCCAGTTCAAGAGCAGGCCAAACATATTCTCTTTCATAAGAGTATGAGGTGGATTATAGTTTTCTTCAAACTTTAAACTTCTGTTTCAATTTTTCTTTTGCATAATTGAGTTCTCTGAGTTAATCTCTCTGTCAGTATCTATGTGCATATGCATTTTTAAGCACACATGCATATTTTATGTATATATACATAAATTTACATGTAGACATGCATATACATATATAAGTGTGTATGGAAACTAAAAATTCTGGAGCAAATTTTCACCCATAGTCAGATATTACTTTGCATTATAAATTTTTTAACTAAGACATGTTGACTTGACCAACATGACAAAGATCAAGGCAAAGCCTGTATATAAAAACCAAACACTAAATTCCTCTTATTTTCTTTTTGAAAAGCTATGAAAATGTTTAAGCATATTTGTGTTTAAAATGAGTCATTATCTGCAGTACAATATGATAGATAGTTTTGCTAGAGTGAACACATATTTAATAAAATTTGATTTCTGTTTTAATCATCAGGATGCATCGAAATAAATCTCTGTGCTTCACTGCTTAAGAATTACGGTAGTAAAATCCAGTCCATTGTTACCCTTTCATACTGAATTTTATATAGAGAAGGTGTTTTTTACTTAGTTATACAGTAAGCCTTGAAGTTTGTTTAGGTTTTGTGGGTTTTTTCCCATTAAACATGGGCTATGAAAAGCCAAAAATTCCTGTGGCAGCCCAGTTCAGATGCACATTAACAACATGGTCAGAAGGAGTGACTTTTCTTTTTAAACAGGAATTTCTTTCCCTGTGAACAGGAAGAGTCTTTCACTGAATCTTAGAACATTAAACTTAAGGTACGCAGTTCTGGTCTCCGCCTGACCTTGTGGCTTCAGGAAAGCTGTCTCACCACTGTAAGTACCTTAGCACAAATGATATAATACACTACTGTCTATCATGTGAATATATAAATATGGGATAAGGCAGCTTACTTTCATTTTTTAAGTCAGATCTTCAGACTGAAAAATGTTATAGAAGCATATGAAATATTGGTTACTATTTGTTTGTTGGAAACAAATATTCAAATTTGATTTCTTAAAGGTAAGCTCCACAAATGGGTGGGTTTCTGGAAAAATCTCAAAGCAGTTAATAATAGTTAGAAATACCTATTTTGTTTTTCTGTCTTCTATTATTTATTTTTTTTTTAATTTGAGCATTCTTTTTGCTCTATAAGTGTCTATAGATAAGGTGTCTATAAGAAAAATCCCTTGTTTGGCTCCACTTACAAACAGAAAATAAAACAATTTCATGATCCAAACAGATAACAAAGTCTGCATTTGCAATCCTGCTTGGTAGTTGCCATTTAATTTTACTTTGAGTGTTACTTTTTAAAGTTGGCCAAGCAATCAACTGCAGTTAACACACTTGTGATTAAAGATATATTAAAATGCGTTGCTATGCAAGAATTAGTGATTTATTTAAATGCATAGTTAAAAAAATCCCAAACCACTTAATTATTAGTCATACCCAAAACCCACTAACTTTTTCTTCCAAAATATTCTTAAATGTGACATGAATCAAGACTGTCCCATCTAATGTTCTATAAATCAAGCATGATTCTACTGTAATATTTCAGTACATTTTTTTGCCTTAATTCAAGTCTTGAAACAACTCGCACCTAAAGTAAATCACATATGTAAGTTATCATACCAACAAAACTTTCATGCGTCATTAACTGTGTTGTCTAACAGAAAATATTTTTTCCTTAAATTTCTGTAAGTTATTTTCAATTAACAATAGTATTAGAGATTTACTTCAATGCTTCCACCTTGATTTGCACAGTAAAACAAGTGTCACAAGATTCTGTATATACTGAGAAAAGTAAGAAAGGCAGTGAGACATTTTATTTCTCCACAGCACATTCAACCTTCTAGTACCACTATGCAGTGGCCTCTCTCTACTTTCTAATGATTACTAGTTCAATATTATAAATTCGCATACTGTAATTAATGCCAATTGCAAGAGATTGGAATTATGTATTGGTACCTAGTGAGCAAGCCGTGTTGAATGAAATGAAAGTAAACAAAAGTTACTGTTCATTTGAAATCATTGAATCATTGTTAGAAGTGTATGTAGTAGTTGGGGGCCTGGGGGAGTGGGCAAAGCCTTCTCATTATGTAAATACACAGGACACTTGGCAGGGTTTCATTGATACATTATTTTTATATAACTCACTCGTTCCTTTGTCCACATAGGACTGGTACTACTAAGAGGAGAAGTTCTGATATCTTCAGTGTCTAGGGAGTTTTCTGACTATGTAATTCCTATAGATTTGGACAAATGTTCATTTTATTTTACCTTTACTCATCTCATTTCTGTAATAATCTCAGTTTGCAATATCTCACTTTCTTCTTGGTGAATAGCCTACAAATAACACATACTTCTAGAAATTGCCTATCAAAACTGCAGAAGTTTGTTAAATTTGTGTTGTCACACCCCACCTCTTACACAAATAAATAATCTCAATTGCCCACCAGTATACTCCTCTGTGTAGTCAGACTAGGACTATTTAACGGGCATTCCTCTCACTTATTTCACTATAGTGAGCTATTATTCCATAAGGAATTTTTCCCATTAATTTAACTCATTAAGACATGTTATTTAGCAGAACAGTAAGCTCTAAGAGTTAAATTGTTTTGGCTGAAATAAAAGGAAAGGTTGTACCTGGGGTAGAGGTCCAACATGGAAATAACAACTCAAATAATTTATAGCATTATAGAATCATAGTATCATTTAGGTTGGAAAAGGCCTTTGAGATCAAGTCCAACCGTTAACCCAGCACTGCCAAGTCCATCACTAAACCGTGTCCCCAGGCACCGCATCTACACGTTTTTTGAACGCTTTCACAGGGAGCTCTCCCACTCCCAGGGAATGGAGATTAAGTTAATATGAGGTCTGCTATTTTATTCATCCAGTTGTCCCAGTTAACTGGTACACTTGAAAACAGATGAGCAATGTTCTAGATGTAATGTTGCATTCAGGTTTACATGCACGTGTGTTGCAAACATGCTGCCTTGTTCTATACAGTACTCAGCTGGAGAGTATTTAACTAAAACTACATAATAGTTAGCGAATACATGGAACCTGGGTATTTGTCACGTACACGTCTCACTTCACAGCTGTAACTTAAAAGGAATATCTTTGATCAACACAATAACAAGCAAATAATATTTTGGCATATCAAGAAACACTTGGTTAAACACCTGTCTTTGTCAAATATTGACCTGTAGTATAAAGCGATGCAATGTTCAGAAGGTTTTCACGTTACACCCTCTCACTTGCTTCTTCCTGTCTTTCTGTCTTTGCTACTGTCAACCTGTCAGCTGAAGCATCGGTTTCAGGGATTATGTTGCTATTAAATCCTGCTACCGTAGGTGCTAACACAATGCAGCCATCACATCCCATTGACAAAAGACATTTTCTGCAGGTACGTTTATTCATATTCTTCAGGTCTCCGAACGTGGCCAGCTGAATCGGTGCAGGCAGTGCCAGAGGACCACCTGACATCCTGGCTGAGGAGTCGTGTCAGAAACTCTTAGTGCTGAACCCCAGTGGTATCTCGGGCGCTGTGGCAAGTGTACTTCCCAGCGAATACTGCTGTGGCACTGGTTTTGTAGTTAAAGGCAACATTAAACAGGATTGGATGTGTCAAGCAGTAGTTTCCATGTTGTTCTTTTCTATGCCTTTAAAATTACACCAAGTATAGCTGTCTGTTTCAGAATGGTAAGCCTTGGCAAAGTTACAAAAACAAAGGGTCCAACACACTTTCTTTGGTGCCTGTTAAACAAGGAGAACTTATTTACATCTTTCCAGTGATACGGGAAAGCATACTGTTTAGAAAGTATTATTGATTTACTCTTGGTTTTATGGATTTGTAATTCATCACAGCCTCGGTTGATGTTCAAGCTAGTCAGTGTTTCAGTAAACGCAGCAGAAGATATCATCCAAAAGAATAAAAAAATAAAAAATAGACAAAAATTAAACAAAGAAAAAAAACCCAAAAAACAAAGTCTAGACTTATTGATGGTAAGGAAAGAGTTGATTACCGATTGAAATAAGACCCGCGTGAAGTAGGTTTTAAAATTAAAACTGTTTTAGGATCCTGGGGCCAGCTTATTTGTTAACCATATGATTTCAGTGAAGCTTCTGTGAACAAACCTTCTGTGATGACCTGAAGGGAAGTACAAGCATCAGAATTAACATTAACATATACATACTACATATATATACACAACCAAGAGTAATTTGTATCAAATGTTATATATTAGTACATAGTAAAATAACATATAATATAATATATAATATATATAATGACAAACATTTAGATTATATTTTATATATGTGTTACATATTATAATACATATGTCCATATAAAAATTATAATCTATTACAGGTAGTATATTCAGTTATAGTATATATAACGTATTCTTAAATAGTGTGTAGCATCAAGCATTCTTTTCTTTATATATTTGTATCTACATATCTAGTGATATATATATATACATTACATAGATACGTAGAGATAGGTATAAAAAAATACTTTACATGCAGCTGTTAAATAGAACAGTAAAAAACATTTACATGGGTTATTTGTCCTTATTATTTGGGGAAAATAATGCTAAGACTGGTTCAGAACCATTTTAAAGCTGCTAATTATGAGTGAGGACAAGTAAATCCAAAATTTGGCATGTCAAGTTATTTGATGATAATTTTGTTCATTCGCGTGAGTGAATGAGTAAATACATGTTTTTCTTGCATGTTACTTCCAAACTCTGCTTGGTAAGAACAAACAGGATAGGACACAAACCAGGAATTGATTTCCAAGCATCCTCTGAAATAAAATAACGTTATTTTCACTATGAAAAAGAATTTTAAATGTTGGATCACTGTTGTAGCTATTGAAGAACCCCAGGGAAGCAACAAAGGATTATGTTACCAGTCCTTTGAAATTCACCACTGAGATTTTGATTTTATATACAGAGAAATGAATTAAGATTCATCTAATGGTTACTAATTAAGATAGCTACTAGGCAGAGCAATAGTTTTTCAAACTGAAAACTTGCAGATTTGGGGATGTTTTCAGTCATGCCCAGAATAAATTGGTTACATCTTACAGTCTTACAGTTTTTCAGAGTTTTAATGGAAATGAATAAAACTTATTTTTCAGAGCAAGCAGTACATTTAAGCCAAATACCTTTCATCATGACAGTTATCCTCAATTTGGTGCTATGATACCTTTTTCCCCAAAGAAAAAGATTTCCAGTGCTCTGATTTCAGTAGAAACTTCAGGAGGATTTGGATAATTTGGAAGAACACACTATCTCTCACTTAGGAGAGAAGCACTCAAGGATGCTGCTACTTCTTAAAAACCTTTAGGAAAGAAAAGGGAAATTCCTCTGCCTCGTATATACATATATATATGCACTACATTTCAAAAAGAAGTATCTTGTCTCACAAGCATTAATTTTAGATTTACTCCTACGTTACACATAGGCAAAACTGAGCAAAACGAGATCATATAAATGCAATTTCAAACTATTTCAAAACAATACAATGCGTATCAATGTGCAACATAAAAAAAAAAGAAGGGGATTTTGCAGTTACAGATTAACATGTATAGGTTTACAGATTGTTAAAAAATCATTTAAACATCCTAAGGTATTTATATCACTGAGTAAGAGAGTTCTTTGGTTTTGGAGATCTGTATGTACTTGGATCCCTTCCTCATTGCTCTATTTTTCTTCATCATGGGTCATCAAAGATGGAACAGGATTTCCCAGGTGGTTATTTTTCTGTTTCTCGCTCATACAAGCAGCAGAATTTAAAATCTGAACACCAACTAACCCAAAAGTTCTGTGTGAATTTGGCAGGTAGAATTGACCTCCTGTTAATCAGGTTTCTAATTTAGGTTCCTAGGTTTAAAACCAAACAAATATGAGATTCCCACTTTGGCTATAATTCTTTATTAACTTAACTCTCAATTCCAAGACAGAACTTGTGAACTAATGTTAATTAATAGAATTAATTAATACTCACAAAATAATCCCCAGACTGACCCCTTTTCATCTTAATTCCATTATGTGGAAGGAGACCAGGTACTTTTAATTAAAAGTGCTTTTTAATCAATGAGTGGGTGCTAAGCTAAATAATTGCTTTACAGCTCTGATAACATTTGTGATTGCTCATAATAAAACATCCATTACTTCTACAAAGTTAACACACTCAAATATATGGGCTTTAGTTGCTGATAACCTGACCCATTTCTCAGGTTATTCACATGCAGAGTAGAAGCCATTATGTGTTATTTGAGCAAAATCTAACACTTCAAAAAAATTCTTGTGGTGTCATGGCTCTGCAGATCTGACAGGCAAAAGCTCACTGCAAGTAATGAATTTTTTTTTTTTTTTTTTTTTTTTTTTTGCTTTTGCCTTTTCCAGTGCAGCTGAGGTGACTGCCATCTGCAAGGAATTCCCACATGGGCTGATGTCCAGCTAAATTTAGTGGTGCCAGCTGGGTCTGGTTCTCAGGGTATAACAACCTTAATACATAGGATTGTCTTTGATGGGGAAAATAGTCCTGTGTCAGAAATGGATTTTTCCTTGCCAGTCCTTGGTGCACGTATGACAGCTCTATATTATAAAGTCTGTTGACATGAGCCTGATTTTTCAGTTTCTATGTTGCTCTGCATTTGCATCCTGCAGTACCCCGAAGGTGCTTGCTTATGCTTTTTCACCCTTCTCATCTCCTGGTGGGCCTGGGAGATCAAAAAGAAGCTTGAAACTGGATTTATTTAATGCATAATATGTGAGATATAATTTTGTATTATTCCTGAATCTAGACATAATGTATTTGTTGAAAATAATGCAGTCGGTGCTCTTTAAAACTGCTCAGTGATTGATACATCTGTCTTGTTCCTTTCCTCATTTCCTTCTTCTCTCAAATACCATTTTAACCAGGAAAAAATGCTCTTAAAAACCCTAACGTCCTCTGGGAAACATACTGATTTGAATTATTATGTAGAGAAAAATAATTCACTGACTCAGAAAAGCCTGCTAGACCAAGACCTAGAGACTCTGAAAAAATTATTTTTGTTTCTTGGGTTTGCAAAACTTTCACAGATCCAAATTTTAATTGCTGAATTAAGAACGGTGAAAGAGAAAATGTAGACAATGATTCAGTGATCCTTTTTTTTTTTTATGACAAATACAAAATAATGAGTTCAGATTCAATTTATGAAGCTCCTTTGCCTGTTATTTTCACAACTGAAGGAAGGAAAATAATTTGGACAGTGATTTTTGAGCAAAAAGCGTTTTCTCTGGAAACTGATGTGGGTCTAGTCCTTCTAGCATGCATCCAGGTAAGGAGAATGCTACATCCTGGCAACAAGGAAAAAAATGTGTGTGTTGCTTTTCTCGTAGCAGTTGGTAATGGTGTCATCAGCAGTTCAACACCCTTTTCAGAATATGCACATCTTAATATAACAGGAATGTGGGGGTTTTTAAGTTTGTAAAGCTGTGTGTTCACCTAGGAGGCAGACAAGACTTTGTTTTTATAGCAAGCACAAAAGCATGAAAGATTCAACTACTCCTATAATTAGATGCGTGTAAGGACACTAAGTCGTGGTGCCAAAGAGAGAGGATTTGTATATTACGTTTTATAATGTGTGCTGGTTTGACTAGGATGTTTCAGCTAATGCTGAGCAGTGCTTTTTCTTTTTTTCTTTTCTTTCTTCGAGAAAGGCCTTTCCTGCTCCTCACCCGCCAGCCAGCAGGCTGGGGGGCACCAGGGGCTGGCAGGGGACACAGCCGGGACAGCCGAGCCCCACGGACCAAAGGGACATCCCAACCCATGCGGCATCACGCTCGGCATGGAAAGCTGGGGGAGAAGAAGGACGGGGGGGACATTGGGAGTGACGGCGTTTGTCCTCCCAAGTCACCGCTACGCGTGGCGGAGCCCTGCTGTCCTGGGGGTGGCTGGGCACCTGCCTGCCCCTGGGAAAACAGTAGATTAATTCCTTGTTTTTCTTTGCCTTAGTGTGTGGCTTTTGGCTTTTGCTTTACCTCTTAAATTGTCTCTCAACCAAGTTTTTCCAGCTCGCCCCTGCAACACACTGTTACTCTATTTACCTTATAGCATAAACCTAGGAGGACTGTAGAAAAGAACTTTGAAACATAAGTGTAGATACATACAAGTTAATGACACTTCTTTTATACCTTGCAGTCCATTTTTAATTCATAAATACGTTCATTAAATCATGTGTGTGCACACACCCACCAGCCCTTCCACACTTTGTACAGTGAGAGCGCAAATAGTGCAACAGCACAGACTTAAACTGGCAGTCACAGGCTGAGTGAAAAGATTATTATCTCTCAAAAATCACCTTTTAAGGTGAGTTTGGAAATACTTTGCATGGTAAGCATATCTTAGTGATCTTGAAGGAAAACAACCAACAAACCAGGCAACATGGTATAAAATGGTCTTGTCAGGCTGCAAATTCAATCAACTATTACAGGAGCCCTTGAAGACTTTTCTGTAGTCATGTTTTAGCGACACTATTATTCCCCTTCCAAGGTTCTTGTACAGTGAAATATTTGTACCCAAGCTTTAATCATAGAATCATGGCATCTTTTAGGTTGGAAAAGACCTCTGAGATCATCGAATCCAACTGTTAATCCAGCACTGCCAAGCCCACCGATAAACCATGTCCCTAAGTGCTGCATCTGCATGTTTCTTGATCATTTCCAGGGATGGTGATTCCACCGTGTTCCTGGGCAGCCTGTGCCAGTGCTTGACCATCCTTTCAGTGATGATTTTTTTTTTTTTCCTAATATCCAATCTAAACATCCTTTGGTGTAATTTGAGGCTGGTTTCTCTTGTCCTATCCCTTGTTACCTGGGAGATGAGACCGACCCCACCACCACCTACAGCCCCCACCAGGCAGCTCTCGGGAGCCATCAGGTCCCCCCTGACCCCCAGCCCCTTCCCCAGCTTTGTTCTCCCTCTCTGGACATGCTCCAGCCCCTCCGTGTCCCGCTGGCACAAGGGGCCCAGCGCTGAGCCCAGGGCTCGAGGGGTGGCCGCCCCAGTGCCCAGCGCAGGGGGATGGGCATTGGCCCAGCCCTGGTGGCCACTCTGGTTCGGCTACCAGCCAGGAGGCCGCTGGCCGCCTTGGCCAAATCTATAGAAACATCACTATGCTGTGCTCTGGTACTCACTAGAAGTATCCTGGGTTTGTCGGCTTGAACCTCTTCTCTTGGCTGCACCCCCATTCAGCAAAAGGTCTTGAATGCACTTCAAAACTAAAATATTTTCTTTCTCCAGAAAGGTAAAGCTCAAATGCCCCGAAAGTTATGTGATGTGTGCGCTTTTACTCTGCCTCTTTTTTCAGAAAGCTTATCCTGAGGACAGCCAAGCTTATAAAACCCATGAAATGCTACTCATCCAAGGCCAGGAGCATGTTGCTGAGGGTGTGTATATACAGTAATATGCAGTGTATATATATATAAAATAACAGACAGGTTTATATATCTATATATAGATATATAGATATAGAGTATATATATAGTATAACAGACCGTTCACTTCCATGGTGAATATCTCTCGTTTCCCACTGGAGGACACAGGAGCCTTAGTCATACACAAGAGATTTATTTTGCTGCAGGTACTACCAAAACACAATACATAAAGGCTATCCCCACCACAGTCGTTGACAAATGTTTTGCAAGGTGTGTTTGTTGTATGTCTGTTTCAGCGTCCATAGGCAGAATTAGACCTTTGAACAGTCTTGTGAAGTGCAAATAAAAAGGAAAAAGGAGCATATCCCCCCATTCCTTTTTCTCTATGCATTTAAAGAAGGGTGAAAAAAGGAAAACAAAACAAAAAATAAAACAAACAAACACAAACAAACAGGAAAAAAAACCCCACCAAAACAACAAAACCCACAGTATAATGGGTTTGAGAGAGGAATCAGTTGGGGTTTTTTTCCAGGCAATTTCACTGTATTTCAGCTATGGAAGTTGAAAACCTTACGAAAAGTCTTGAGAAGGTTACGCTCGGGATGTTGGGAAGCAATAGATTTGACCTGCCACAATAACAGGCTTGTTGTCAGTTAGCTGCACAGTGAAAAGGTAAGTCTCGGGGAGGATGCCACGCAAGGGGGAAAATAGAGACGGGAGAAAAATGTCAAAACAAAAAATACATCTCTGCATGGTAAATAAAACACCCGTTTTTTAGTCTGATGCTTATTACTTTTCAATTAGACATTAAGAGAAGATGTCAAAGTATGGGCAGTGTCTCTCTTCGTATTCATTCGGTGTGTTTAAATAACTTATTTCATGTTTTCACATTTCTCAGTCTGCAGAAGAACGGCAAGGTGATTCACGCTGTCATTTCCCAGTATGTATGTACATCAGAACAGATCCCCTGTCATTTTTCAAGGTGTTTTTAGACACACCCTGCTACTCTCTTTATCTTTCATCATCTGTTGTAGGCAGGAAGAGCTGCTTTGACTTGGTTGCTGTCCTAGCATGTATCCCTCTAAATTAAAGGATGGCTCAGCTGGTGGGATGCTACCACCCGGCACACACGGGGAGGGCACCAGCTTTCTCCTGCTTTCCACCAGCCCTGTGCTGGGGAAGGTGGGAGAGCACCTGTGAAACTAGCCATATGGTTTTGAGGGGGTTAAGACAGCACTGTGGAAGGCAGCTTGTGAGTGATGTTATGATGAAATGTATTAAAAAGTCAAACCCGGCAATTCTGAGTGCTGACTTGCTCCTGTCACGTCTGATTGCATTGCTAGGCAAACATTCTTCGTGTCATCCTGAGCAGAAAAAGAAAAAAAAAACCAAACCAAATCATAGGTTACCAGGGAGGGAATAAAAGAAAAGCCTTTCTCTCCACTCCAATCTGTTTCTTTTAATTAAAAAATGGTTTTAATGTAAGCAGAAGAAAGCAGACATTGTCTCCCTGCTATTGTTCTAGCTGGCAGGGTTGAACAGCTCTAATCCATAATATCTGTAATATCTCATTAATTTAGGACTCATTTCTTGTTTTTCTCCTTTCTTGCAGTCTCGTTAATTGCAGCCTCATCTATAGAAGCAAAGGATATTCTCAAATAATGGAAAGGAACATCTTTTTCATGTTAATTAAGCAAAGGAATGGGGAAAGAATGGGAAATAGCCATGCATTGCACATACCAGCGTGGAGGAAATTATGCAGTTGAGATACAGGCTGAGCAGTAATTCCTGAACTCTTCCCTTTCTGACACAACAGCTTTTATGTTCTGTGGTCATTAAAGGACGTGGAATTTGTTCTTTCTACTCCCCAAAAGGGCATGTTAGGAGGGCTGAACTTTTCTTGGTTTGTGTGGGATTTCTGCAGCATTAATAATGAAGTTTTATCCCGTCAGCGCTTCAAAGTCTATAGTGCTTGGGACTGAATTTGAAATGTTTTTAAAGAGATTCTGTGACAATTATAATAATAGCCCATCTTGATTATACATTGTGAAATAAGCATTACATCTGTTCTATTTGTCCCTGTTTTCCTCTGAGCTCTAGATATAAAAATAGCTGTATTTCTATAGTACAAATGTTAACAAAAGGATGACAGCACGTTATCACAGAGAACATGCACAGCTGTGGAGCTATTCTATACAATTTCCCAATGCGCATATCAAACACTTCATAACAATTAATGTCTTGGCTAAACTGGCTGGGCAAGGAATTCTGTAAAGATACCTTCAGTTTTTTCAAGGTTATATTTACTGGACCCACTGCAGGGAGGGAAATGAATTTGAAGGAAGAGACAGCTTCTATGGATTAGCTTTTGTAGCATCCTTTATTATCACAAACGGCTGTCATTGACAAGAGTTCATGACCAGATGCTGCAAAGAACAGGGCAACAGACTTTTAGATAATATTTCTCTGTGGGAATTCCTACACTTTTCAATAATCCTCTGGTAAGAGTCATCAAAAATTTGCTTAAACCTTGAAATAAGAGTTAACACTATTTCCAAAGCTCTTGGTTGCTTAGTATCAACAAAAATTTAACTTTGAACTAAATTCTTAGGGAAAAAGAGTATTTTTGATTATAACTATGAATATTTTGATTTTACTTAGCAGTTGGATTGAATGTTAAGGAATATCTGTTTGTAAATACCAGAATAAATCTTGGTTCAAATCCACTAAACATTTTTACCTCACAGACAGTCTATAAACTTTCAACGTATTTAATTTATTTGTTTATATTTTAAGTTGTTTATGTTTCCATTTCATTAAACATTTGAGTTCCTGTTTTATGAGATAGGTAGTGCAAAGCTGTTTTCTTTGAGCTTACATTTGTTACTTGGTAATTTCTTAAGATTGTTTTTAAAAAGAACTGAAAATATTAGCGGGTTTTTTCAATATTCTTATTTTTCACCTAACACATTTAAAAACATGAAAGTATTTTTTATTTTTATTTTTTAAAAGGTTTTTAGGCAAGATAACAGAGAAGTATTCAGTTTGCAGGTATTTAGCTGGATCTTCTAAAGTATGCATTTTCATTTCTGTATACATCTGCTCAAGAAGTTTTCAATCCTGTTGGCTTATTTCAGCCAAATTTGTTGCAGGAGTCAAGGACTTGAATATTCAAAGCTGCTGTAAGTGTTTAGGACAATCACCAGCTGATAGGAGAAAATCTAAAGCTGTTCAGAGGGCCTTGATGTGCCTCTTTCCCCTGAAATCTCTGCAGAATTCTTCTAAGTGCCCCAAAAGAGGTTGTTAAATCAGAGTTTGCACCTTCTTGTACGAAAAGGTCAACCAGCCTTCAAATCCAGACCCCAAGGCAGCCAGGCTTTCGTGGGTTTGGTGCTGTAAAGCATAACTGGTTTGTTCTTTGAGCTGAGTTTTAGGGGTGGAGGGGAAAAGGAACATATAGAGAGGAGAAGAGAAGGCATGTGGAAATCTAAAATACACATATAAGAAGTAGAAATGTTTTCCTTCTGATAATCTGAACCCAAATAGCCAAACTCAACAGCTTGCAGTAGAAAGTGATTTCTTACAGGGGTGTGTGGGGGTGTGGGGGTGTGTGTGTGCGCGTGTGCGTGTGTGCGTGTACGTGGGGGGGGGGGTGGTGGTGGTGGTGGTGGGTGGAAATAGTGCATTATTTCAAAACTATGTCTGTTGTTAGGATGCTCCCGCTGCAGTTGAATATCTTTGAATATTCTGACATCATTGCCGTAATTTGTTTTAATATTTCTTTATGTTAGTTTGGTTTTGACCTGAAATAAAGTTTTTGGGTTTCCTGCTAGGGTAAAATTAAGTTGGAAATAGGAAGGCAATTTTTTTGTTCCATTTGACATTTCTAGCAACAGTGAAAAGGGTGAGAGCTGGGGATCAGTTATATCACGGATTGTTTTTACAGCAGTGACCAGGAAAGTCAGGCGTTTTAGTTCAAATCCCACATCCCACTTCTCTCACCCTGTGGTTCTGACCATCTTGGCCATAATCATTCCGCCACCTTTTACGCTGTCTTTTCTTTGGTAACGTAAACATGGACACCAAGCAGTTTGCTGGAGTATGGTCTGCAGATCAAAATTCACAACCATGGGAGAGTCCTAAGAAAAGGATTTCAGAAAATGGCCTATCATTATACTGTCAAATCAATTACATGTTAAATGTTAATAGTGCAGTTCAAATGACAATTAAGTCTCTCCAAGCATTTTTTTCTCTTTATTAAATTGCATTTTAAAACCAGAAGATGTACATTTACTTGTCAGCTACCATGTCATTACAGATTTTTATTCACTATATAATCCTTTTTTTTTCTTTTTTGTCTGAGCAAATTTATAGTCATCAGTGAGTAAAGGAAGAGGATGAATTTCTCTTATCCGACATTTCACTGGATTATTATCAATTTATTATGGTCTATTAACAGCTCAGTGCTTGGAAAAAAAAACCACTATATTTTTCTCATTTATGCAGATGCCTTGGTATTTACAGTCAGCTTCTGCAAGAAGTTAATCATCAAAGGAAAATAATGAATGTTTACATTACCTCACAAATTCTTCCCCATTTCTAAGCTTTGTTGTACTTTCTAATCATCTTGTTCTAAATTATAAAGTAAATCCTTTGCTTCAAACTTGTCTAAACATACCTCCCACAGCTAACTCATGTCTTACGCTCTGTGCATTACAGGTTCCAGCACATTCAGCTGGGAAACGCACAAGTCATTCATGGCTTATCCTCTGGAACCATGAGCTCCTGCAGGGGCTTGCCTTCACTTAGGGCTGATAAAACTTGGAACAAATATTCCTCCTTCTTTTTCCATGCAAAAATGTTACTTATTTCATGCCAGATTGTGGGGTCCACGAATAGTGGAAGGCGCACACACGCTGACACCTTCTCCTCTCCCTGCCCTCTCGTTAGTACTTGGCTGTAGGAGTCATCGGCAGGGAATGTCACAGCCACAGGCAGGTCCGTGCCTACAGCAAGAGACTTCGGGTGGATCATTCCTGGGATCCAGTGCGAAATTCCCTATGTGCCCTCTGAAGCTTTGGCACAAGCACCTGTCAAAGGCAAGAGTTCAGATTGCTGTGCCAGCGTTGTCATGACTTCATCCAATCTCGATGCATTTTAGGGACCATATTTTGGATTATCTTTACCTGGTCCTGTGGAGTGAATTCCCATCAGCAGCTGGAGCAGAGTAGGTATCTCCTTTGGAGAAATATGATTTAGTTGCATCCAACATGAGCCCAGCTTTTGCGTTTGGAGGTGACAGCACTATGTAGACTATGCACCATGGCAGGCGATTCAGAGATTCACATTAACAGTATCATCCTGATGTGAAGTAAAATGATGATGTAGATGCACGGAACAAGGCACCTCAGTTGGCACCTGCAGTAAGAGGCTTGTTATGTTCCTCAGAAAGTAACAGAGGATGAAAGTGTAAATGGTGAAACTTAAAATCAGGTTTTGAAAATTCTCTGGGACTTTACAATCCAAGGATCTTTCCTCCATCAGGTGAAGTAGATCTTTCTTTTTAATGAGAGAGTTAAACTGTGAATATTCTCTCGGCCGGATGTAGGCTATGTGAGTAAGATTTTCATCTACAATAAAGCAATATTTGTGGTGATTACAAAAGAAGCATATTTACGTCTTCAGCTTCTCTTTGCCAGCCAATGAAATTAGTTTATGAGTAGGTTCAATCTTATGGAATTTTTCATGTCATCAGCATTATAATATCCTGCTTTAGAGCTTTAAAGAGACTTGAATTAACATTTCTTATTTTGAAATGGCATGAAGCGGTGTTGAACAAGAGCTATTTTTTGTTCAAGTGCTGAATTTAGGAATAAGGTGAAAGGAGAGTTTGAATTTTATGGAAACAATTGTGCAAAATTTAAGGGCTGCATGCCTAGCTAATGTCTGTATTTCATAGCTGCTTTCTTTTTAATGCTCCGTACACTTTTATGTTATGCAAATTCTTCATCTGGTTACATGAAGTACTAAAATTATAAGCAGAGCTCTGCCCCTTGTCACCTTCTGGAAGAACTTTAATTTGCCAAATATGCTTAATGAAAATGATTTTTCAGCCTAACACAAAGCAAAGGATGCAGATGGGTAGTGTTAGGTTGTTTTGGTTGAACCCTCATTGTAAGATACCTAAATGACTTCTATTTTCATAGTATTATGAAGACTTTGGTAAGGGTTTTTTTTTTGTGTGTGTTTTTAATTATTATAGAACTATTTCTTTTTAACCTGGACATTTTAAAAAGCAACACACAGTTTGACTGTGAAATTCAGTACAGTTCACTCTACCTTCAAAACAGAACAGACGGGTCTTTTGATCTGTTGAACAATGGTGCAGAACAAGTAGTCTAAACTGAGTGATAAAGAAATGATCTAACTTCAGGTCTTATTTGATAGAGATTTCCACTGAAATGGCTGCAGCTGTTTCCATGAGAATCTGAAATAAATAACCTATCTCCTGTGGCTGCTGAGCAGCATACAAAGTAAAGATTCTGACGAGTCAGGACTGGTATTTTAACTTCAGATTCACATAGCTAAACTGATAGACAGGTAAGTGCATCCCTATGTGTGAAAGTGGGTGGAAATTATACTATGGAAAATGACTCAGAGAAGTAGAAGATATCACTGGTGAGAAAAACTGATACAAAACACAGTGGAACAATTTTGATATGATTGATCATGATCAGAAGCAACTTCATGAAATTAAATTATTCCTCAGAGCAGTCCCAAATATACTCTGTGTGCCTTCACAAACACCAGAGGTAAGCTCACATCCAACCTTTGTATAGTCTTTGGAAAACATCTGTGGTTTACTTCTAGAGCCGGGTGATCCTAGCAGCCTGTCACAACAAAAATGTGAGAGAAGGGGAGAGGTGGAGGGATCCAGGAGCCCCAGGGGTCTGTGCACCCCCACGCACAGCCTAGCAGCAACACCAGCAGCTCTGGGGCTGGTGTGCTGGATGTGGCTCAAGGCTGTGTCTTCTGTGGACTTGTAGAGCGCTGTAACAGACCTGAAAATGTTGGGAAAGACATGTTAAACTGGAAGGCAGCTGCTAAATGGAGGATAGAAGAAAGGGGGTTCAGAGGAATTTGTTCCCCAAGGCAGTCCAACCTTTTGTGAGGATGTTATAGACTCACAAATCAGTATGAAAGGATCAATTATGTATGGAGAGGTCTAGACATAGTATAGGGCTCCCTGTGGGGTGGTGATCAAAAACCAGACCGTTGTTGTGTGAGCTGTTCCCCTTTTCTCAGCTGTGTTGCATACTCATGACCCACGGTAAGTACTAAGAAGGTGGAAGGTGCCTTCAGAGGAGGTGGTGGAAGAGGCTATTTGGAAATGAATTGATGAGTGCTGAAAAACAATTTCTTCCACAGGAAGGTGAACAGGAGGCAGAGGGGAGCTGTGAAACTCTGAAAGTCTTGCATGAAGCTCATTTTTTGGAAAGAGTATCCTCCGCTTAAAGGAAATGGGATTCCAGCTGGAGCCACCCTTTCAGCAGCCAAGATATGTTTTCAGGTTGGCAGAACATCCTTTTTTAATATGAGACATGACGTGACGGCATCTAAATCCAGCCAGCCAGCCCCAGCAGCTTTTAGGTACAGGTACCTGCTGGCAGTGCTCCCAGGTGCTTGGGTGCCCCCCACCTCCCTGCACCCCCAGCAGGTCTCTTGTCACTGTTAATGGGGTCTGCACATCCCTGTATCAAACTCAGGTTCTGAATGCTCTGCAAACCTAAAGGTTGTTGCTTGTCTGATGTCTTTTTTCTCAGTGTACTCTATCCAAATAATCTGCGACAACACATATAAACAACTTTTGACAGTTAATTTGTCCTAGAAATCAATCCAGAAATCTCTAGTAGCCTACATTAAATGTCTTAGTTCCTTACCAGGACATAAATCTCTGGAATACCATTAATACAGAGAGACCACCTGTGTCAAGTAATCTGCTTTTCCTCTAAAAGCACCGCAGATATTTCTCACATCCTCCACACGTAGCAAAACTCTTTAGTTTCATTATAATCACATTCCTACTCCTCACCAGTGGTTTCAGTGTAATTTATATCTTGCCTTGGTGCAAAGCAGAAATTGATTTTGATGGTTCTATCCCTGTGTAGATGGGAATTAGCAGAACTTTATATAAATTGCAGGGAATGTTGTACAAAGATCTTTGGAAGTCAAACACTGAATATGGTTATATGGAGCGCATTATGAACTGGTTTCGGACTGCAATGTTAATATGAAAAATGTGTTGTGTTAGAGTGTAAAAAACTCATCAAGTGAACTTAGCAATAACTAGACTTTTAGTGTTTGCATTTAGAATTAGATCTCACTGGAAAGTCTGAAAACCAAATTGGAAAACATATGGGGTGCTTTCAAAATGTGCATGTGGACAGCACAGAGATATATGAAGATCTAAAGATAGAAGAGTGTGGTCGGGCAACATATGCAGCCGCAAGACTTCTCGGAACTTAAATCTGCATAACGCTGTTTCTTTTCAAAATAGTGGCATACGGTTCAGCTTAAATTCCAGTTTAAAATAAGCTAACTAAATATTTATTAACTTGGGGAAACTTGGATTTTATTTTCTTTGGTTTTAATAAACCAGTAGCTCTACTTTTAATCATGTCATGCCCTGTAACAAACTTTCAATGCTTGTAAGCACGTCACAACCATGGCAAGAAACAAGTTTCTACAGAAAAACTTCAAGTTTCTCACTCAGAAATTTTTATGCATCTACTTTGAGAGGAGGAAAACCATGGGGTTTAGAAACAGTTTTATTTGTGAACAAGAAAGTTTCCTTCAGTTTATACTATATTACAGTTCTACTTGACTTTTTAACAAATTATATCACGCTAGGTATGCTTTAGACATTTATTTTCAATAGCTGACCTGGGCTGGGCCATACCAGTTTCCTCTACTGGTATTTTGAAGATACTAGCAGTCACTGCAACGATCATGTTCCATGGCCAACCTCCAGCCTTAACATAAAAGGTAAATATCACTAAACCTGTGTGTGCTTCTTCCATAAGACAGAAATGAAAAATATCCCTTTGCTTATTAACTGTAATGGTCTCCAAATTTTCACTGGAATATCTGAAATTTCTGAGTTACATTAATAGTCTAAACCTAATCCAGCATTTCAAGAGCGTACGTACAGTGCAGCATTTCTCACTGGAGAAGGGGCAAATGCCGGATCATTTGCCATCGGTAAGAGCAGGCATTAATAGGAGGTTCCCCCAGGAATGTCATCGTTACCACGTTCAGGGGGTTGCCTGAGACAGAGGTGGTGGGGGAAGACTTCAGAGGAAAACAAACCATCCCACGTCACTGCTCAGATGTGCAGGCAAGTCTTTTCCTGTTAAAGTCACAGATTTTTCCCTGTTTCACATTTCTGACAATGTCAGTGCTTTATGCTTATTTAATTTCTGTCCAAAATGTGTTTTTTTTATCGTGGTGGAAAATCGTAAATGATCGATGTGAAGAAATGATCCTGGCCTGAAGAAACATGGGAAATGTGTGGGCTCCTGGGGGCAGAGCAGAGCTCCTTGGCAGGGACACATCGGCACTCCTGTTTCTTTGCCCAGAAAGCTGCTCCTTCCGCGAAGGCAGGGGGAGAGGAGACAGGGGAGCAGGTTTCTAAAGACCTAAAAATAACGGGGTATTTGTCATGGATGTTCGTTCTAGCAAGGGAAGGGCTGACATGAGTTATTTACAAGACTTCGAAGATGCCTTGTGTTGCCAGAGTCAGGAGAAGGTTTGAAGCAGTCTATTTTATGACCTTTTAGCATTGTCAGACTTCCATTTCTGGGTACATTTATAAAGTCAGTTAGGCTGAGCTAGTTTAAGGAGTTCAGAGCTGTGAGCTGCTGATTTCAAAAGCAGATAGGGCGAGACTAAAATTTGAGGCCAGGCAGGAGAGGGAGCAGAAAAAGAGGAAGAATTAGAAAGGCTTGAGAAACGGCACAAAATAGATATAGAGGACATGGGGGGGGGGGGGGGCGCAGGGGGAAGCATGTGTTAGGAGGACATGTAAAGGAGAATTGAAGTAAAAGGATATTCACAATTTATTTATGAAAGCAACGAGATTTCTTACCCCACAGTGACTGTCCAACCATTTCCACCAACTGCCATGTGCCCTCTGCCCATGAGATGAAAACTCACATGTTTATTTGGTGTAAATTTAAACTGTTTATCATGTGGGTACCCCTTGGCTTTGCCCATGAATGCACAAAACCCAAAATGATGTTTCAACTGCAGGGCTTCCAGCGCTGCCCAGAGATATGTGACATAATGACAGACATAGTGCCTTAACGTCCACCTCCTTGTTGTATCACATTAAATAAGTGCAAACTGAAAATATTAAGGAAAAGAAGGAAGTGTCCCTCTTTTCCAAAGTATATACCGTGTGATTGGACAAAATACTCAGATTTGACCAGAACAATGTAGTACAGACATACCTTGAAAGCAGATTTATGCAGATCCAGATAGACACTTTCCTTGAAATACAAGGGAAGAGAGGAAAAGAAACCTCCCACTGTTATTTGTTTGGGTGCACGATCCAGAGCATAAGCTTTTATCAGGACTAGGCAGAGCAGAGAGTGCTTAAAACCAGGGAATATGCAGAAGTGTCCTTTGATGGTTGGTGATAAATTGTCCTGTTGGCTGGAGGCTATTCAGGCACAATTTTTCTGGGAGATGCCCTATCTGCAGAAGATATGGCACTTCACTCTATATATTCCAGCTTGCTTTGCAGCACCTTCCAGTGCATTTTGCTCATGTACTTTTCCTCTGGAGAACAGCTCATGGAATTATTCATTAATTTCTTCAGTCGAATAGATTCAGTCTTCCCCTATTAGAGTCTGGCCTACAGTCTTCACAAAGCATTGCTCAGGAGCTGAACATTTTAATTCAGGCTATATTGAAAGAAAATTGTAAAACTACAATGTGCCTAAAAAAAATCAGCTAGATTATAGAAAAATAAGCTATATTATAAAACTTACCTGGTAAATCTGCAGCGCTCACACAGCCCTTTCAGTAAAATCTTCTGGGTCCCAACTGCTGCTAAGAGAGCACCAGGAACGGGACAGCCAACTGTCTGAGAAAGCATTTGCCTAAAAATTATCCATTGAAAAGAGGAAGATGAATATCAGCCAGGCTAAATGGGCATGTGGGAACTGCAGTTTGTTGACTTTGACACAAAGGAGAGGTGTGGGTGCAGGTCAGGGAGCTGATGGCAGCGGAGTGGGTACATGCAGTGCCACGTCCCCCAACCACAGCCCACGGGACCCCACGCTGCTGGCAGGTTTGCTGATACCCCCAGGTTCTGGGGTGCACGTGCCAGCACAGCCTCTAAAACAAGGTCCTGAGAAGCTGACGGGTGCATATGAACTTTTATAAAAGCCTAGTGTTATGGATTATCTGTTGTCTTGCTGCTATGGATTGCAAATGTTCAGTTCCCTGGTTGCTGGTTCATTATGTTATTAATAAACTGCTTCAGTATTGACCTAGTTTGAAGTACAGGAACTGAGCAGATATTACTCGTGATGCAAATCCACACAACAGTCTTTCACGTTTGAGTTACAGGACACTGCTTCATGAATTTTGATTTACATACCAGTTAAGGAAACCATTCCCAAGTACAACCAAATGTGCTAAAGTGGACGACAAGAACATTCTTGAATTACAATTTCTTTTTGAAGCTGATGTGAAACTAGTTCAAAGCTTGAAGAAAGGGAAAAAAAAAAAAAAAAGAAAAAAGTGTCAGCTGTTCAATAGGTTAAAATAAAAATCTTTTCTCACATCCTGCTTGAGGTGCTGAACGTCAGCCTGCCCTTCTTGGTGATCAGGGGAAGACCATCCACATTCAGCAAAACACTGTCTAGATATTTTGTTGGTAGAAAATGTGGGTTTGCATGAAAACACAATGCTCAGGTGAAGTCGTGTTGGCATATGGGAGACAAAGGACATTGCTGATGAATGTGCACTAAATGGGAAAATTGAATTATCCTCTCTCACAGGCTGCTGGACTCTGAATTCTGTAGAAATTCAGCTAATGAATGAAAGGGAGCTGCTTTCTGACATTTGCACAGAGAACCCCAGGTCCAGCAGAAGGCAAAATCTGCAACAATGAATGTCTGATACGAGTGTTAGGAAAACTTTAAATCAAATGTTGCAGATATTTGCTCTGGTTTTGTTGAGGAGTTTATTGGTTTTGTGTTTTAACTGGATAGCAGACAAGGTGAGGGACTTGAGGAAAATTAGCCTTCAGTGGAGCAATGAGATCTCACTGCCCTCTTTGGTGTGAATCGGGCCGTCCTAGAGAGGGAGGGTAGTGCCAGATTCACCTCAGAGGTAATGTACAGAGAGTGAATTTACCTAAATTGCTTTGGAAAACACAATGCAGCAGCAAGGTTAAAATCAGGAAAATAAGGAAAGTCATTAGATCAGAAAGAATGAACGTTGACAATTTGATATATAGTGTAAACCTGTTAGAAAATCAATCACCAGCCATGTCAGACAAGGAACAAAATGATACTCATGTTGTTTTTTAGTGACTCTCCCCTTTCTGTGATGCCTGTACACTGCGGCGGGGGTCAGGAGTTCCCAGCGGCAGAGTACATCTGCCTTCCTCTTACCTCCCCAGCACTTGCAGCTTTTTAACGTCAGTGGGGGAAGTCCCAGAGCCAAATGACAGTTCAGCAGTAACACAGTTGATGGGGGGGGTGGGGGGGAAGGGTGGGGGGAAGACACCTCTGTACCTCACATTTGTTATTTTTTACCATCTCTCTGGTGGGAAAATATGTTTATCTATTTTAGTGTGTCTTTCTCTGAATAACAAGCAGAAAAGCGTTTTCATAGTTGATAATGGCTATTGTGCTTTTTTTTTCTCTATGTCTTGACTTTAACATTAGTTATCTGGGAGATGAAATTTAGGGAAGTGGGGTCTGCAGCACGCGCAGTGCGCGGGGTGTGCTGTCACTGCTTTCAAGGAAGAGTTGCGGTGTTTGCTCTCTCCAGAAAACTGGAGCAACTCTAGAGTTGTTACACTCTAATCTCAGCATGGAGAGATTCAGCCATTAAGCTCCTATCAAAGTTAATTAAAGTTTTGAAGGCAAAGGTTCGAAATACAGACATGCTAGAGAGAAACACATTTCCTCTAAGGATTAAATACATGTCAGCAGCTGGAGTTCTTTTCAGCTACCTGTTCATTCAGGTTTTGTCCAGGTGATTTTTACTGACCAGAATAAGACCTGAAGGGCTCGGGACACACACCTGGTGAGCTGAGCCCCTAACTCTAGCTGAAGCCCCATAAATTAACCAGGAGCTGTCAGCTAGCAGAACATGATCAAACAGAAATATAACAATAAACTCTTTAAGAATTCTAGGATATACAGCAATGAGAAGGGAATTGAAATTTGGATAAAAATATGCACTATGATCTGAGAGCATTTGCATAATCTTTTACAAAACAAACTAAGCATTTTTCCATTCAAGTTTGGTTCCCCCGCCCCCTTTGTTGTCCAAATAGGGTGAATATTCATAAAAATCTATTTTTAACAGATCTATTGCACCCACTCGGTCTTCCTAAGATGATGCAGAAGATTCAGCATTTGAAATACCACAGAAGAAGGATGTTAGCTAACTGCATGATAACAATTTCATACAGATGTCTGCTTATCATGCAAATAGTTTATTTAGATGCAAAGACACATTAGACTCCACTGATTGGGAAGTGAAAAATGGTACTTGCTTCATGTCATTGCAGTATATGTGATCAGAATTCCAGTGTGTTTTCTCCAGTACATCAAATAGCAACACTGAAATAAGCAACAAAAATGAGGGACACACAAACTGTGTACACAAAGGAGGTTTGATTTCTGATATAGAGCAGTTTAGTGGTAGATGATGGGCTGCAGAGGAACAGATGCCTTTAAATCAGCAGACCATTATGCAAACAGCTGTTAACAAGACAGAACATCTCATTTCACCTACTGTACTCTTAATTTTACTCCTATCATACTGATCGCACACCGATTTCAGTATGACATTTAAAAGGAGGTCTCAGCTGGTTTATATAGTACTTTATAACCCCTGATTTGCAAAAGGCCAACTGAATGATATTATTTTTGAGTTCCAGAAAATAATACATCTTATAGCCTTCTGTCAAACATAAAAGGATTATCATTAAATCTTAAACCTAAACTGCTTCTTGACCTTTCCCCAATATCACACCTATTATTTTTCTCTCTAAATGATGCTCAAACCCTAAAGGTTATGACATTGCTTTTATCTGCTGCTATTCCTGAAGATGACTTAATCATCCTTACATCTAGTGTAAAGGTCTTGCTTTTGCATAGAGCTGTTGATAGGCTGCATAATGAAGGTCCTCCATTTGAGGATGGGTCAGATAACTGAGTGCCTTATGAGCATCTATCCCACAGCAGATTGCTGTTCCCTGTGTGCTAAATGGACAGCAAAACATTTCAGCTCCTTGAAAACACATCATTTATTCATGCTGCAGCAAGTTATTTCTGAAAGCAACAGAAGAAAGCATAAGTCTTGACAAAGATGGAGTTTTGATAGGGGAAAGTTCTTGCAAATAGGGGAAAAAAGCAATTTAGAAAGGCCTTTCTCGTATTTCTCAGTGAGTTTGTGTTGAAGGGAACCAACTCTACGCATCAAACTAAAGTCTATTGTTCACCACGTTCGATAGAAGTGTCCAATTGTCTTTTATCTTCCTCCTCCATTATCACTTATCAAAGCTTAACAGATGGTGCTGCCATTGAGGGGGTGGATAGATGCTGTCCTTACAGCAGCCTGCGACCGTGCAGGAGGCAACTGCTCTGGGCTGCCCATCACCAGCCATCACATCCAGGGCAGCTGTCCCAGCCCAAAAGGACAGCAGTATCAGAGGGTGCTTGTGGCCACATCCCAGCTCTGTGCAGTGCACCACAAAATGAAGGCTTCCCCCACATGTCAAGTGCCCATGTGTACGCCTGTAACACTGAGAAGCCTGTAATGTAAATGTGTTAATTGGACGTTCTCTGACAGACCTGAATATATAGTCTGGTTTGGGTTGTACTTCACCGATGTCAAAAGGATGTGAAAAACAGATGGCCATTCATCCTCTGTGTACATGGACAGCTGAGGGCTGAGCAGCAGAGAGACACCACGAATAAAAGGTTTGTGTGACCGACCGGTGCTATTTTTTCTGCTTTTCAGAATTCCTTTGCAGAGTCTTGAGCAGTTGCTTAGGCCTTAAGGTATTAAAGTTTATGTATCACTACTGCAAATTTTTCTCCTTAAGAGCGGGTACTGCCAAGCAGGAAAAAGAGAAAAGGTAACAGAATTGTGCTTTGTGGCCAGGTTACTTTTTATGAGTCCCTGTTGTTTATTCTGTAGTGTACAACCAATATCAATTACTATAATCACAGTAGAGACTCTGTGAATCCATCAGAGAGAAAGTCTATAAACATGATAAAGCGATGTCACATTGTCCTCACTATCAGTTTATCTCTTTTTATTTTTTTCTTTTTACTCTCTCGTAGGTGACAGCGGTGATAAAAAAAACATCTGAGACAACATGTTGTTCAAACCCCAGTTGTTCTTACAGCATATTTATGTGTTTAAGAAGTCGATGGTGTCATCAAAGGGTTGGCTGGCTGAAAAGCAAGGCGATTTATTAGGGTGGAATAGAAGGATATGAATTTTTACCTAACTTTTGTGTTCTTACGTCTTATTAATGCATAAAAAAAACATTTAACAGACTTTAAAAAAAGGTGTTTATCGAAGGAGTTACTGCATGTTGCTTTATGTGTATTTACATGCATGTTTGAATACATAAGCTCATCAGCATACAAGATTTGCATTGTTAGTTTAATCCTCCTGAACAACTAAAATGATTTTTTTTTCTCCTTCGTTTACATCCACTGAAACTCTCATGAATTTTATTGGATTTAGAATTAAACTCAGAAAGTGTAGCTGTAACACCTGTTATTGATAAGCATATGAACTGTGTTCCTCATCCAACACCTCTGACAGTACCAACACAGGCAGAAACATTTTTTAGAGGAAGCAGATATAGTTTGCTTGACACAATCTAGATCTGTGCATGAGTATAAATAATTTTCTGCGTTTTCTTCCTGAGGAAGAGCTGTGCCTGTGACATGATAGAATAGTTTTTGCCCCGGTGAGAACATGTGCATGCAGAAGTGAAATACCAGCAGGAGGAGCTGCCTGCAGAGACGTGTTTGCCTCAGAATCATTCCAAAAATGTTAAGGTCACTGTTTCTGTCTTTATTTTAGCATCATTTCTGTTTTCTGTTTCTGTCTGGCTGTGCTTAGCCTGGCACTATGCACACCGTGACTGATACTTTCTCACCTAAGTTTTTCCTAGGTTGGGTGTGAAAACTGTGTCCACAGGATGCTCAGCTGATTTAAGCAAAATTGCCTGGGATGCCAGATATGAGCCAGCATCAGACCCGAGAGACACCCAGTGTGTCTGAACCTTGCGGATCCTACCCCTGAAAGCTGTGCAAAAAAAAGAGGGAATACTAAAAAGAGTACAGCAACTGAGCCCAATTTTCAGTATGTGGTGTTAAATATATAAAGGGCACTCAGAAGCAAAGAAGTAATACCCTTGGAGAAGGAATGTTTCTCCCTATAGTTTTTCATACCGCTGTTGGTACTTTTCATATTATGCAGCACCTGCTGCTGTAGCGACATTTGTAAAGTTTGGAATTAGGACCCATCCTCCTGACCCAAAAAGCTTAGATTTAATTGGGATAATGCAAACAGTCAATAAGTGAAAGGCCACAGAGGGGTTTTACAGCAAGGCAATCAGGCTGGTGGAGCGGTGGTGAAGCGTGACCTCCTTCTGCTGTCAGCACTGCTGTTCTTTGGCAAATGCTTTTCTCTAGCAGAGACTTTTATTGCGTTTGGAAATCATCATCCAGACTTATGCCGGGGTTCACTGCATTGGAAACCTGAATGCTGTAAGTCACTACGGTTTTAATCGGTTTCACAATTTACATCAGATGTGCATTTATTTACTACCTGAGCCAACCAGCCCATAAAACCCCCTGTTTGTCCCAAGTGACCTGATTAGGAGGAGGGAAGGTACCAACAGAGACCAACAAAAGAGCTAATATGTTGGGGAGGCTTCTTATCAGAGCTTGATATGAATCAGAAGCAGATCACTGGAAGTTCTGCTACCAAGCAAAACAAAAATTACTTGGGGCTTTGCCGAGACGGCTGCTTGGGACTGGAGTAAGTACATTAAACAATATGTTAGCAGTATTTGTTTGATATTTACTTAGAAAAGCTGAAAATTATTAAGCAGAAAAGCAGCAGAAGTGTTTGCTTAGTAATTTGTTTTCCAGTGGCGGACTGGAGGGCAGACGAAAAAAGGCAAGAGCGAAACTCCCAGAAAGGAGGTGTAAATAGTAGCTGCACTCAAGGCAGGGGAAAGAGAAGCTTCTTGAGTGAGGCAGCTAACAGAGGGTGGCAAAGGCACTTGGTTTTGCTTCTAAGGCACTAGCCCGCTCCCCAGGCAATAGGAAAGATTTGGGACTTCTGGGATTCAGCAGCTTTGTGCGTGGGTCAGGCGTGACAGGTATGGTGTTTGGCAGCTGATGCTGTGAGATGTCTGTGCCCCTTTTCTCCTCCCCCAACACCTCAAGCTAACACAGTCAGGGTCAGCTCCTCTGCTGGTTGCTAAAGAAAATTTTTGAGGAGCTGTTTTTGCTAAAAACGTGTGGTCACATGTGCCCAGTGGGTGGTGGGAGGAGGACACAGGACCAGCTCCCTTCAGAGGTCATTTGCCCCAAAACTTGGGTTGGGTCTGGATGAATTCAATCTGCTCAAGACGGAGTCTAGACACACAAGTAAAAGGCAAAACTAAGCTACCAACGAAGCGTGATCCGTTCCGGAGGGTGAAACCTCTACTAACCTGGAGAAGAAGTGGGGACAGCAAGATTAAGTACTGCAAGAGCAGATGAATATGAAAACTCCCTTCCAAAGGTCTCAGGTTGCACAAGATAATCCCTGAAATCTCCTTAAATCACACTAGATGTAGTTTTCATGTGTCTCGTGGGTCATCAGGGACCACTTCTTTTACCAGTCAAACCTCCCACAGACGCATTTTCTTTTTTGTACAGAATTTGCATTTCAATGCGGGGATTAAAAAGAAGTTTTCATACTAACTATGGAAAATATGCTCCTATAAATGAATCCTTTGGTCCTTGAGGGACATTGGAGAAAGAAGTCATTTCCTAATGAACAAAATTGCTCGCTGAACTCTAGCCCCAAGAAGTTTTCTCCCGTCAGCGCAGGCTGAGCGTGCTGCACACATGCCAAGGAGGGATAACCTTGGGGCTGTACGCAGGCCAGCTAGACTGATGACTTGGAAGCAAAACTTCTGTCCCCAAAACTGCCCGTTTTTCCACAGCACCCCTGGCCCCTGTGCTGGTGAGGGCACAGGGTGAGGGGTAGGGGTAGGGTTAGGATGGACACAGCCTGGTGCTCCTGTGGGCTGTCCCCACGCCGAGCTGTGCTGGTAGCAGCCTCCAGCCAGGGCTCTAGCTCCAAGTGGCTGAGTAACCCTGGAGTGAAAAGTGGCTTTCTCTCTGAAAACGGTCTAGTAGCAACCTCCAAAGTCACATTTCAAAGTAGAACCAGCTGTAATTTCCAAAATGTCCAACTCAGGTGTTCATCTTCAATACCCCAAACAGCCTTTGATGTTGTGAGTTGGAAGTCACAACGGCCTGATGTCTCTGCACTGCGGTACGGGTGGCAGAAGTTAAGCACGGAAGTAATTTGTTTTACTGATACTTTATTTTACTCTCAGTTGCTTGTAGCAGGACCTCGAGCAACGCGAGCCTGGCCCGCTCACGGTTTGTGGTGCCCACGACCCCCCTGCTCCCCCAGGTTGCACAGAACAGAAGCACTCATGGTATTTCCTCTCTTCTATGGCTTTTATTTCTCCTGGACATAATAAAAATAAGGATATAAAGGAGATGGATTATGTTTTAACTGCTTTGTGTATAAACACAGGATTTCAGTCTGCAGGGGTTTCCCGCTGGTATCCATCATGCTAACCACACAGTGAAGGGGCAAAATGCACACAGAAGTAACCAAGCCAGCGAGAAAGTGTAGAGGCTCATTTATTAAAGTAAGAAGGTTTTTTTTCTTTTCCTTTTTTTTTCTGGGAAGTATGGAGCGGTGGTGGGTTCTAAAACTCGTTATTGGCACTGGCTCAGCAAGTGCCAACAGAATATAGGAAAAACAAGCTGAGAACAAAATGTTTACATCAGTGGTTTTTTAAATGAAGAAGTAATACTAGCTGCAGTCTTCGATGTGTTTATAATTCACTCGTGCTTAAACAAGACATATCAACCAGGGTTTTACACATCAAATACAATGCTAAACTGTAATTTTTCTATATGATAGGCTATTTAATAAAATAGTTCTACTTCATCTCCAGTCCCAATTAAGGCTGCAGTCAACAGGAGATGGAAAGCAATTTTGTTCCCGACATATAAATAAGTTTTAAAGTGAGTCGATATGCTGATTTAGTTATTCATAACAAAATAAATGCATATATTTCTCATTAATTTTACCTTGAAGCACTGGAGTACATCCATTGAGAATATATAGAATTTAGTTTTTATTTATTGATGTTGTAAAGGCAGTGCTATGAATGCAACAGCTTTGGTATGAGCCATAACACTCATCTGTAATAATCAAATTGTAAGCAGCTGTGGACGCAGTTTAAACTGAAGAACATAGCTTTTAATTACCTACAGTATCTTCTCTGGCAATTCATGCTGGATCCAATATAGGTAGATAGTTCTGATAAGAATTCTATGAATTGCATGTACAGGCAAGAGCAACCGTAGTTTTAAATATGTGAGGAGTAGCCAGTCCAGCATGTTTTCAAGGAATCTTGGAAAATTTAGGCTTGAAGGGCCCTTTGGAGGTCATCTGCCTCTGCTTGATCTGTAGAACTGGGCCAACATGCCAGCCCTTCGGCTTGTTCAAGGCCTTGTGCAGTTCAATTTTGAGTTTCTGAAATGGAGATTTCACAAGAAATTCCTGCCGGGGAAAGCTATCACAGAACTTCAGGAATCCTTGTCATTTTCTGGACTTTTCTCCCTTCCCAAACTGGAATATCTCCTACTGCAACTTCCAACCATTGCCTCGTGTCTTTTTTCCACGCATGTTTCACGTATAACACTCGGCATTTTCCAGAAGTGTCACATCAAAAGAAAACTTCAGTTAACTGGTTCCCATTGCACCAGCAACAACATTTAACATCAATTTGAAACTTATTTCAGATTAGTACAGAAATTAGGTCTACAGGGCTCATACATCTATTTGGTTGGAATGACTGGAGCCACTGGGGTGTTTGTGTTCTTTACGTGCTAGGCTGACAATGCTATTGGATGAATTAATTTTAATTCACTCAGAATATTTTTTTTTTTTTTGGGGGGGGGGGGGGGGGAGGGGGCAGGGCACATTATGTCCTGCAGTTTTCCTTCTACATCTTTCACTTTCTTCAAAGTCATACATATTTTTTATTTTTTGGTTTCCAAATTCATTGCTCTGTCTTCTGAAGGGCTTTTTGCAGTGAATCCTCCACTTCAAACCCTGCTGTACCCTATACCCATAAATAAAATGACATTCAGACGTAGTACATAGGCCAAATGAAGTTCTGTGGCTAAAATCACCCTGCTGACCTTTCAGTTCTCTTAAAAGTTTTTTTCACAGTTTGCCGTGCATGGGGGTGCGGAGGTTCACTGCTGTGGAAGGAGAAAGTGTGATGATGGCAATGGACCCGGAAAAAGGAGTGAATCCTCTGGGACAGGTTTGGACTTGCAGCACAGCCAAGGCTCTTTGGTCCATGATGTTCCTCACTGGCACTCCTACCCATCCCACTGCAACTCCTTTGTGTACTGCCAGCCTGTGTTCAGGGCAGCTGTTAAGGATGGAGAAAAGGGAGCGGGTGAAGAAGCAGAGAGGCCTCCCTTTTTATTAGAAAATAAAATTGTATTCCGTGAGAGGGAACAGCTGGTAGGAGCTTATAGCCGATGGTGGGGTGCAGCCAGATTTACAGTTATGGCTAAGCTACAGATGTACCTGTGAATTTATATTTTACAGACAAGCCTTTATCGCTCTAATGAGAACCCACGTGCTCTACTGTGGAGCATTATAGTAATGTTGGTTAATAAAAGTTGCATCAATGGTCTACCTTTTGCCTGGTGGTGTGACTATAGTATTTTTCTTTTTGTTTAGCCATACATTTTGTCACTGTGTTTGATGTTGTTTGCAAGCCTGATGCGTTTGAAAGAAGAAATTACGTCTGAAGAAGAAAGCAACTCATTACCCATGGAACACAGCAAAAGGAAAATTGTATTTTTTCTCTTTGGGGCTCTTTGTAATGGCTTAGATACCACAGTTGTAATATGTAATAATGATACACATACAAAAATGGGTGCAACTAATTCTTTTAAGGTGTTTATTTGCGCATGTCCTTTAGAAAAACTGGAATAATGTACGCACATGTTTTATTTAAAATATCATGGACACTTATGAAATCACACTTAATTAATAGAAAAACACATAAAAATGTGATCCAGAGAGAGGAGTAAAATAAAGCTTAAAAACTTGGTTAGAAAAAGACTTGGATCTTAAATGCAATTCAGCCTAAGGTAGAAAATACCCAGAGTAACAGTGGATGAAAATCTATTAAAGTGAAAATCTGTAAATCCATCTGGTTATTTTAGTAACCTAATAAATTTCAGCACTTCTGTGTGAGAGTTTATTATGATTTAATATATCTGCCTTACCACATTTATGGCCTAATTTAACAATGTAGCATCAATTTCTACGAATTATATGTGTTGTAAACTGAATAATTCAAGAACCGGAACACTTAAACAATGAGTGTCTTAAGGTTATTGCTTTATTTTTCTTTTTATAGATTCTTTTCCTGACAGTGTGGTTTTCAAAATTATAAAAGAATTTTACGCATCTATTTTTCACTCTGTGTTCAAAAATTTTAAAGTTTTTTTTATTTTTTTTTAAGATATAACAAGAGTTTTGACAAGCAATATTTTTTTTTTCTTGGTGGAGGACTATCTCATAATAATATTCCTCTTTCAAGTTGTGGTTTTGACACATCCTAAAAACAGACCACTAAATAGAAAAGCATAAGTCTCTGATTATTTATGAGCATGTCCTTTCAGTGAGTGACATCTGAACCTAGGGGAAGTTTATTTAAATTTCCTTTAGTGGTGAATCGAGTAGTGCTGTCACAACCTACTTAACTCTGTCAAATGTACATGGTGATGTTTTTATTAGCAATCTCGTCTATAACCATGCTAGTTTAGCCACCTTTTTTTCTCAGAAAGTACCTTCTTTGCAGGTTCTGTATCTTTAGTGAATAAAAAAACAATGATTCCACAGAATGTGTTGTTATTTCATTACATTAGAACTGCAGGATTTTTTGTACATCCATTACACAAGGACAGCTATTCCTTCAAGAACATTTTAGGTAAAGAAATTATATGTATAGAAAAGACTTAGAATAGAAAACACCTGCTTTACTGTAATGACCGATTAGTGTGGAAAAACTAGCAATGTGTTATTATCTCAGTTTTTGAAGGCAGTTAAAGGTGTATGGCTTTCTCAGGGGACTTCAGGGACCAGCTTCTCCATACAGAGCAGGGCGCTGCTCTGATTCTTGTCCATGGTGGCCATCTCAGAAAGGAGAAACATTGCTCTCCATCACTTTTGCAATTCCTCCACTTTTCACTTACCACTGTAAATTTCTCCAAAAATTCAGTTACATTTGGGTGTTGTTACAATTGAACATTTCTACAGCATTAACCCTTAAGTAAGAGGGGCTGAACAAAAACATCCTAAGAAAAGATTTATCAGCGTGAGAAGCCTGCTCTCAGCAGGAAGAACAGACCTGTATCTTTTTTTTTTATTTCTTTATTTCACAATATTTGACAACAACCTTTCCTGTGAAAAAGCTAGGCTGGCTTAAGATACGGGTTTTCTGTCATTAAGCTTAATTGTCCTTTCTTTGCCGTTTGTAGTTTTATTCAAGACCTGTCTCTTCAGGCTTTAGCGATGCTGATTCCAGTCTTTCATGGCTGATAATCTCATCGTTTTACCAACAGTATTTAGAGACAAAAGAAACTGAACTGTGCTTTTCTGGTTTTAGTCATAAGCAGCTGAGAAGGCATCAAGGACCAGGCAAAGTTCTACTCTGAAAAATTATTCCTAGATCTCCTCCCTAAATCTTGTTTCTGCTGCAAGTACATTTTAATTATCTTTACCACTTGGTGAATTAGAATAAACTCTTGAGAAGGGGGGAAGAAATAAAACACCGCATAGTATAGCACTTGTCAGACCATGAAATCCCTGAAAAGTGTCAAAGTTCTTCTTGTCAGCTCTGTAGGTTAATATGAATTCTTAATTTTGACTTACAACTCTTACTTAAAAGACTAAAAAAAACCCCACCTCTGTGCAGTTTATGTATTAAAAGGTTTCCTAGCAACTTCAGGTTGCAAAAACCTCTCTTTTAGGAGTAGGAAGTTGAAAGGTATAGCTAAGATTAAATGGGACATATTGTTTTAAAAATATGTATGCTATCATGATATGAAGACTCGCAGTTCCCAAGGACTATGAACCACAAGCTCAAGGAATATTTGAAAGAGCCAATAATGACTTGGTGTTTAGACTGTGAGATTTTCAGCTTGCAGAAAGCTAAAAGACTGACAGCCTGAAAGCCTGCCAGGAAACCTTAACCACAGTGGGTTGGTTTTTTTTTAGTCTCAGTACATTTAAAAGTAATACATACTGTATTGGGCCAAATACAGACATCTGACAGATATTTAGCTGGGGATGTCATCCTCAGATGTGGCATCATACCTGGAATGGTGTCACGTGTGGCCAGCTCATGAAAATGGATTCACTACATCTTTCTGATGTTTTTCCTGCTGATATCAGGCTTAAAATCTGATTGATTGTTGTTTAGTGAAACACAGAAAAATCTTGAAAATTAAACATATGAATGCAAGCCAAAGGTGTTACCAGGGTGAAAAAAGAAAAAATGAAAGGAAGAAAATAACCACCTGTTCTGTTTATTTTTAATTACATCACGCACCGGTCTTACATGACAGGTGAGAAAAGGGAGACTTTCTGGCATTGCATCAAATAAATTAATATGCAGTGTAAATGCATCAGGAAGCACACAATGCAGTGGGGCTAGGGCTTTGGGGTTTTTGTTTGTGATCACAAGTGAGCAAAATTTCTATATGGCTTGTGCGTTCTGGCACACAGCCTGGAAAAAGGCATTCTGTCAGTGCCCGCTCCTGCGAACCGTACAGGAATTTAAATCCACGTATTCTTATTCATTTCTCTGCAAGTAAACAGTATGCACTGGTTAGCAGTCAGCAAAGTCCTTTTCTTTGAAGTATTTTGGTTTAACTCTTTTATTGCTTGGAGTCACATGCCTCCGAGGGTCCGCACCACATCCTGACCACTAATTCTTTGTGTCAACCTGGATTTTTCCGAGAAGGTTCAGGCACTTGCATACAGTACCAGCCTCCCTGGTTGGGGAGATACGACACAAGCAGGCTTGCTGTGCAGATTTTACTTAATTTTCTGTCTCTTCTGCTGGAATATGTGACCCCTGGTTTAAAGAAAAGTGTGTATTACAGCCCAAATTGATGTGAGCTCTGAAACTGAGACAGGACGATCTGGATTCAGCTTCCCATTCTGGCCAGGACAGGCCATTGCCTTGAATCCTCTCTCTCCCACTTCAGAGGAATACTGTGTACGCCATGCCAGGCTGAACTGGCTCTCCAGCTCTTATCTTCAGTTTTGCTTTTCAAATGGTTAGATGTTTCTGCCATGGGTAGTCTTATTATAGGATCATAAAATCATAGAAACATTTAGGTTGGAAAAGACCTTTGAGATCGAGTCCAACTGTTAACCCAGGACTGCCAAGCCCACCAGTAAACCATGTCCCTAGGCACTGCATCTACGTGGTTTTTAAATGCTTCCAGGGATGACGATTCCACCACGTCCACGGGCAGCCTGTTTCAATGCTTGACCATCCTTTCAGTGAAGACTTTTTTTTCCCTAAAATCCAATCTAAACCTCCCCTGGTGCCACTTGAGGCCATTCCCTCTTGTCCTGTCAGTGTTACCTGGGAGCAGAGACCAACCCCCCTGCCCACAGCCCCTGCCAGGAACCTGTAGGGAGCCATCAGGTCCCCCCAAGCCCCCTCCTCTCTGGCTAAACACCCCCAGTTTTCTCTCTGGAAATCCCCAGCAGATTCCTGGTGAGGAGTGTGGAAGGCTGAGCGCAGGGTGCCTGAGTCCATCACACCCTGGTGGCAGTGGCTATGGCGAACTGGGCACTGATATTCACCAGGTTGCACCGGCTTGGGTTGGAACAGCTGAAGGGGAATGCCTGATGTTTAGCAAACCTCAGTACCTGTTTGCTCCGGGGAGGCTGCTGTGGAGGCAGGCAGGGTCAGCAGGGTCAGGAAAAGGGTTATGCAGATACACTGGACAAGGATGTCAGAGTATGCTCTGACATATCCCTCTGCAGTGCCTGCAGACCGTGAGGGTGAGGGGGGGAGGGGACAGCAGAGGGATCACGTCCCTGTGTGCCGTACAAACACCCAAGTACCGTCAGCTGCTTCCTTTGCTGGGGACAAAGCACAAGCCCAGGCAGACTTAGGGAGCATGTCTTAAAATCTAATATTTTTACATATTCATGCTCTAAAGGAGCACAAAACCAGGGTGAGTGCATGCTGCCTGCCACCAGGTGCTGTGCTACCCAGGTGGGTGTAGAGGGGCTGATTAGCCCTGAGGCCAAGTGCCACCACCTGTGTTGCCCTATGCCCATAGAAGTTGGGGGCTGGAACAAGGTTGTGGTTTGGCTGGTGCATGGGAGGCAGCTCAGCCTTTGCTTGTCTGTGGTCTCAGAGGTGTTTAGAACCTTTGTGTTTTCAGGCTTTTTTTCATGCTGGACTGACAGGCTGTGTGTTACTGCAGGGATGCATTTTGGTGGTTCTTCTGCAAGTAAGTATGGCAAACTAAGCCTCGTGGTGGTGATGGAGTTGTTTTGATGTAAAACTATGATGGTTTTTTCTGTCTTGGGGAGAAGTTTGCTCTCCTGTTTCTTGTGGATCTTTGCTGTTAGTCGAGTTGTGCCCAGTACTCATGGCACAAAGCCCGCCTTGCCTTGCTTAATGTCCCTGGTGCCTGCCTTTACATGTCCTTTCTGTGTTGTTTCTCTGCTGGCTCCCCCTCAGCTCTCCTCATTGCTGATGTGGTAGAGTTACTTGTTTCAGGAAAATCCTAAAGTGAACAGATTGCTTTTTTTTGTAGGTGGAGAAAAGCAGGGAGGGAGCCCTTGGTTAAGGAAAGCTTTCAAGTTGTAGGTGGGTAGGTAGGAAAAAGACTTAAGCTACAAAGGCTGGAAAATCAGGGACTTCTATGTTAATTGATATAGCGGTCGTTCTCAATGGAATTCATAGTGCAGATGTGGAAATGGTAATAAACTGACCGCAGTCTATCACAGATGTCTCTGGTGGTGGGTGTGTATGTGTGTCTGATACCTGGGAGCAGGCTCTGTTTTAACACCTTTCCTAAATGTGTATTTTTTCTTTGTTTTTTAAGTGGTAGTTGGTACAGTAGAGAGAGTGAAACTTTATTAACATGAAAACCAAACCATGCATTAGGATTACAGATGTGTAGCTTTGTACAAAAAATTTCTATTTTGATGAAAGATTGTCTATAGAGATCATGCAGAAATATCTATTTAGCTTATTCTTCAAAGTTTTGTATGGATAACCTTCTACTTAAATTATCTTCCAAGAGCAGAAAGCAGCAGTAACTTATTTGCATGTGGTGAATGATTTTTTTCAGTTTGATTTCCTCTTTAAAATAATTTTGCCGTATTCGATATTAATGTGAAAATTTGTGTGGATTTTTAGTCATGATTGCTGTGTCAATTTAGCTGTGCTTCTCTGCTAGTGCCTGCTAACCAAGGTATTACATTTAAAAATACCTCAACTCCTGCTGTATAATGAGCAGTGGTGTTTTACATACATCAACAGAATCTGGAAGAGTGTTTTTCATATTTATTAAGTGTTGCAATTAAAATTGTATTTCCAGGTAATGGCATGAAATCCTTTTGGGATAGGAAATGCTGTTTATACCGAATTAGAACCAAGTATCTTTCCAGGCAGGTGGCCTGGGATGTTTTATTGCAGGACTGGGTCTGTGACTGACAGATTGTTTCCAAACAGCAGGTGGAAGAGGGTGATATTCATCTAAATAAGTGTGTGCTTACAGGCTGCAAGCACATTCCTCTACTCCAGAGTGAATTCTAAGCAGTTATGAGTTTGAACTAGCAAAGCATCAGAACAATTCCTTCTTTCTATTTAAAAAAAAAAAAAAAAAAAACAAACAAAAAACAAACAAACAAAAAAAAACCAAACAAAAAAGCCCCCAAAACAAACGACACATGGATCAGCTCCACTCTTAGTCTTGCCCTAGGGGAGTATTTGCCTTTGCTGGCAAATGCAAACATCTCGGTGCAAAATTTTAATTTTATAGCCTTGACTGTTCTGTGTGCCAGGTCTTTTTCCTTTATAGTACCCAGAAGCTTTAGCCACACCTGTTAGCAAATTTGGATGCAGCTTTTGCGCTATTGGAAAATTTTCCTTGTTCCTTGTAAACTGACTATCTGAAACGACCAAATAAGCAGGATTCCTTTTTTTTAAATGTTCTGAGGGGGAATATAACAGAATTGTTATCATAGATCTGAGAGTGCATTTTCACTAGAACTTGCAAAGTTTGTGGAGCAGGAGCTGTGGATTAATCTCATTGCCTTTTTAAAGTAGATTTATTTATGATATGTCACAGAGCTCAATCCTGATCATGTCCTACTTTGAGGTCACTCTTCCTGGTGCCCAGGGTGGCTCTTCCCCCAGCCCGGCGAGAGGCTCGGTCGGTGTGGGGCTGCGCAGCAGGGGGTCAGCGGTTGGCCTTGCATGGGCAGGATTTGTGGTGCTTCTCAGAAGATGCCCACACTCAAGTGTCTGTATCTTTATTTTGTGTTAAAAGCTGTATTAGTCTTTGTGTGGCTGCATGTGTAGGTAAACTAAACTAGCTGGTGTGTTACTCTCTTTTCTGTGCCTCCAACTTTCACCTTGCCGCTTTAATAATTGCGGTCAGGTTTGTTTTGCTCTTATTGATCCTGCACTCTTAAAAATGTAGAGTCGTGCCTGCTGAATTTTATTTGGGGTATACTGGCAATAAGTGAAACTGCTGGGTGCTTAGAAGTCTCTGATTGCTATTAATTTTTTACGTCTTCATAAACGAGTGTAGTAAACTTCACTTCATAACCCTTATGAGACATGTTATCAGTCTGGGCTTGCACACGAGAGGGGGCAAAACTATTTGATTTGCATCCCAACAAGTAGGAATTAGTGGATGTCTTCTTTTGTCCTTGTATTTTTCGAATCCTTGTTTTCACATCAGACAGACAAATCAAAGGCTTACACAGACAGGCTGATTAGGGAGTAGCTAAGAATTAATTTATTTGCATGCCAGTCACAGTGAAAGGAGGGTTACTATTTGAATTAAAGCTAAGCCTTGTCTCAGGTGACCTTTCACCACCAAATTTCTTTCAACAGTATAAAGGTCTCTTTATCATTTTAGATCAAAAGCCAATATTTCATTGAAGGGACACAAGACAACAAGTCACTTCAGTGTTCAAGTGTATGTTGTTATGGTGGAGATGGAAAATCCAATGCTTTTCATTCTTCTTCAGGATTAGATTGACTTCGTGAAAAGGTTGTAATGAAGTGCACCTCTCGGGATGATGAAATCTGCAATTTGCTCAGGAGAGAGAGTGGAAAAGTCTGTTTCACAGGAGGTGCATAGGGACTGGAATTACAGTTTATGCAAGACAGCAGGTTAATATTACAATGAAAGGGTATAAAATGAAATGTTTCTCAAGCTGAAGTAAATGAATCATTCAAAACGAGCCTAACTGAAGTGATAGATTGTGGTTTTAGTCATCTGCAATGACAATGAAAAAAAATCTTTGTTTTTGTCATGTAATTAATGTGGAAAACATCTGACCAATGCTGCTCTTGATGTTTATGCTTTCTCTAACATAAAAGTACAAAACCTACTATATTAAATATCCAGTTGTGATACAGATTCCCTGCCACATCGTTTTTTAGCAGAGGTTTTTCACTACCTGAATTTTCAGTAGTTCTCACACTTAATCATGTACTGCTCAGTTTTTCTTCAGGTGGCTTTAGTTAATAACAGACAGCAGAAGGGACATGTTTTAAATTTGCCTTTTTTTTCCACTCATCCTTTTAATAGGACCGAATCTACAGCAATGTACAAGGAACTAAAGAAGTGATGTGTTGTCCCACTTCCAAGGATAAAGGTGAAGGGAGTCAAGGTTCAAATCTATAAAATTGTGATTTATTGGAAGTGAACACTTTTATTGTAGAAATGAAAATAGGGCATTTCTTTTGTGGGCATTTTTTGGCTGTTTGTTTCTAGTTACAATTTGTAACTGCAATTCTTCTTCCTAGGACATCCTTATCTTTCACTGTTTGTTAGTAACGTGTAGTTCTTATCCTGCTTTACATTCAGGAAAAGAACTCCTTAAATGTTTTAGGAGACATACTAATTTATTTTCCATCAGTTTATTCAATGATCACTCTCCTTATCTTGCGATGGGGTATCAAAGCTATCAGTTAACTTCATTTTCGTAAAGTGTCAGTTTTGTTTAATACAGATCTGCTCTTGTGCTATGCAGGAAGGACTGAGGTGACTTGATGGCATTTCTTGGGACTTAAGTTCAGCCTGTCTCTAGCTGGGAAATGTTCCTGGAAATGGTTTTGAACTTGTGGATGGAAGGGAAGTTAACTGGGAGCAGGGAAATGGTAGTAGCTGGTTACTACTGCTATGTGTCTGCTATGTGTCCTGGGGTTAATGGGGAAATAAGCTGTCACAAACCTCCCAGAGTTCAGCCCAGGTTAGTGTGAAGTCATCCATGAGGAGTGATACAACCCTGTGTCACAACAAGAAGTTGAGGAAGAAATTTAAGCATTATTGACCTCACTACTCATACCATATTTTTCATCTTAAATTTTAAAATTCAAACAAAATAATTCAGGGATGAGGTGAGGGAAAATGTTGCTTGACAGTTGATTTTTCTTTCTCAATTGAATATCCTGCAGTAAAGCAAATTATCTCCAATTTTGATTTGTTTTCAGACTTGGTTTTCTGCTTTGTGGTTGGAATAGCGTAGGACAACAAATACCCTTGAATTTTAAAAGGCCTTTGAGTTAATTCTTTATTTTCTGACTGCAAAATTTGGGCCAACTGTGAAAGTGAAAGCGTTTATATTCCTTCATATTTCTGATGTGGGACTGATATGTAGAACATATCCTCTTTTCTCCTCAAATGACTCTGTAAAACGCTATTATGGCACAGAGAAGTATATATTTTCTGAAGTGTCTTGGGGAAGTCCTGTTTGTATTTGTCAAGATGAATTTCAGAAAGCCTTAACTGGTATCTGCAGCTTATTGAGTAATTGTTGCTAGAAATTGGATTTTGGTTTGCCTTGTAACATTACAATGTGGAGAAGTGCAGTGCTTTGAAGTGGTAGTTTAGGGTTCACTACAATGTGGGTATTCTGAGAATTACACTGCTTGGGAATTATTTCATGATTTTTCTAAACAGTTTGAAAGGAAAAAGTAAAATCCACACTACAAGAAATTTAGTTTTTCCTTTTAAAAACTTGTGGGTTTTTTTTTTTTCTATAAGTTGAACAATCTGGACTTTTGTTGTTGGAAAAGCATTTCAAGGAAAAAGCTATTGCTATTCATAGCAGATTCTTTGAGACTAAACGAGTACTTGAGGAAAGACTTTTTTTAAAGTATGTTTTCATGTAGTCTACCTCCTAAAAGGTTGTTCCTTGCTTTTCTATTCATTCATGGTGTGAAGTATCACCCAAAACTGAAAAATAAGCTTAAAATTTCATGTTATGATGCTGCTTCATGCTTTTAATATGAGTCAAGATGTTTTAAAGGGAACTTTCTGATATCGTATAATGTGGTGGTTCATTATTTTGTGTCATTTTATGAAAAAATAATTCCTAAGAACCATTAAATTTTCCAAGATACAACTGAGCACCTTGGTACCTGGCATGTTCCCTGCTTTTTTCAATCTGACTTCACAGATGAACAGCAACTGAAAAGCTTTTTTCGTTGTCTGAAAGTATATACGTATGTTGGACTTCTAGCAAGTCATTAAACAGTAGTAGAGCTGCTACGAACATCTAATGTTAAACATCAGTCAGAGAGGAGAAGCTCTTCTGAGACGCCGTATTTCCTTCAATAAAGGATCATTACAAAGTTTATACAAGCAGTGATTTTATCCTGCTTACCTTTATGATAATTCCTATTAGACTGCAGAATGGCGTTATTTGTAATGGATGTGGGATTTGGGTTTAGCACTTAAGGTCATCAATACTCCACAAATGAAGTGTCTGAGAGGTGGCAGAAATGGATGGTAATAGATCCAGTTTTATGAAAACTATTTAAAAAAAAAAATCTATGATGCTCTTCTGCTCCTCAAAAACAGTTCATGCTGAAGCAATATGTCACTCGAGGAGTTGTTCTTTAGCTTTATGGCCATGTGATTTCTGTGCTTTTTAAGAATGCCTGGCCGAGATGATCTCCTATTATCATGTTGGATTCTCACTCACTCTCCTACCCAGTAGACGCAGAAGACAAAACCTAAGTATTTAGGAGCAAAGAATCTTCTTGGAGTGGAAAGAAAAAACTTTGCTGTCCCACCTTGGGGACAAAAAGCAGACCAAACTACCCTACCATTTCTTTATTTATTCTGGGAAGGGAGGAACACACTATTGATATTCTGGTGACCAAACTGACATGTGAAAGCTTCTGCCTGCCTCAACGCAACCTTGCTATATATTTGCATTCAGAATGTCTGTCAAATCAATTTCATTACTCTAAGCACATCATAAATATTGCATGCTTTGGACTAGGGATATAACATGCTTTTACTCTAGTCTCATAAAACACTTAAGAGAAGTGAGGACTCTGAATATTAAGTTTAAGTAATCTGCGTAAAGTGTATCTTGCTGTCAGAACCCCGTAGTATAGTTCCCTTAAAAATACAAATCAGACTTTTGAGGGATTTGGGGGGGCTGAATTATTTTACTTGTCTCAGTCTTAACACCCTCCTTGCCCTCCACAATCAGCCCTGTTACTCTGATTTCACAGGAGCTGTATCAAAGTGACTGTCTTGATGTTAACCATTTGGCTCACTTCTTTTTTCCCCTGCAGGTAGCTGCTAAATGAATATTTGCCAAAGTTTCTTTTTCTTTTTTTCCATGGTAGGAGACCAAGTACACCAGAAATAGTATGATTTGATTTGTGGTTTGTTTCTTCTTAAAATCTGGAAATATCTTAAACCTGAAAGGAATGTTTTTGTGCAGCAGTAGTTTTAGTAGACAAAGCTTCATGCAAGCTATCTTTTTCTGACATTGGTTTTGACAAACCTGTCACGTGTGACTGACAGCCAGTTTTCCCAGGATGACTCGCCGGGAGCCCTTAGCAGGCTGTTATCCTGCAGGAGTGCTTTAATAACATTACTGTTACTGAAACTGGTACCAGAGGGGTGACAAGATGGCTTGTAAGAAGCGAGGTAGAGAAGCTCTGACTCCTTGAAAGAAACTTTTTTTCAATTCAGTAAAATATGTTGTTGCATATGTGCCCTCCCCAAGTAGAGCCCTGCTATGAACAAGTAAGTGGTGGGGGCTGTGGGTCTATGAGTTCCTTAAAGCTCTTCCCCAGCCTTTTGCTACAAATACTTATCCATGCATCTCTTCCTCAAAAAGTGAGGTCTAGCTTTACAAAACTTCCAGCCAGGAGTTGGCCTGCTAAGTGCAGTGGCAACACGAAATGAGAAGGTGCACAAAATTCAAAACTATCTTAAAAACTGGGAGCATGGCCCCAAAACTATCTATAATGCCATTTAAAATGGAGGACTGCAAGATGCTACATGTTTCCTACTGAGAAAAGATTGCAATGGTACCTGTAAAACAATCTGAAAAGCGAGTGCAGGTTGGAAGTGGTGAATGCTTCCTTTTTTTGCTTTCTTTAAGCTACAAAAAATAAGTTTTTAATAACAGACCTGAAAGAGGGTCCATTTTTTAATATGGGGAAATTACTGCAACACTGGTGCTGCAACAATAGATTTCCTCGACTTCAGTCTTGCAGAAAAAGCAATATAATGTATTTTATAAAATATTTATGATAAATGAAAAGAAAAGCCATTCTGCTCATTGGGTTGAGAAGAAAAGATGAGATACGATACTTAGCAGGCATTTTAAGAACTCTGTTTGTGCTAGTGTATTTGGGTTGAATGGGCAGAAAATAACTAACCAAGGAAACTGTGTTTTAAGACTCCTCTTAAATCTTTGTAAGGTTATGGACTGACTCTTCAGAGCAATGACACAAGCAAGAGTATTGCCAGAATACCATCTTGTGCACAAAACATATCTGGATAGTCCTGAAACTATGCTCAAAGAGTTAATTTGCAATTAATGTGAATGGAAATTTGTTCTTCATTAATGATATTTTGGGGAAAATTGGAGCGTGACAAACTGCCTAATAAATGTGAATGTAATGAGTTCTGGGTTTAGATGCTAGACTAATGGGAAACGTGAGAGAAGAGACTGGGTTGTTATTCAAGCTTTAGCCTGTTTATTTAAACTCTAGATTGTTTTCAAGCCAGATAAAGCCTCAGTAGATGATTAAGCGTTACTCCTACAGAATTGTCTTCTACCCATGCGGTCTACTTTGCTTGTGTACTTCACTATTGCCATAATTCTTAAGTATACAAATCCAGTAATTTGCTTTTTTATATTAAGAACTTAAGAGCATTGAACAATTGTTCATGTTGTAAATCATGAAAATACTCTTTTTTTTCATCAGTGCAGCAAAGCACCTCCTATAATAAAGCTACCATAGCTTTTGTCAAATGGCACTAGTGTAACACACAAACTAAGCTGAGGTCAGAGCCTGGTTCCTAATGAGGAAATAGCATTGAGCCTGTATTCAGGGCATGGGTTAAAGTAATGTAAATATGGGGGTGGATGCACACATACAGGATGCACCTTAATGCCTCTATGCTAATTGCAAACTTCACTTGGCGACCCCAGATTTTTATTCATATAAAGCTCTATTTATCATTTTACTGTGTTTCTTCAGGTCATGGATAAATTGCATATTTCTGGAAGGTAGCAAGTTATTGTTTACTGCAATGATTAACTGATTTTTTTTTATTTTGATGTTACTTCATGGCATCAGAACTTATGTTACACAATTTTTTTGTGGAGTGTTCTTCCCTTGTAAGATTTAGGTCTTATCCAAAACAAGTAATAAAATTTGCATCTTAATCTAGAAATAAAAGTCCAATATTGGTAATCAAAGTACAGACTGTATCTAACCCGAATAGATTTTGCCCGCTTTGCTTTCCAGGCATTTGGGGATATTCAGGATAAATCTGTATTCCTTGGGCTTTCTTTACATGCAATGTCCAGTTGTAATTGCATGGATTAAAGGGGAAAATCTAAAGGCTGTATAATAACTCTTAGACATAGCAGGGATGTATAGATAACAGTTAGATCAGGAGAAAGAAAAAGCGCAGTAAGTGTTACCCTTGATTTTTTTCCTATTAGATACTAAGATAAAATTCATTGGGTAATAAAGTTCAAGTTCAGAACTTTTACTATATCCTGTGCTTTCTTACACAAAAGAAACCTTTTTTACTAAGTATTTTGGAGAACAAGCCCTCTATCATCTTAATTCAAGCTACACAACATCATTTTTCTTTTCATAGGAGCCTATCTAAAACACACACAACTTTTTAGGTTTTTTGAAAATAAATAGGAAAGATATGATAGTGCACTCTGACGGAATATTGTAACTCTAAGATCCAATAGTTTTCACCTATTTCTTACAATCTGTTTTCTGAGAAAAAAATACAATTTTGGTGCCATAAGAATCATCCTTTGACAATTATCCTTGGATAGATATATTCTAATAGGTATTTTCTTCAGACATAAAAAGCTGTATGATTGAAATGCAACTCATTTCTGTCTAGAACATATTTTATCTTGCTTCCCTGTGAGCAGCTGTATTAATGAAACATGTCTTGGCTTATTAGAATTGATGCTGTTTAGGAAATGGAACTAAATATTCTTCTTGCGCATATAAATGCGAAGAGTTTTTCAAAAAAACTGGACAGAAGTCACTGTGCTCCTAAGTGGGGGGGAAAAAAACAAACCAAAGAATTGGAAAACTGAGAAATGAGACTCTTAAAATATTGTAATACATTTCCAACACAGTGACTTAAATGCTTGTGGACTTAATGAACATGTGAAAGAAAATGTTATTTTATTGTGATAGCTTTTGATACATATATGTATGCAGAAGACTTATGAAAATGCAAGCTGATTAGACAAATGTGCAACTAAGATAAAACGAACCTATTTAATGAATTGCAGTTTTATCTCTTTTGTTAAGAGCAATTGCTGAAAGCCTGAGTTTTAAGCGTGAGGCAATGATAATTGTGGGGAAGAATGAACGGAGTGCTTCCTGGAGAAATCAAGGAGACAGACTTCAGTGGGAGGTAACCAATGTACAGTCAAGAAATATGTGATGGAAGGGGAAAATCCAGTATAAATGGTGTCAGGCATTGTTCTAGGAGCATCATCCTGTGCTTTAATATTGATGCAGCAGTGTGGAAGATGAGAATTGAGTAACAGGGGACATGGGGCTCACTGAGTTGGAACTACAACAGACATTGGTGTAATTAAGGGGTTTCCTGTTTTTGCAATGCATGTTTTATACTTACTGTTTTAGTCCATGTGGAATTAATAGGTGTATTGAGATAGCAGTTCTGCTTGATCTTGCATCTTGGTTTTGAGAGGTGATGAAGAGCCTTCAGCTGTATCTGCAAGCTGGGAAAATCTCTACCAGTTGACTTGGGGAATTTAGGCTGGTTCAACTGTCTTAGTCTAAAAAGCCTTCTTTACTCAGTTTTGATCTTTAAAAGTGGAATTAGTCTATTCATCTTATGGTTTCTGTTATAAGTAGGACTCTGAAGAGAGTTCTGCCTAACTGACAATAATGAGCTTAGCCAAAAAAATGGTCATAATGAGGAAAAAAAATACAATTCCTTTACTTGAAAATTACTTCAGATGAGCATTTGGACTTTGCAAGGTGGAACACAGTGAAAAATGTAAATATTTATAATGCTCGCTCTCACCGAATCGGCATGTGCTCCAGTAATATTTTTGATAAAGGGATAAAGATCAACACAGCTTTCTCTACCCTCAGTTGTGCAGATTCCTCTCAATTTCTGTAATACTGGTTTTGTTTATTAGTATCTACAGAACACTGTCCTGGGGTTCTGTCTAGCGGGGTGCTCTCTTGTCTGTCTTATTAACTGTCACAGTTTAATCTGATTCGTAAGTGATGTATTCATTTGCTGTAGCTCATGCAGTGAGGCATCTATGCCTGTGACATACAGGAACTGTCAGCAGTCCCCCTTTTAAATCCATATTGGGGCAGGATGAATAATGTTTATTAGATTGACATAAAGTCAAAGTAAAACACTGTGGGTTAAAAAACCAAAACTGTTTAAGCAATTTAAGCTTTTTTCCATTACAATATCGAACTTTCAGCAGTTTTGAGCCTTTTCCCCCAGTTAAAATTCTGTAGTTGTACAAATGCTTTATATAAACCTCAGTTTCATTTCCTAGATGAAAAAGAAGGAAAACCAAGATTTTTGTGCTGTTTAAAACAGCACAAACTGTTGAAGAAAACCACCTCTGTGGTCGTTCAGCAGGCTGTTTTTGCACTGTGCTAGCATCTGGTTCAAGGTGCTACCATGGCATCTTGTTCCTACTGACATACAGTTATCCATCGATTCCTGAAATGTTTCATTGCTGTACTTGGCAATGGAAAGTAGAAAAGGAAAAATACCAACCAGCTTGTGTTTAGACTTGCTTTGTGATGAGTTTCACTCACTCTGCCCTTAACCCTCTGTAAATCCTGACACTCAAAAGACTTGAGGATTGTAGGGCTATGCATACATTTTGGGATGTGTGGGTGTACTGAGTGAGGTCTAAGCCTCATTTCATCCTAAGTGAGTTCTTCAGTGTCATGCCCACGGTTATGTTTTCTCAGAGTGCAGCTTAATTTCATCGCTCGTGGTGTGGTTTCTGCCTGGCTGCATGGGAAGGCGCGGTTTCTCATGTTGTGTTCTGTCTGGGTAGTTCTGGTTTCTTTTTTCAGGCTGAAAACATAAATCCCAAATCAACTTCTCTCCTGATGGGCACTTGAATTACTGAATGAGAAGATAAAAGACAGAACCAGCCTTTGATCCTCCAGCCCATCTGAAAATGAAGACAGGACTTTAGGTCTGGAGTGAAAGATCAGCTCGAGAACTTTATTCAGGTTCAAGGCTGTGAATATCAGTCAGCAGAAGTGGTCTGTAGTTGGAATCTCTCCCACAACCTTGAAATGCTTTGTTCTCCAAACATTTTTGTTGCTTCCTTCTGTACTGATGCACAGTCTGCTCATGATTATTATTCACAGCTGGGTAGTTAAGGATATACCATACCTTGTTTTGGTTGTGATAGAAGAATGGTGAAAAACGAGAGATCATAGAATGGTTTGGTTAGAACAAGATGGTCTTTGAGGACCTTTCCTAAGTGTCCTGCCAGGGGCAGGGACATGTTTGGCCAGGGAAGGTTGCTCCCAGCCCCGTCCAGCCTGGCCCTGAGCACTGCCACGGATGGGGCAGCCACAGCTGCTCTGGGCAGCCTGGACCAGTGCCTCACCACCCTCACAGGGAAGAATTTCTTCCTTATATCTAATCTACATCCACCCTCTTAGTGTTTAAAGCAGTTCCCTTTGTCCTATCATTACATGCCTTTGTAAAAAGCCCCTCTCCAGCTTTCCTGTAGCCCCCCTTTAGGTACTTGAAGCTGCTGTAAGGTCTACCTGGAGCTTTCTCTTCTCTGGGCTGAACAATCCCAACTCTCTCAGCCTGTATTCATAGGAGATAATTTGCTTGGAAGAAATGCTGATGTTTTAAACAGTCACTTAACAGCTGCTTCTTCTTGGGGGCTACGTGTGAAAAGTGTGCCTGCAATGCAGTCATTGACTTAAAAGCTTGACTTGTCAGCCCTTGCTGCACTATCTTTAAGGATTAGAATAATTAACACAATGTTTTCAAGTCTCAGTAAAAAAAAAAAAAAAAAGATAATTTATATTCAACCAAATGTGTGATGCTTAGATAGGAGTTAAAAAGTTTTATTAACACATTGGGCAAATTGCTTTTCCATATGCTGTATATTCGGCAGTGCACATTGATAAGAGTGCTGGAAAGCCTGGAGAAAAAGTTAAGATTAATGTATTGATGATACGGTGGAGGATATAAAGTATAAAATAGACTGTGAAAGCTAAAGACAATTGAAGATTCAAATTTTTCTCTTCCTTGCTGTTGCAAGGGCAGGAGAGGGTTTTTTGTAAAATTTTTTAATTATGATTGCATCTATAGTTTTGGGGCATATTATCTCCAGGATAAAACACTAAATATTAAGACTTGCTGTGTCTTGTTTACTGGGCAATGACTAATTTTTATCAGTTGACAAAATTTAGAAGTTATTGACAAATACTACTTATCATCTAGCTGTCTTCCAATGAGAGGTGTAGTGTGTGGGGTGGTTGTGGCTACTGAAGATGCAAACTGCTGAATGACTCTTGCAATTATAACTCCATGTTGTAGTAGAAAGTGTTGGATTTTTTTTAAGGAAAAAAAAAATTTTCCCCGTGAACTCTGAATGCCTATATTGGTTAAGGTTAGGACTGGGGCTTTGGCTGAGTTCATGTTGTACTTCCAGCATTATGGGCTTTACAGTAGTTGTGGTGCAATTTACTTCCAAAATATTTTGCTGTGCTTTTTGCTCCCTGTCTCTTAGTTTGGCCTGATGTTTCATAGGAGTTGTACTCAGCTGCTTGAGGGCTAATGAAGCATAAGCAATACAGCTGCAGATACATCCAAACAGAGAGAGTTGCCTTCTATAAGTGCTGCTTATGCAAAGACATTGTGTGCTATATGTGTCTCTTGACAGACTTATCTTGCTTGTTCCCTCTTTTTGTCTAGTCTTTTCCTTTCTCCTTTTTAATTTTCATCCCCAGTTGTCTCTGTTTCTCCAAATCCTAAATCAAGGAAGCTCACTTAGGGGGGGAGGGCGGGGAGCAGAAACATGAAATGTTAATATTCAAATTAGAAAGCTATGTCTCAACAATGAAATTGCTCATTATTTGTTACGCGTTATTGTAACAGAAGGAACACTACTATGTTTCACTTGCCTTAGAAGAAGGCAATTTATCCTTTAATGATTTTTCATCAAGTCACAGTGCTGTATCTGAAGAGATAAAAACTGATTAAAAATGTTCTCGTTAGTCGGTCAATTTAGGTAAATGATAACATTTGTTATCTATTAGGTATGTAAAGGCAACTTCTGTTATTAAATTTGATCCCATTGATTCCATCCTCATTAAAAAAAAAAAAAAAACACCACAGGATGGAAACAGCAGCACTCAGCAGGGTCAAAGGATTGCTGAGGTGCTGTCAGCTTTATAGTACTGGCTTCTGGAAAAAAGTGGTGGGCAGCTGGATTTAGCACTTTATTATAGCCTTTACATAATGCCGCTTCCCTCTGGTGCCTATGAATTATTTATTCATGTTAATTTTATAATCCAGATACTTGTTAACCAGCTGATTTCAGCTTGGTGTTTCTCACTCTGCCTTCTGCTTTTTCCACCTTTTTGCTCCCTGTGCTGCTTTCCGTTCATCCCCATGTCAGGGCTGGGTGGCAGTCCTCTCCGGGCTGCTCATGGTGCCCATTTCCCACCGTGAGCTCCCAGCCTCTGCCACCGGCTCTGAGCTGGGGATCCTTCCTCAGGTAACAAGGAGATGCCCGAAGCGATACAGGTTTCATGGTCTCCCTCCGTCATCGTGGGGATAACAGGGGGTGACAGGAACCACCTACTATACCAAGCCTGCAGCCAGCTGGGTGCCCTGCCCCTCCCTGTGCCTCTGCAGCATTGCTCTGTTCCTCAGCTGCTCTGTGCACTAGCCTTTTTTCCTTAGCTGAAATAGCTTTTTTTATCTTCCCTTGGTGTCTGTTGCACATGCAGCTCATAATACCACCCTGTAATTAGCAGCGATTCACCTTGTCAGTTAGACCCTTTGCTTTAATGCATAAACTCATGTGAAAGTTTATAAACAGTGGCAACATCATCAATACAGCTCTTCAGAAAATGATACCTAATTCCCATAAGGATACCATAGAGGAGGAAAACGTGTATTTAAATACAGATGCTTGCACAGACTATAGGACCTGGGTTTTTTAGAAAGCTTCTGGACACGATTTCTGTTCTAGACAGAAGTATCAGCATTCAGTGGCGTACCTCCTCACCATTTTTAAAGCTAGTTGAAGCTTTCTATAAGGGATAACTGCAATATTTGACTCTTAAGGGAAATGAGTAATAACAGTGTATATACGTAGCAGTGAGTCCAGGCTGGTATTTGAGATAAATGGCTTGCCAAAGGTACTTAAAATTCAACAGGTGTTGAGAAGTATTCTGATATTTGCTTTATTTCCCTCCTCCCCTGTCAGTGCTTGGCTTCAGACCTGCTCCTCCCCAGACAGCTTTTGGGGCTTTGGTTGAGTTGAGGAACAAGGCACAATGTTGAAATGGGAGATGGTTCCTGGTCACCTGAGAGGTGTCACCAGCTAACACTGCACCTCCCTTGGGAGTGGGAGCCAGGAGCTGCTCAACTAGTTGTGTGTATGCTCTGGACTACTTATGCAAGATCTTGGTCTGCTTTTTCTGTAAGACCCATAAATCTCAGGGTTTTATCTTTTTATATCTTGATGTGACAGTGGCCCATAAGCTTGGGGGCTAAAAAAACCTAACCCTTGAACACTTGTTTGGACTCTAATTTACCTGCACTAAAGACATGTTTACACGCTAGGAATTGACCACCTAACAATGAAGTCTGGATATGTTATATTGCTGAGTACCTTGAGCTTTCTTTGTGTTTGGTGATAAAATAATTTCAGCTGAGATAGGTTATCTCTGTTAGTTCTGGTGAACTGATTTTACTTTGTCAAGCACATTCAAATGACCATCAAATTTCAGGTTTTGTATAAACATACACAAAGCAGTTGATGCTTTACCAGATATCTAGGTGTTTCCATAAGCTTGCTTTCTACAACTTACTTTGAACTTAAACACACACAGATGCATGAACACTTTTCCTATGTGCACGACCTATGGAAAATAGTGAAAGAATGTTTTTCAGAACAAGAAAAGCCTGCCTTGCTATCCTGTGCTGTTGTTTTCCAATGCTGTTGTTTGCTTACTGCCATCCTTTGATGGGATATATGTACTTGCTACTCGTGTCATCTGTCACCTGTCATTGGGTTGTTATTTGTGCTCCTGTAATTGCTTTGTGCTGTGGGTGAGTTGTCTGTCTTGTTCCCTGACTGCATTTTTTTCTTTACCCTTTAGTCATTAAGATTTTGTTGAATTCCTCAAAGCTGGGAAAGTTTTAGCAAGATTAACATGCTAATCATATGTGTTTGGTGGAGTCACAGGTTGAAGTCTGAGGCCATAGCTATGCTGCTCCCTGAGCAGTGGGGATTTGGTGTTTGGGGCGCTGAGGGATCACTTTCAGCATCCCTAAAGGCTTGTGCTCAAACCTGCATGTGGCTCTATACATGGAGCATAAAGCTCTATGGTCGTAGCACCCTCAAGTATTCATTGTATTATCTCTGCATTTCCTGGAAGATATTTTCTATTCTGTCCAAGCCCTTGGCAAGCTTAGGCTTTCAAAATATCATCTGAGACATAAGGACTGTGTAAATATTTAACTTGAATTAGCAAAACAATATTGTGTTCATTCCTCCTTTAACTCTTTAAGTTGTCCTGTTGAAGGTTTGAATGTTCTTCCTTAACAAACCTGGTTTTGTTACACCAATGGAACATACGGGAGGACTTAACATGTTTATTACGAGACATACAGAGAAGACAGTGTTATTTTAAATACCCAATAATTTATGGAGGTTTGAACCTACATGTTCATATGCTCAGGAAGTACCTAGGCAGACTCTTAGTCAGACACATGGTTGAGTTTTTAGAAGCATCTTAATTTTGCCTTCAAGCCAAAAAATCTCAATAGCTGTTAAGGTGTCTGTCCAACTCAAAACAGAAACACAATAGCATTGCACTTAAAAAACCTTAAACATGAAAGTCTGAGTCTGGGAGCGGGGCTGTGTTTGTCCCTTCCTTGTTGTCTGCGGCTCCTGAACATTCTACCTGTAATATCCAGGGGGATTGGATTCTGCTTCTCTGGGCAAACCAGTAGCATGCGCTGACTGTCTGCTGGCGATAGATGCAGGGGTTTATAGCTATCTTCTGAAAATGTCTGGACAAAATTTCCTATGGTCATGATTGAATTAGATTTGCTCTGAAGTGCACATGCAGATTTGGGTTCTGAGGGAAACAGATCATGGTTGCAGGGGTTCTTTTTAAAGCATGTAAACCTAAAATCTTGCTGCGTTTTCCACGGGGGTAAAACTATTTGGCAAATGAAATGCAAATCTACTAATAGCTTTGGCTGCTTCAGAAATGTCTTTTTACCTCCAAAGAATCAAGTTTACCAAACATTTTTCCCAGTTGCACTTCTAATAGTTTACTTATTTTAAACATATACATGAAACGCTACAGCAAAAATAGAGTAGGCACAGTCCGATTTCCTCTTGCAGTGCCAGCAATAAAAGAAAGGGAGGGGATGAGAAGGTTAGTGCAGCTTATGGGAAATTGTTTAGGACAAGTGGAGATGACCTGACACACAGTTATCATGTGTCAACTGATCTTAGAGGCATGCTTTGCTGTGTTGTTTACTCTATCTGTATTGAAAGAAACCTGTCTAAAATTACTTTTGTTGTAACTTTGACCCAAATAGCTACAGGTCAGACATGGCAAGGGGTTGGCGTCGTTGTTGTTTCGTAAGGTTTCAGATCAAATTATGAGTGAATGCTGATGTAGTGGGGTTTGCAGGGCAAGGTTTTGGCAGCAGGGGGCTGCTGCAAAATGCCAGAAGCTTCCCCCATGTCCAATGGAGAAGATGCCACCCAGCTCTGAGATGGACCCATCACTGGCCAAAACTGAAACAATTAGAGGGGTGATAGTGCCTCCTCCTTAATGAAGGAGAAAAAAATCTGTGCCAGCCAGCACGAGGAGTGAGCCTATGGGAGAGCAACCCCCCCGCCGCCCCCCAGGCCGGTGCAGCAGGAGCAGGAGGGCTCCAGGCGCCCAGCAGAGGTTCCCGGCAGCCCGTGGGAAGCCCCCGGCGGGGCAGGCTGTGCCCCCAGCCCACGGAGGGTGTCGGGGGGGCAGAGCCCCACCTGCAGCCCGGGGAGGGCCCCACGCCGGGGCAGGGGGTGCCCGACGGGGGCTGTGACCCCCCGGGCAGCCCAGGCTGGGGCAGGGTCGCTGGCAGGACGCGTGACCCGGGGGGGCCCACGCCGGAGCAGGCTGGGCCTGAAGGACGGCACCCACCGGGGGGGGACCCACGCCGGGGCAGGGGGTGAGGGGCTGCGGCCGGGGGAAGGGCTCACGCCGGAGGAGTGTGTAGAGGATTGTCTCCCGTGGGAGGGACCCCGGGCTGGAGCGGGGGCAGGGCGTGAGGAGGAAGGAGCGGCGGGGACACCGTGGGGTGGGATGGACTGACCGCAGCCCCCATTCCCATCCCCCTGCGCCGCTCGGGGGAGGCGGGGGGGAAATCGGGAAGAAGGGAGCAGTGGGTAGAATTTGTTTTATGATTTGGTTGTATTTCTCATTACCCTGCTCTGATTTGTATGGTAATAAATCGCAGTAGTTTTCCCCCAGTTGAGTCCGATTTGTCCGTGACTGCAACGGCTGAACCATCTCCGTGTCCCTTCCCCACCCACCAGCCTGGTGCTGTGCTCCCCTCCCCTGTCTGGCTGAGGAGGAGAGTGATGGAGGGGCTGGGGTGGCTGCCAGACCCCCAGCCAGGGTCAGCTCCCCACAGCTAAGCAGGACCATGGTGCTGCTCAGATGTTGAGAAAGAGTCCGACAAGAAATATTTTGTGCCGTACAGGCTTGTAGGAGAAAGCTGAAATAAGCAAGAGGAGCAGCGGCCTGGTAAGATCGGGTCTGTGGGAGTTCAGAAAAGGTAGCACTTAGGCTGTGCAACTTGTTTCTCTGTGATTTCATCTCTGCATAATAATACCCAGGGAGGAGAGTAAATAATGGACATGTTGAAGATTGGCTGAAAGAGTAGCTCCCTATTTTCACTTCTGTAACTTACTGCAGGAGGATACGTGCTAATTTTACCTAGTTGTCACACGGCTGTCTCTTCAGGCTGCCTGCCCTGCTACCGAGGGTAGCCCCAGAACCTGTCCGCAGCCCCAGAGCTCCCTACAGCTCATATCTGAAACTTCTTGACTCGGAATAAAACTGCTTTCCTCTGTGTAAAACAGGAGTAAAGGAGCAATTAGTTATGCTTCAAGAAAGAGCTGCAGATAAAGGAATAGCTTGACAGGGAAAGTACCGATGTTTGTTTTTTGGTTTTGGTTGTTGGGTTTTTTTGGTTTGGTTTTTTTTTTTTTTTTGAAACAAAATGCAGGCTAAGGTTCACTTGGTGGACAGAGTGAGAGCCACAGCACAATGTGTGGCCGGACCCAGGGTCTGCCCAGCTTCTCTGACTGTGCCAGGCTTAGTTTTCTCACCTGCCTTGCTTCCCAAGCAGCATGCCTAAGGATGTTTTAAAAACTAATCCAAACCAGCCCAAAGTGTAGAAAAGCTATTAAGAAACTCCAAGCATATACAGACTATGGATCAGTGGGATGATGGCTTGCGTGGAAAGAAAATATGACTCTTTCAGAAGTGCTGGTGGAAGTGTGGAAGCACTGTAAGAATAATTCTGAACTTGCTTAAATCAGTGCATGCTACTTTATTTTTAACTGGAAACAAGATAGTCTTAAATAATTGCACTGCAAAAAAATTCTAAGCCTCTGTTACCTGAATTTCACAATAGAATTTTGTTTTATTTTCTAAGAAAATGAATGTAATAGTTTGTCTGCTTCCTTGGATGTTATTTCTAACGATCTGCCCAGTCCTTACTCATGCAAAATTATTATTCTGAATTTGTTATATTAATTGAAGTTTTAAAGGGAAGATTTTCAACAGGCTTCTGAGAATATTGGATAGGTGTTTAAACAGGAGAAGTGATTTAAGATTTGGTTTGTAATAGCATTTCCTAGTGTCTCAGTCGCATAAAGAAGTCAAGGTACAAATGAATTGTTGATTGCATGTTGACTGTTGCACTAAGTCTAGAAACTGAGTAATGCACAAATGAATGCTTGCTACAGAAGTAACAATAAAACTACCACAAAATCATTTTCAATATGGGTTTTATGTAACTGTTTTAAGTTGTTGTTGTTATAACAGAAAAACTCTTAAATGATTTGGAGTGTAACAGTTCAATAAATTTTATTGAAACACTACTTCATGTTTTATTTTTCTCGATGAAGAGAAAAAGGAAAAATGTTTTCTCCTTTGCTAGTGTAGCCCAGTACTGTACCTCAGAGGAGAAATGTACAGGCCGGGATGCTGAAGCTGATGACCGCAGTACTAAGCGAATGTGAGAACAGCAACAGCTCCCAGTATCTGTGCAATGGGCAAAATCCAGACAATCCTGCTTTAAGCAACCTTCAAAAAAAGCAAAAACCAAAACTGCTGCGTTCAAATCTGGGTCTTACTACTGTTGCTAATACTTGGCTTGCTTATTTTCTAAATAACTTCAAGGAGTATTAATCAGGCAAAGATATTCTAAATGAGAATAATATTAAAGTAGTTGCAAATGAATGCCTACACTGAAAACGCTGATGGGACAAGCTGTTACAATTGCTGCCAGTACTGATTTTACCCCGGTGTTTTCATTCAAATGAAGACTGATATTGCCTCCTGGAGTATTCTTTCTCTTCTCCCTTCAACTCCTACATGTTTTCTTTTTTTCTATGCTTTTCCTTACCCCTTTTAACTTCTTTCATCTTGTTAGCTATTACTTGCAAGAGTCATTCTTCTCCCAGTGGTACCAACAGAATAATTGCGTGGAATTAAAAATCTGTATACTGTCATCTAGAGCTTCATTTGTTGCACAGATACTGTATGGAAGTCGGCATCCAATATCTGAACCAGAATTTGAGAACTGCTTCTACTCCCATCTAGGCACTGAACCTCTTCATTTACACTTTGGTCAGGCAGTTACAGTCCAGCGGTAGTTGCTGCACACCTTAGATGTGTGAAAATTTGGTCCTTCATTTGTTTTACGGTGAAGCAATCAGAGAAAAGCCTAGAATTTGCATGTTAGTTCAGCATGGTTTAGGAGATGTCAACTGTCTGAAATTCAAAAGGAAAGCCGTAGCTTGGTTCCTGCGATTTTTGTCTTGACAGTTTTTCTGCTCATCTGTTACACACCACACCTGGAAAAGCAGTCAGACATCGTTGTTGTGATAGAACTTGTATCATCTGTCCCTGTTACTTAATTTTTTGTGTGTTTTTTAATCTATACCCAATTTTAGTAATGGGTGTTGCTGTATGGAACCTCAGTAAGAATCTTGCGTCTGAGGGAAGCTATGTGAATTCAGTACTGGTTCGAAACTGGGAGCAGTAAGATGAATTTGCTCTATGACTGTTTCTATCTTGACTTGTATGTTTTCATCTGGAGTTGTCTAGTTTAGGGCAGATGAAAAAGAATTTACTGCAGAAATCAAGGCATGGTTTTGTGTAGCTGTTAGTTTATTGGTTTGTTGGGGTTTTTTTTGCTATTGTGAGGAAAAAATTAACTCCGAAGACAAACATTATCCTTTTGTAAAGAAATTTAATAGCAGTGACTGTCTTAGAGTTAAAAGTATTGTAGCATATATACACACTAGTGAACATCATGAGTTCTATGTCATGCAAAACACATTAGCACTAATGAAGTATACATGAGCACTTATGAAGCAAATGAGAAAAGTTTTCATTTTGAGAAGCTAGAAATATTCTCTGGCTACAATACAGAATTTCTTTTTCTAAGAGGAGTGTGCATGGGCAGGATGTTTGTGGTGGAGTGTGTGAAAAGCCACCGGGAGGGACTGGTGTGCCAAAAGAAAGCAAATTTCTTTAAGTTTGGTGTTTGATGCCAACATTTCAAACAACACAAATCTTTCTCTCGGGCCTGTCGCTGCTTCTTGGACAGTTTTAGTTATTTATGAGATAATTATACTTGGCTTTGAGTGTATAAAGCAACAAATTGCTCCCATGGCTCGAATAACTGTGTTTTGTTGCAGTTTAGCAGTCCCATGTATAGAGTGCCTACTGTCTTAAGGTAGTATGGTTTTTTGCATCACTTATTTTTGACCAGACCATAAAAAAGTAGTGCAATTACTCACAATCCCTAGCTTATTTACTTGATTAATGAATAATTGATACTGTTTTATGTACAGCTAGATCACTGCGGCATGGCTGAAATGGGAGCAGAAAGGGACTTAAAAAGGATTTACTTGGAGAGTTTGTGGGTTCTCCATTTTTCAAGATATTTAAAGGCTGTCTGGATATAATGCTGGACAACTGGCTGTAGGTGGCCCTGTCTGGGTGGGGAAGCTGGACCAGGTGATCTCCAGAGGTACTTTCCAGTCTCAAAGTTCTGTTTAGAGAAAGCAAACTTTTCCAGACTGGCAGCTGAAGATGGACGTTTTAGGGCAGGGAAGAGACTCCCCGGGGGCGTTTTGTCCCCCTTGAGTGCTTAGTGAGGGGCAAGGTAACACCTGTGCTGCAGCTGTGCCTTGGCACTGGGCAGGATCTGGGAGGAGTGGGATGCGCTGTGAGGAGGGTGCAGGACTCTGCTGTGGACTCTGATAGATGGGCACAGGGGGAATGAGTGAGATGCAGGGCTGGAGTGTTCAGTGCAGCACCAGCATCCCTAAGCCTTATACTCTATCCCAAGATGAAGCACGCTCCTGCCTGCCATCAAAAACAGTTGTGGCAAAAAACACACAGCTTCTTGGTCATGTCAGACTCCTTGGTGACATTTCATGCCTTCATCTAGGCAAAAACGTAAAAAGAAAAAATGGTGTAACCTTTTTCCATTTCTTCCATGGTTTAATACCCGCTCACCACACTGCCACCCCACAGCAAACCCCAAACAAGTTATTGAAAGGGGCATATGTGTTTAACTTCATGAGGAATATTAAACACTAGACCATTCCATTGGAGCTAGGGTATTGAATCTGAGACACTGTTTCTTCATAATGAATCTGGAGTGAGAAGTCTACATCAGGGTTTCTGAGGGGTTTTTTTGGTCCATTGTCATTATTTTGTAAAATTAAGACAAGTAGGAGAAATACCGTAGTCTGAGGCTGCATAGGGGGTTACAGGCACCTGAAAGCTATGTACTTTGATTCCTATGTATGTATGCCTTCCAAGAGACATCCCTTTGATGTGGGCTGCTTCTCTGAGGATTTTATGTCCCCCACGACACAGTTGTGTGACCGTCTTGGGAGACAAAAGCATGCCACCAGATGATGACTTCTGTAGTGAATATCATGATGATTTCTTGATGAATCAATCATTTTCTTAACCTGAAAAAAATGTGGTAGAGGCTAATTAGTAGTATAGAAGATAATGTTTCTGAGAATTATGGAACAGCATTTTCTTGTCTTAGGTCACTGAGAATTTGCTCGGGATTCTCCCAGTGGAATCTGCTGTCAAACCTCATAAGAGGTCTATTAAAACTTGGAACATAATTACAACTTTAAATTTTATATTAGTTTATTATATATAATACTATAATTAAGAGCTATCATTTTAAGTAGCCTCTAAAATTCAGGTATTTATGTTGTTGCTGAAATTACTTTTTTTCTTGCTATTAAGAATCAGATGTTTGTCTTGGAGTGCACTAGTAGTGTCTTTGTTTGGGACTTTGAAGCCCTACTGCACAAAAAAGTGAATATTTTACACGTGGAATCTCTTCCTAAGAGGATGATAGGGGCTTTAATGCAGTGAACTAAGACCAATAAATATCACTTGCAAAAGTTTTCCATTTTTAGAACATATTGATGGAATGTTTTCACAAAACACAGTCTTTGTGGTGAAAAAATGTCTAACTTTAGTATTAATTTTCTTGTCAAAATAGTTTCAATGATACCGCTTTTCTCTTGGTACATCCATAATGTCTAGAACTGATGTGTAAAAGGAAGCTTTTAGATGCCATGGTGATGAATGTAACACAAAATGAATGACAGGCTCTCTAAAATAAGACTTGTCTTGTGCATTGTTCTAAGCTAACGGAACTTCCAGAACACTTGCAAATTTATCAGTTTTATCATCTTTGAATGTCTAATGAAGAACAAATACATTTCAAAGGAAAATATCTTGCTAACAAAAGAACTGTGAATAAGATCTTATGACAAGAGCACGATGACAATGATAACGAAAGAGGGATCATAAGACAGCCTATGAAAAAGCAAACTCTGGGTGTGAGAACCTTGTTCAAAGTCTTCACTGAACACTTCTGACAGCAGGTAAGATGAGAGAGACCTGATGACAGTCAGAGGGGAGACCAAAGTAGGAGCAAGCTTGTTCAAATGAAAATGTTCTTGTGCCGCGTTGTTTAATGTTTCTTTAAAAGGTATTATGAAGGATAATATTCCTTGACTATTACTAAAGACAGGTGTCAAAGCCTTTTAATGAAGGGATTGCACTGTGCAAGAAAGATCTGTGATCTGGTGTAATAGCTATACTGAGATGGATACTACTGAGAAGCAGAATATGCTCAGTTTTGTAAACTGCTGTGTGACATGGGTGATGCTCAAAATCCAGGTACATCTATTCACTAAATGTAACTTCTCAGTACACTTCAAACAAGTGCAAATTAAAGAATGCGTAATGTAAATTAGACACTTTTCTGCAGTTTTCTGTGCCTTTCTGTAACTGGGAAATGATGAAAGCAAAATGCAATTGTTTAGATGGCAAAATCGTCCCATCTGTAGAGAAATAGAAGCCAAAGGAAAGTGGTTTCAGTTTTCTTTCAAAAAAATATCTGCACCTTAGCATACTTTGAGTGTGGATATCTAAGTGAACTGAAACAACTTGAGACATTCACTTATCGCTTCTACTTAACTTAAAATTGTAACAGAGGGCATTTTCGATTCCTTCCAGCATACTTCCCAGCCAAAATGCAGCGACCAGTTTCAATAGTGCAGCCATTGTGGGGAACAGAGATCAGCTTTCTTCAGGATTTGATTTAATTTTTTAACTTTTTAATTTGATTTTACATGATCAAATACTTTGATCTAAACCCATCTTTAGGAGAGATAAGTTTTTAGTGAAATACAGGTTTACCCTGTGGCGGTTAACTGCAGAGGTAGTGTGTAGAACCTGCTGATCCTTGGCCTGCAGTGCATAGTGGTGGCAATGGATTGACTTTATCAGACCTTGAAGGAATCAAACAAAATTAGTAGGAAAGGGAACAGAATGCAGTTATATACTCAGACTTCATATACTACGCTGCAACTGCTGTTGCTCATCGACAAAGTAAGGAGAAAAAGTTAAATGGCTTTTTTACCTCTTCTCACTAGCTTATGCAATGTACAAATATTTTCAATAAAACAAGTCTTTTTCATACTTAAGATGTTGGTTACTCGTGTGAGAGTCAGAATTTATATATTCACTTGTGACCAGGACTCAGGACAAGTTAAACTACTAAAAGAACATAAGGGATCTGAAAAATCTAACTTATTTTTTCTACCTCCCTTGTAAAAACTGTAGCATGTGCATGTAGGATTTCATTCTCTTTTGGTATAAACCTTTTTCAATGTAAAAAATGTAATGCTACAGCTTAAAAAGTAATTTAATCATTAATGAGGAAAAAATTAAGTTTTTATATGCTAAGTAACTAAGTAACGTAAGGAATAGATCTAGAAAAAAAAATGCACCCACTATGTACTAGAGGCCGACTTCTGGGCCTATAATTGGTGTGTTAATGCAGCATCAGCAGCAGTAAATGTAAACAGCTGCATAGCCAGGAACTCCTACTATTTTTGATACAAGTAGTTGTCTTTTAGGATTAATCAGGATGATTTGGATGAATCAGATTTTTTTTCTGCACTGGTATTAGAAACAAAACACTTAGAATTCTAGCATAAAATCATGGCTGTAGATAAGTCACAAGTGACAAGCTATTCAAAATGTTTTTGAAATATTAAGTTTTAAAGTTCAAATTCTGAAAATGAAGGGTTTATGCCAGGGGTCCTCAAACTTTTTAACCAGGGGGCCGGTGCGCGGATGAAGTGGCAGGCAGTCATCTGCGGCTGCTTGGTTTACCCCCTCAACCCCTGTTGGGGGGGGGGGGGAGGGGCGGAGGGGTTCTCTAAATACCGGGGGCCAGTTTGAGGACATTGGGGGGCCATATCCGGCCTGTGGGCTGTAGTTTGAGGACCCCTGGTTTATGCCCTCTGTTTTCTATGTGAAATATCTTGGATTTACTGAAAATGGCAAATAATGGTGGCGGAGAGCAAAAGATAGTCAAGTGAGTGATTAAAGGTGAACAATTCAACCTTTAAAAGAGGGGACAAAACAAAGATGAATTAAAATAAAAAAATCTACCAAGTGGGAAATAAAGGAGAGAAGCAGCAGCATGATAATCTGGTTTGATTGCTTAAATGACCAGATAAAGCGAGGGTAACTTTGGACTAAGACCTACCTTAATAGTTTTCCATGTGGTTTATAAATCTCCAGTAATGATGGTTGCGTTTGGAAAAATTTGTAGGCTGACTTCATGTTTCAGTCTTCTAAGGACTAAATGGGTATGAAATTCTCAAATTCCTTGCAATCTAAGCCCACTGTAGCCACTGTAGGTCTGCAGTTGTATCTTTGCAGTATGAGGTGTAGCCACCATGGCATGACAATATCAGGAGGTCTCGTTAACTCTAAGACTAAAAATATGCAAGGTCACAAATGCAGAAGAAAAGATTTCTAGTGAATTTGTAGAATTGGACTCAGTACTCTGGCTAGATAAAATATAACCATGTAGCTATGTTGAACAACAGGGCAAGAGAAGGGAGAGGCAATCTACCTCAATGCTGTGTGGAAATTAAACGTGCTGTGAAGCAAAGAATCATTACACATGTGGAAACAAAGTAGAATTAAATTAGGGGCTGGTTTTACCAAAGGGCAACAGTCACCACTTTAGATTTTTAATCAATCCCTTATTATACACAAGAAACATAGTGTTGCTATTCAAGAAAATCTGATGCAATTCCCTACAGAAAGTTGTTTTTCAAAGTGGAGATAAAGGGAATTGACACAAAGAGAAGGATTTAGTTGGACAGGCAGCTACAACAGGTTGCGCTAAAACCTCGAGAGAACTAATCAGTGATATTCTGTGCTACTTAACGTTGGGAATCGGAATGTTCATTAGTGACCTGAGAGTAGGAAATGGGTATGTGCACATGAAATCTGTGGACAAAATACATGTTGGGAATATTTGTAGTACTGAAGAGGAACTAATCATCTCACATCGTGTGGCTTTGTCACTAGATGGATAGGAATTGCAATGAAGCTAATCAAGGATAACTTTCAGCTGCCAGTGTGATGGGGTTGTGAAAAACACTAATGTGATGTCTGGTAGAAATCAAGCAAGGCATTTCTGTTGGGAAGAGGGGAAGTGTTAGTGCTGCCATTTGAGGACGTGCAGGATCTGATTAGAAATACTGTGGAATATTTGAAATAATACAATGATCTTAAAATTTTTAAGTATTTAATAAATACTTGTATGCAAGCTGAAGCTATTTGTATAAGGAAATGGAAAAAATTTAAATTCCAAGCAGCTGATATTTATTTTAGGTTAACAAAGGGAAAATTTTTACAAGCTAATTAAAAATCTATCCTATAAATAATTCTTGTCTCTCCTTAAGTTAAGGAAGACTAGTTCTATAAGAGTAAATACTCTGAAGTTGTTCATCATACCACTTGGATGTCTTATAAATTTCAAGTAGCTGAAAAAATATTTGAGGTGGGGACTGGGAGGCTGTCTGTACCAGCTACACAGAGAAGGAGCTAGGTCATTTCGTGGGCTGCAAGGGGAGCAGAGAACAGAATGGAGAAACTACTAAAGGTAATTAAATTTGAATATGATTACCTGATACCTTCAAAAGGCTTTCAAAGTATCAGGTTGTGCTTGCATGTACCACACAATTGTATGATTGTTTGCCCTGTAGGAGTCAAGGAGGAAGGGCTCATCCTTTGATATGTTATTTAATATATGCTTCCTCAATTACTATTTCACTTTCACCCTGCTTTTCCCTGAAAACTGGGAATAGAATATCTGTCTGTGACCACAGGGGACTAAACTTGATGACCTGGGTGGTTTGCAACCCCCCTGGTTGCTGACGCTGACCCGTCAAACTCCACTTTTTCTTCCCTTGGCTGCAGAGATAAAGATGTAGCTCTAAAACAGTTTTGAACAGTAGCAATATTCCTCTTGGGAGAAAACTTAGGTGTCTAAGTTTCAGAAATGGAAACTTAAGTTCCTTAGGCATTGGCTAGGTCTTTGAAGGCTTTCTGTTTCAACTCCTTGATTGCCTTGGAGGCTGTTATTACTGAATGGGGTTAGCTAAGCACTTATGAAATGCCCTGGGCAGTTTTCAATGAATATGACAGACTTAATATTTGATTTCTTTCCCTCCCTAGACATTTAGTTTTGTGTTCCTGAAAGCTTTTTTCCTTTCACGTGCTAATGAATAACCCTAACTTCAACACATGATACTTTTTTTGCTTTACAACCATCTCTCCCTCCATGGCTCCTTGTCATTGTGTTCCCTTCATTAAAATCAACGATGAGGGTTGACACTATTTGTAGGTGTCTTTCTGCTTCCTGAAATGCTTAACTCCTCCTCTTGTTTCCTGAAGGCTTGTATGCCTCTAAGATTTATCTTGTAACTCCTTTATTTAACAAAGATCTCGGGTACACTTACTTAACTTGTAAATCTGTGTCCTTGTTTTATTTTGCTTGTACCCACAGCATCTCTTCTGTGATTATATAATTTATCTCCCTTATGAAAGCAAAAAGCATTTTATGACAGTGATTTCTTGATAAGAGTGCACCCTCAACTGTTGCCTCAATATTCTTTTGTATTTCATTTTTAATGTCCCCCAAATAGTCTGTTGAATATGTGAATGGAGGAATCTGGCCTTATTTTTTTCCCCAGCGTGCTGTCTGTGCTTATGGTCAAGGGGATGATCGTCAAAACTATAGAGACTCTAACAAGCAAGTAAGGGTGGGGGTTTTTTGATGGTACCAAGGTGGTTTTGAGAATGTGTTATTCCAATCCCCCCCACTTACAATTTCAAAAGAACTTTACCATTATTGTAATTCTTAGGGTTGGTATTAAAAAAAAAAAAAAGTTGTGACAAGGAGGAAATGAAGGTGATAGGGCAGTTTGGCAGAGGCTTCAGATCTTCTCCTCATACCCTTACATGAAAACACCAAGTGGTAACGCCTGTCCAAAGTGACTGTTAGCCTGTCGTTTCATGCGGAGAGGAAGGCAAAGCAGCAGCAGGCCCAGGGAAACCTTGGCACACAGATATCCTGCCATCTCTCTTCATGATGGGACTTGCTTCTACAGCTGCAACTCTGCTGTGGGCTCTGCATGTGCTGCCCAGACCTATGTCCTGCAGCTGGTGGTGCTCTGGTGATGTCCCTGGCCTCTGCCCGCTGTGCAGGGGGAAGTGCCAGTCCTCAGGGGGCTGCACACAGGGGTGCGCGTCTCTGTGAGGGTTACACATGAGCCAACTCTACAATTAAATTTGCTGTAAAACTTTCCACTGTAATTCTTGGCTCAAACACTTCTGAAAAGCCGATCCTGACTTAAGGGTTTTTCTGGTCAGTTATCTAGGAGACCTTTTATTTGGAAACAACTTTTTTCCTACAATGGCTTTTGAAAACAGAAATCCACAGGACATGAGAAAGCACTGGAATTCTCAAAAAGAGCGTCTCATCTGTCCTGTTCCAAGATTAGTTCAATTCTGTCTAAACCTGATGGCTATTACACCAAACCACAAGGCATGAGCTATCTTATAAGTCTTTTCCTTAGACTTTCAGCAAGGTTTAAATCTCAACAAAGTTAACTGAAGATGTAAAATATTAAGAGTATTCAGTATGAGCTTGAAGTGTTTTCACCCACGCTGAAACTGCCTGGGCTTTAACTGATGCCTCTGAAAGGAAAAATGCATTGATCATATATGATGGGTGTTTTATTGGTCATGGGAGGAGAACATTTATGAATGTATGTACATACAGTACTATTTGTCAGAGATTATCTTATGACTCAGTGTGAATAAGTTTGAAATTATATAACTCTGGGCAAAAGATCTGTTAATATCGTCATTTTCTCTTGGTACCACCTGGCTAGCTCTGCAGAGAGATGAGAGTAGATGCCTGCCTTTTTCTTTAGCCAAGACACGGTATGTTTTAGTAGAATTATTGACTAATACTACAGTCAGTTAATTAATCAGTCGGTCAGTCCTTTCTGTGAAGGAGAGCCTGCTGTTTGGGGAACTGTTGCACCATTTGTTTTGGATACTTTCATTTACAGAAGGATATCAACAGCAGAGGCAGCTAGGGTAATGAAGCGTGAAAGAAAGGGACAAAAAGCAAACAGAATTGTTGGCACTGCAATATAGCTCTTTCAATACAAGAGCTATGAAAAAAAGGCTAATATAGAATTGCTGTTTCTGTGCTCTGGGACATGTGAAAAAATCCCTGAAATGTCAGCCCCTGACTGACATTTACTTTTGGCTGGCACAAAGCTCTCTGTAGAGGGGCAGCTATGCCCAGTTACGTCCAATTCCGTGGGTTCCTTCCCTGCGTCCTTTATGTTTCCTACAAGGATTCAGAGACACGTACTGCAGGTTTTCATGTTACTAAGAGAGAGACGCATAGTGTTTGTTGTTTCATATATATATAAAGAAAAATTTTCTTTCAGGGTAAATTGCTCTCTGAACGTTTAGATTTTGTTTCTGTTTAGCACCAAGAATATCCTATCATGAGGCGAGTCAGACACCTAGTGTCTAGTTCAAATTTGCTCAGTCTATAATTCATACCCTGAATGTGCTCGCAGTTGTTGCTTGGCACTGAGGAAATACTGTGCCTCTAAAATATTTCTAGATGTGAATTTTTAAAGGATTATATTTGACTGATAGTAATCTGACAGTAAATACAAATCACAGTCTTGCAAGGATATTGGATTTAAGGATTTTGAAAGGAATTACAGTGCAAGTTGCATGACTGTTAGTGCTTGGAGTAATATTTACTGTAACTGTCTCTAAGGGAAAATTAGTGCATTTTACAGTGTGATATCTTGGTTTCTAAAAGTAACTGATAATTGAAAGTTTGAGGACTTTGCTTAATTTCCTGCTCCCTAGGGAGTACTTACTGTGTTAGACTTCTACAGGTCAGATTTATCAACAGGTGAATTTTCTAGGGTTTTTTGAATGAATCTTGGGAGCTGTATACTTTGTGTCAAATACAGCATGTTGCATGCATAAAAATTTATGAGGAAGTATTTTTGTTTTAAATGAGACTATAGAAATAATGCTACTCCTGATGCTCTGCTTCTCTTGTGAGGTGTTCATTCACTGATTCAAAAGGAAATTCTTGTGTACCACCTCAAAAAAAAAAATGTTGGTGACGCTTCTATGTGGTTATGACAGTTACTTTTATAAAAGAAGAGGCTTCAGGTAAAAATTCACTTTATCCTGTTTCATTGCAGTTTATTTTCATACTAGGCAAGCTTCTTGGTTTTTTGAGGTGCATGTATAGGTATTCTAAAGAGGCATTGCCCAGAACTGTTAAAATGCCAGACTTGTAGAATGGTTGCAATTTCTGAAAACCCTGCTGTTTCTCCTTGGAGCTGTTGCCAGGTTTGCACATATGAATAAATGTCAATCCGTATGGATTTGATCCTTCTATCTTGAAGTTTCTATGAAACACAAATAAATAGAACTTTTCTGTATTTAATGGAGTCTCAGTTTTGCTGTCAGTGTGATGTGAAATGTGACAGATGAGTCCTGCTGAGCCTGCCCCACGTCGCTGTTTCTGTCTGTAAATAACTACATTGCTCTAGACTGATTAAACCCTTGAAGAGGTTGGGTTGGACTATATCTACGTTAGTCTGACGCTCGTATGGGTGAGGTTTGGTCTGTCACAAAAGGATCTTCGAACTCCAAAACATTTCACTGTACACATTATCATCAGTGGTGTTTAAATTTCCAATTCTACATTTAAGATTTATCACTGGATTTAATAATTAAAATAATCCATTTAGTTTAAACTTGGTTTTATTAGAATCTGTGTTGAAGAAGCTTGTTACTGCCAAAAACACACACATGGAAGTCTCAAAGGACTTAGTCTTAGTCAAGCATTGTAGAGATTTGAGATAAGTAATTGCCTGGTAACTCAGGTACATTTTGTCCTGGACTTTGCCACTGATTTCCTCAGGGTTAATCTTTTTCTGGTTTAGTTTTCATTTCTAAGTAAGGATGACTACAGTATGGAGAAAGCTGTTGTAACATGTCATCAAGTTCAAAAAATATCTTGTTAGCTGGTTAGGGAAAGACTGAAAGAGGAACAGTCTTCCTTACTAGGGCAAGATTTTTTGCCTTTAGGCTATAAGCAAAATGTAAAAAAAAAAAAAAAAAAAAAAAAAAAATTAAGCGGTAGCACCACACCGCTTAAGCCATATCACCAGTGTGTCATGGGTTAGCAACTGTAAATGGCCTTTACACCTACCAAAGTGAAAGCCTTCCAGAGCGTTAGGGAAACAGCATCTTGCCTGTGTATTTGATACCACAGTAAATTCATCTATAAATAAAGGGAGAGCTGATGATTATGAGCTGGTTCTTGTGTTCCTGGCTTTGGAAAATGTTTTTTTAGGTAGCCCTAAAAAAACTTACCAGTCAAATATTGCTGGTGTAAAAGAGGTTGCTTTGTGCATATGTTTAGCTTTCTCATGTCAGTAGCTCTTCAGTGGTGCCCTCTTGCCCTTCTGAAAAAAAATTAAAAATAATTAATGGAAGGTATTTCTTCTGAAAAAATTTACAATATGGAATGTTTACTTATTAGTAATTCTGTAATGTCAGGTACCTGTTGTTAAATCCCACTGTTTTAACAAACTGTTAATCCAGTTTGCTGGATGGATCCAGCACAATTAAAAAAAAAAAAAAAAAAAAAAAAAAAAAAAACAAAAAAAAAAAAAACACACATAAAATACAACTTGAAAAGTATAGATGTTTCCTGAGGGACAAAATAAATGACAGTAATATGCTTTTTAGCCAAAATGCTTTAAAGACTGGGGAATATAAACTATATTTCTTTGCATTGCAATAACAGAGCATGTTCTGGTTTAATTTTGTGTGTGTATATGTATGTTGGTAAGATATCTATACAGAAAAGTTAGATTGGTCAAAATTATCATTAAATAACTTATTCATACAACTAGGGAGCCTTAAGATTAAGCAGCCTGGAGATTTTTGGACTACGGCTCATTAAATTTGCCTCCATTAATTAGACTTCCAAATTATTTTTGTTTCTTTTGGTAAAAGTTTGACAGTGTGCTGTCTAGTTAATTGTGGTGTTCATCTTTCCCTGGAGAGAATGATCATCACTGTGTCCTTTTTTAGGACACTATTTTATTGATTCCTGCCACTAATGTTTAAAGTGAACAATTTGCAGTAATCTCTGAAGGGAATTTAAAATTGTTATGGGACAGTTAATTCAAAATTAAAAATTGTTTCCTCCCAACAACACTAAATAAGAAAATGAAAGGTATAAAGTTGTTATCAAGATTGATTATTCAATATTGCTGGGAAATCTCTTTGAAAATCATAAAGTGTGTTAATTCATCAGCAGAATGTATCCAAAATTGCCTCACATTCCTACCAGATCAAAAATGATAGAGATGGTATAATAGAATAATTAAATTGCAGTTGTGCCTGTGTGGATTTAGCAGACAGTCTGAGGAATTCCTGGGCTGCTTGCAGAAGACAGACGGTGTTTTCTTCCCCACCTCTTTGTATAATAGGGGTAACTGCTTCTGCTGAAATGGGTAACTCTTCAATTAATATGAAAAACACTACCAAAAGGCTTATTAAAGTATAAACATCTTCTGCTATTTAAAAACTATCTTGGTTTATTACAGCATAATGTCTTTATGGTCTCTATTTTTCTATTAGGTAAGACAGGAACTGTTTATTTCTTGCACATAAATCAAATTTCTCCGTGTGCATTGAAACTGTGTTCAGTGCAGATTTTTACTACTTGCCGAATAACACCACTGTTTTAGAAATGACATTCAGATAAGCCTTTCGTTTTATTTTAGAGACCCAGTGTTTTGCTGTTGAGCAAGGAAATCCTACCTTTTTACACAGTAAGAAAGTATTTAAATAGCCTTTCTAAACTGATATATGTCAATTAGACTTGGCAAGCAAAGTAAATCAATCCGATGGATAGGTTTATCTTTGTGAAAAAAAGAAAATATCCTTTGACCTGTGCTTTTTTGAAGCAGTCGTTGTTTTACTGAATAGCAAAGGACAAACACTCTCATTCCTATTGGAGCCCTACTGGGTAGTTGGGTGTGCAGGAAAATCCTGACTCGGATAGCCACCTGGTAAGAGCTGGCTTAGTGTTAACTGCTAAGAAAAAACAGCCCTGGACAAACTCTTGGGGAACCTGTTCATTCAAAGCTAACAGACTTTGTAAAGTCCACTTAAGTTCACCCTGGGTCACACAGTTTGGTTAGTAAGTATGTAGACCAACTGTTTCAGAGTCTCTCTTAGCTATTTTCATTCAGCTTTCTGCCCCTCTTGAAGTTCTTAGCAAGAGTTCTGGGAAGGAGACAGCTAGGCAGAAGTGTTTTGGTCAGCTTTTTTTTTTCTTGTGCAGACTAAAAGATCCAGAAATTCAATGTGACCCTTGGGGTGGTGGGTCATTATTGTCTATGTGACTGGAAGTGTTGATGGGGGATGGTAGATACCTAAACTAGGAACAGCCTCTTGATGCTTTTCATACGTCATCTATTTAGATATTTTCCCTTGGGAGTAGAACAGAAGATTTTTATCTCTTTTTCACAACTCCAGGTTGTGTCAGCAATCACATCGCCATGAGACACTGATGAGACTTATCACTAATGCATGTCTTAATGCTTCCCTCACACACCGTGTCTCTTCCTTCCTGAAAACATGCAACTGGATCCAATTCCTGCCTCTGCTCTTTTGTTTGTCAACTCAAGTTTGCCCTCGTTTCCTAAGGCCTTGCAAATTGCTGTTTGAGTAGACTTTTTTTTTTTTGTGCTGAAAAAGTCTGTAATGATTATCACTGGTATGAGAGGTGAGAGATCCTATTTTTACATTTACTTCCTCCCTGGTGCTGAATGTGCAATTAAATGATGAAACTGCACTTCTAAGCAGATGCCACCAACAAAATCTATAGGCTGTTCCTTGTATTTTTAATTGCTGGAGGATTCCCACCTTATGACATAAGCAAATATTAATTAGATCACAGCAAAAGAGAATCCCTTTAATTCAGTGTTATTTTCAGCCCTGCTTTCTGGCGGTGCTGTCCCTTGCTCTTTTGTTTTTGACTTTTGTTTACCTGTAGTGCAGATGGTTACAATGAGAGGTTTGACCACACCTGTTGCTCAACAAGGCTGTAATATTTTAGAGCATCACTGGGAGTAGACACAACTCGGTCCAAGCAGAGAAGGTCATTAAGCTTGGATTTTCATTTATGTGAATCCCTGAACACCAGGGGTGCTGGACAAAGGGAAAAGCATGTTAAGACTTTTTACTCACAGTATAAACACTTCCTTCTCTTGTATTAAACAAAACAACACACAAAAGTTCCCCAAAATGCTGAAAATACGATTCTACTTTCTTATATGAGTTGGAGAATTCAGTTTGGCATCAAGTTGTTTTTGTGTTTTTTTTTTTTTGCTTTTGGAGTAAAAAGTATTTAGAACAATACCCTCTGAAACAAATGTAACTTTAGTTTGGCATCACGGAAGCTGAATGGCTTAGAATCCTTAAATTTCTCATCTCCCTGAAAAAGATCAGTGTATAAATACTACTTTCAGTTACATCTTACAATGTGCAAATATTGACATTTTGGGGACACAGCTATAGTTTCAAACATGGCCAGATATTTAGAAGCATAAGACAATTGAAAAACATTAAAAATGTGCTTAAGTGTGTAAGGACCAGACTTATTCAGAGTAATTATTGTTTACAGAGCAGCTTTGTAATAGTCAAATAGTTGAGGAAGTTTGGAGGACTAACAGGTTCTGGCTTGGTTTGGGTAGCGATCTATACGTGTGTGTTTAGGTATATAAATGAAGTTCTGAAAATGACTGACATTCCCACGATACTTAGAAAAACATTGTTCAGATATCTTGCCAAAAATGAGTCTTGGACAGAGCAGGGAGGAAGAAATAGACTGATTTAAAACTGCTTTACAAATAACAAGGTATTAATCCCACAGAACAGGTCAGGTTCCCAGTTATCACATCTGTTTGTGAAAAGGGCACAAAGAAAAACAGAGGTGCCAAGTGAAACAGTGTCAGCAACAGCTGGGCTGGCTTAGAGCTGCAAGAGGAAAGCAGAGGCAGTGTCGGGTCCTGCACCATGGCTTTGCTTTTGCATGAGGGAGAGGTCTATAGGCATCTACAAACCTTTCAGGTCTTCCCCTGACTGCTAACAAGAAGCACGGGTTATCATATATCACGACTAGGAAATTGTTTTCCATCAGAATTTGAAATGAAAACTGAATAAGAAGTGCTAGAATTCTTTACAATATGTTGTCGTCCTCTCTATCTTAAAGGATAAGCCTTACCATTCGGTAGAGTTCGTTGGGACTTTCAGGGGCTTTGGATACATACGCAAAGTGTTCATAGAACAATGCTTTGAGGATTGTCTGCATTGCTAGGGAACAGGACCCTCTCTTTTGCCATATATGTAAATGCATAAAATATAAGAGGAAAAAAACTTCCTTGTACAAATGCAGAAATAGTCACAGACTGCTAAAGGCTTAGTATGTCCTTGACTTATTTACATATTCAGGGTTATGTTCATTTTTAAAATTAAATCACATGGAGATTAATGTCTTTGGAGAAACTGAAAACTTTGAGATGAAGATTTTTACAGGAGGTCAAATTGTGCACATATCCAGGAAAAGTTACAAGGACCCAGATAATAGTAGTGTAAAGTTCGTAGGGAGCTGAACGTTGGAGGAATGTTTATCCCTCTGGGAATTTGTGACTTTCTTTAGAGGATTAAGCTTCTACTTTCCTTAGAAATGTCCATATACTGAACTTCAGTAATAAGTCCATGTAAAACATCTTTTGCATATTTATAAACAGGGAAGTGTGATTTAAGCTATAGATTTTTGGGGATATGTTGATGGGACTGTTACCTCCTGGAGAATTTCCAGCAAACTTAGCAGCCAGCATTTTCATTTGGGCGGAATGTCTTTTGAGAATACAAAACCAGATTACACCAGCTAACATCAGTGCATAAGCAGAATTTAGGGATTTAAGAGTAAGTGATATAGAGGACTAATAAAAAAAAAAAAAGGATACAATGCAAGACTGTTTTGTTGATATTCCCTTTCCCTTTCTTGGGGTATGCCCTGCTGGATCTGCCTTCCAAACAACATAATACTTTTTTCCTCCCTGTTTCTAAATTTTTATGTGGTGTGTCGCTTTCACCAAGCTCTTTTTCCTCATCCTTGATATGCATCAATTGAAGTGAAATGAAAAACAGACAACTCTGACATATTATTTCTGGCCTCATTGGAAAGTTTCCCCTGTGATTGACTTTTCAGTCCTATTTCCATGTTGTTCTACTTAGTAGCATCAGCCTCATCACCTCACTTGGGTTCCTTGCTGTGATTGTAACCCATCTAGAAATTACAACTTAGAAATTCCCTGAACTTAGAGAGAGGTCCCACTGGTATGTTTATTTTTTTAATTTTTATTTTTCATATATTTTTTTAAAGATGGGCCCTGGTCGAGGATATGTTTCTTGTGCAAGCGCATGGGATTTCCACCCGCTCCCTACTTGCACAGAAGTTATGGAGGGTACGTAACACCAGCAGCTCCACTCAAACCTGACCCAGGTTAGCAGTAACAGCCCTGAGACTTCACTTTGATCAAGCTGAGTTCAGCGATTTTGCATGTGCCCTGTCGTGGGACCAGGGACCCTTTAGTGAAAGCTGCATGGCTGCATAGATTTTTCTTGCAGTATTTAATCCTCTTTCCCACTGCGCAAAGAGAAGCAGAGGTGGTGTGACACACAGCTAACAGATCACCGTACCACCTTTTCACTAGCTAAGGCTTGCAAATTTTCCTATTAAAAACTGTGGTGTGGTATGTTTTCGTAAATGGCGATTCCCGCTTTATCAGCCGTGCTGTTCTTAAGGGAAACGGGGAGTTGGCAGTGCCCTTGGGAGCCTCCCAGCCCGGGGTGCCCGGGGAGCATCATCACCGGCTGCTCCACGCCGGGCTCTGCCGTTCTCCCCCCTCGCCAGTGGGTGACTCTCTCGGCTCTGCTTATCGGCTGCCTGCTGGGACTTGAGCTCGTCTGGAGTTCTGCTGAGGCTTGCTTGCATCTGAGGAAAGGAAAACGGGAGGGGGAAAAAAAAAAAAAAAAAAAAAAAAGCAAGCTGTAAAAGATTCAGCCACTTAATCTTACTAGCACTGCTTTCCTCAGAAAGAAACTTTTTAAACTCGAGGTTCTAAAATCATAAACGGAGAAACAGAACAGTTTCTTCCTTGTTTCCAAGAAGTAAATTAGGTTCTGGTCATTAATCTCGCTGCACCCAGCCCGCACAAAGACTGGAGTGTTCCACAAGGAAACAGAGCTGTGGCACAAGGCACTTCCATGGGCCGGCTGCCAGCGGGATGCACTTGTTGCCATTGGCATTGCTCAGCCCCTCCCAGCTGGACCAGTGGGAAACAACGGGAATTAGATTCTTAAAACAAAGTTAGTAAGTCCACAACTTAGCTGACACACAGATGTCTGTGTTTACCCTGGCTATTTTTGTAGCAGCTACACAGAAACGCTGTAATATTGTTGTCACAAGAGCAGAAGAACTTTTTAAAGTAGTAGTTTTCGACCTTAGAGAAGCGCTGCAATAAGCAGCAAAAGCTGCAGAGCTGGAAGAACAGCTGCTTGGAAATACAGTTGCTCAGTCATTGACTTAAAAACATCTTGCACTATTATAGTTGGGGGAATTTTCTCTTTTTCGGGTGATAGGAAGTTATTTTTCCCCCAGGCTGCAAGTTTAAGGAAGCTGAGCTTAAAGTGGCTTCTTCTTTTGTTCAGCTTTGTTTTTATTTTGAGTTACACTGAGACCATCTTACAATGTCAGTTGTGATAATTGAACTGGATAAGCTTTCCTCAGATGAGATTGAGAGCGAAAAGGATTCCAAGTCAGAATTTAAGGAAGGCAGATTTAGTGAATCATGTGCCGAATATCATGGTTTGCAACTTCACTGCTCGCGTTCTGCACCAGCTGGTAAGCATGCATTTATATCAACTATTTCCTCAAATCTGTGTCTATTTACTGATGTAACATGTTGCAAGTAAACTGTAAGACCAACAAGGAAAACACAGGATTCATTGGTGTCGCATGCATGCAATATATGAAGTAATTTTTACTTTAGATAAAGGATAAAACACATCTGTTTTTTAAAAAATATAGTGTCTCTTGAACACTTTAGCACATAGGGTACTGTTGGAGGAAGAGCCCAGGAGACTATTGCCTTGGCATTACCTGGATGATGAGCTTTCCGTAGGAGGTTATACAGGTTTTGTGTAAGTTAGAGAAGCCCCAGCAGCCGCTCTGATATTAGACTGCAAGGTGTATACATAAGTTGTGCTCTCTAGTGTTTAATACTGTTGCTCTTTTTCTCTGGGGTTTGTTGTTTTGGGGTTTTTTAATCACATCGGGGCTTGTAAAGAGGGAATTGTGTATGCTGTAAGATTGATATTTTTTGTTTTTTTCTTATGACCAGTGTGGCTCACTTACTGTTTTTATTTTGTGGCAGGTGTTGCATATAGCTACAGTAGGTCCCAAAAAATGTCGATTAAAAAGCATCATGAAAATTAAATTTCTCTGAAAATTTGTGGTCTTGGAAAATACAGAATGTAGCTGCCCTGGATTGTCTAATATAACCGAGGGGGTATATCTGCAGTTAATGAATGGAATCTCAGTTACACACTTAAAGCCTTCTAAATTATTGGATGGTCATTCATCTAGGAAACACTTTTTAAGAATGGCTACTCTGATTCCTTGTGGGCGACACACGTATTTTGAGTTGTACAACTCCCAAGGGATATTTTGACTTAGATTGTGTTTTCTTTTGCTTGTGACCCCTGGAACCAAGCACAGACAAGACAAATGGGGGCTGAGTGTGAGTGACACGTTCTCCTGTGACAGGGCAACTAGCTTTCAGGGGAAGGCTGCTGCTTTTGCCTGGTTAAAGTAGGTGAATATTTAAATAAAAATGTATTATTTCTTTAACTCTGTAAGAAAGACTTGGAACATTTTTTGCTTATAAAATCAGTTCTTACACATTTGAATGGTCACATGGTTGGATTGTCATATCCTTTTGCAAGGAAAACCGGTAACTTGTTCTTTCCCTAATAGAAATTTTCTCACTCTACTTCTTACAAAGCCTCTTCTAACTTTTGTAAAACAGAATTTTCTCAGTAGATATACTTCTGAAAGTTTCTCTCGTATGTTAGCAGGTTTCTGTAAGGTCAGGAAACAGGTGTTATTACCCTTGGATCCAAAAACACGACTTGAAAATTACCTCTCCTACCCTGAAGAAGTGTTGTTAAGAGTTTATGCCTGTGCTAAGTGGTATGCTTTGCTACGTTTCCCACATATCAGAGTGACCTGTTCTGGCCTACATGGTCAATCAAGAGTAAAATGAACTTTCAGCATGAGCAGCATATTGTTTGTGGAACTATACCAGTCAGAGTTCTGCAGGAGAAAGATTAAAAAATATATATGTAATCAAGTGTCCTTGTTGGGATTCGTCCATTTGGAAAAATAATTACTTTCTTGTTAGAAGAATTAAGTCTTGCAAGCATTTTTTGCAAACGCTGTTTACTATTCCTAAAGCAGGAACAGTGCTAGCGAGTGTCTTTGACAAATGTTTTGTCAGAGTTTGAAGATTTTCTTGGTTTGTGTCTTTGCACCACAGGAAGAATCAAAGAAATGCCAATATATTGTTATAGTATTTTTTAAGGTTTACGAATGATGACTTCAAGAAATGCAGTCTCATCTTTTGCCTTCTAAAATATGCCTTGATGTATTTATTTCACCAGTGTTTAAAGTAAGCAAGCCCTTTGTAGTTTCCAGTGTTGGCTGAAGCCTGAATGGCACAGTGTAAACAAGCCCTGTTTGCTCCCACATGCCGCTGCCTTCTAGGAACCTCTGCTTGCTCAGCCATGGCTGCTGATAAAAAATAAACAGCCCTTGCTTATACTACAGTGACGCACCCAACTCTTCACAAGCAGATGATTTCCCGACAGTGCTGCTTCACAGGCAAGATGAATACCAACTAGAGGTAGTATAAGGTACGTAAGTTATGAAAACATAAGTACTTGGTGTGAACCTGCAAAAATTCAGCAACAGAGAACATGTCCCTTTCCCATCCACTCTCCATGCACTCCACGTTTTAAGAGGTGTATCGCTTAAAGTCTGTTATGCTATGCTTGTACTATGATTTTTTATGTACAGATATATATATATAGCAGAGAATTCAATATAGAGAGATTATCACTTAAGGAAAACTTTTCATCTTGTAGTGCTGATGTGTTAATTTTAAACATAACACCTAACAGTGCAGATACTGAAAAGTGAATAATCTGACGAAGTGTTGTCTTGAAATAGTCTGATGTTCTCAAATGGAAAATGGAAACGTTGCTGGGACAGAAAAATATTTACTATATTTTTATTTTGTTCTGCTTTAACCAAAATCCACTGTAATAGGATGTAAATTTCCTTTTCTATACATCTCCTGTTAGGTGAGAAAAAAAAAAATTTAAATAAATTTAACTTTCTGTATGTCACTCCATTTTCAATTCTGATGCAAGTACCGTCCTGAGGCCTATTTGGCATCTGTAGATATGGCAGAATATATTGCACAGTAATAATATAAAATAACAGCATTGTTAAATTAGCCTTCCATGTACAGAATGCAGACTTTTTCCATGTAGTGCATTATCGAAATCCTTGAGGGTTTATCACTTGCAGTGTAATATTGAGACATTTTCTCAAACAATGAAATCCTGAAAAGTGTGACCAAGCTGATGTGACGAATGGTCCGTGAGCAGACCAATGGCCAGTGCTGCTTTCCACAGCACTAAGATTACTTGGATACCTGTGCTCCTGGTGGAAGTTTGAATGGAGCAGTGAAGCTTGTAGACACAGCAGCTAATGTGGGGCTGGTGGGTTTTTAGAGATGCCGAGCAATCTTTAAGAAAACGAAGTCCATTTTGATTCATATGCTACTTATGCTGCAAAGAATTTCTTATGTTTAATAAGATGTAACGTGAATGCTGGTGTCACAGCTGCAGCAATTTGTCTTCACCGTCTGGCAACAGGCTATTTGCAGTATAGAAATATAGGACCAGATCTCAGTTTCATTTGCCACGGTAGAATTTCCCCCCAGGACTGGTGTATTTGCCTTTCAGACTTCTCCCAGGAAGCAAAGCTAATCTGAATATGGCAGCTGTAAATATTTGTACAGATTTAAACCTTATTATCCCTGATACGTGCTGTTCTGCTTCATCTCTTCTCGGTCTGGAAATGACTGAAAACATTCAACCTACAAATAATAGTCTTGATCTCCTTATCTATGGTTTGTCTTAGAGTTGTAAAACAAACTCAGAAACATTTCTTCACAAATTCTCTACTACGTTCCTAGAGATGGTTTTATCCTAGTAACTCTTGATAAAGAATAAACAAACCTTTTACAAATATATATTAATAAAACCACCAATGTAAGCCATAAGCAAGGTCTTAATAACACAAGTGGTAGCGGTGGGCTCAGAGTACAACACTCACTCTCCTGAAAGGGGACATGCACTAAATCACATGGATTTGGCTTTCTGACTGCTGGTTGAACGATACAAGGCTAGAGAGGCAATTTTATTCCTGCCTCTTTTTGTGGTTCTTTTACTGATGAGTTTTTGGGGGAAGGGATGTGAAAGTTATTTTCCAGAGAATAGTTGCTATGTTTCAGAAGTTATTTTTACTGCTGGTCTATTTATGTAGTAGGAATCACCCATAGGCTGTATGAGTGTAGAAAAGGAAAAAAACCTGCATTATTAAACTTCTAGCAGTTAACAAGGGATAAGAAAATTAGGGACATAAGCCTACAAAATGCTTTGATCTACACTCTACTAACAAGACATCTAGGCTAACAGGGTGCTCAGGGAAAGGAAAATAGGAACTATTGGGTAAAGATGGTGTAACTGAGTAAACAGTTTCAGGTGTTCACTGTTCTGTGTCCAAGATAATCAATGTAGTAAGTGCACATATATAGATGGTACAACTGTATTTTTCTATTTTAGCAGAGTCTGAGGGGCAGAAGAGCCTTTGGGAGTCAGAAGAGCAGTGGAGGTGGTTTGAGTTGCACCAAAATGTAAGGAAGTCCCTTTGTATATGTCAGGACATGCAGGGATTAAGAAGAAAGGATGAGCAGAACTTGTCCTCATTTGCCACCAGGACAAATATGAAAAGGACAAGAATGCAGCATGTTTCCCTACAGCTATCTGCCCCTCTTTTCCTTCCCGAGATGGTTATGAGAGGCAGCAGCAGACTGAGCTCTGGGTGCTTGCTGTTATTCTCCTCAGCAGCCTGTTTAGAAAACTTGCTACATCACCCCCGCTGAAAAACTTTTCACGGTGCACATATCACTGTTTGATGGGAGTGTCGCTGTGCCAAGGGATAAAATCGTGTGCTTTGTGATGGCAGATGAAACTAGAATGCTCAGTGGTGGAGCATTGTCTTCAATAAAGACCATTTGCTTTATTGCAATGGAAATACTTTACAGGAAATGTATTGGTGGGGGAATTCAAAGTAATCTACAGCTTTTACTTGAATTTGTCTTTTATTGTAAAGCCTTATACAAACATCCCTTAACTGATTATATTTCCATCTTCCCTGTAACATCAAAATATTTCTGATTACTGAAAATCTGCTAAAACAATGTTTACTTTTAAACTTTAGAAAGTAGACTAATGGCTGAATGAAAATTTCTCTCCATCTAACTTTGAGAAGTGCTTCAGTAATAGCTGCATCACAGTGTTCAGGGAACTGAATAAATAAGCTTTGTGCACATTACACCACCAGTTTGCCTTAGTCACGCTGGGATTGCACGGTAGGACCAGGAAGGCAGCAGATGGAATGCCCAGGAATTTACTTCCAGCAGCTTCTGCCCAGCCGAAGCCCTGTCTCCAGGGGAGCCCTCGCAGCACAGTGCAGAATTGGGACTTGAAACACCTACACCAAAGCAGGTTTTGAAAGCACGTGTTTACTTAGAGCGAACAAACCGAACAAGGTAATGTTTGCACAAAGATCAGGTGCTGGTTTTCTGCTTTCCTCTTCCAACTTCTCTTGTAAAACAAAAGGTCATGAAATGTGCTTTTCGGTCATTTCAAGAACCTATTGGGACTCTCCAGTCAATAAGATCAATATTCAGAAATAATCCTTCTACTTGTTCTGCCATGTCAAGCCAACATTTAGTTGCAAGTCGGAAAGATACATAACTAATTCAGCTGTAGAACAGAAATAGAAGTTATCAGTGGTCTCCTAACCTCAATGCCACAGGAAGTATTTCATTATTTCTGGTGGATAACATTACCTTTAATTCTAACTTTACCTTGGAGGCAGACTGTGCTGTGGTCCAAATCACTGTCAGTGAAATGCTGCCACTTTTGAAAATGAAGTGGGCATCTTCTATGGAGGCTTCAGGTGGAAAAAAAAAAAGGGGGAGAAAGCATATTTGTTCATATGGGGATGGAGGCTGGGACTCCAATTTATCTAGTATGTCTTCTGTTGGCTGAGACTTCAGTACTGCCCAGAGTCAGTCTTTTTGCCGTTCAGCCTAAAGTTGTACTATAAGCTACAACTGGAAGGTCTTCTCTGTTTGGCCCTACCATCTCCACCAAAATTTCATTAATACGCAAAATAAGCCTGTAGCTAATGAATAATGCAAAGATCGTGGAGAGGCATTCACATCCGCCCCGGGGGGTCATGACTTTATACCCTCACGTGGCTACAATAAATGGAAACTAAGCTGGATATAGAAATTTAATTTTTCCCAGAGGCATCATTTCTCTTCTGTGCTCTTCCTTCCTTTAATGAGCTATTTACTTTCAATTCGAGAGTGGGGTAGGTCAGCTAACTCCGAGTAAAGACACTCTAATGATTTATAATAGTGGATTTTATTTCCCAAATTCCCTCAGTAGCAATAGATGAAGTATGTCTACAGAAAGAATACGCTGCCCTTGCAGATATTACTAAACCTTTCCCTCATTTGAAAGGTGAAGTCAATACTTACAAAACAGATCAGTGCAGGCGTGGTAGCAAAGGTCAAAAAACAGCAACAAGAGTCAAGTCTGGACAGTCTTCCTATAGCACAGTGTATCTTATATCGGCAAAGCCTGAACACAGCAGTGAAACACCTGTATCTTAGTTGTTAGAGGTGGGTCTGTGTGCTTATATAATTTTCTTCTTGAATAATGAGCATAAAATTACAAGCAAATCTCCAGTATAACATAGGATGCGAGATGACTCGGTGTGGATGGGAGGTGGCTGAGGTGGTTCAGGTTTCTTGAAAATTTAAGCCTGGTAATATGTCTTTACATGCTATTATCATGTTTTTTAAAAAAAAAGTCGTCTGGAGGTCGTGAGTGTTTTGAGCAGACTGGTGTAGGGCGTGTACAGGTGACTTTTGAAAGTAAAGTTACCTCCAGTGGTGATACAGGATACAATTTTATTCCTTTTTGCACACAGGTTTTACTATAAGATCTGATGGTTGTGTCTAAACAGTACGTAATGAGGAAACAAACAATGCCATTTAGCACATGGTCTATAAAATTCTGGTTATAATTGATTTCTTTTTGTGTGTGTGTTAATGGAACGATCTGTATTTGGGTTTCTGTTACACTGTTGTAAATGTACAGAAACACTAGCACGTGTTCTCGACCTTTGTGATATTTTTATCATCATCGCAATATGACCTAAGTGAATCTGATTTAACAACAAAACAAAACTTTCTGAAAATGCAAGTTTAGTAATAATTAGAAGGCACATCATGGGAGAGAGAGAATTACAGAGTTATCTGCAGGCAGCGGAATGTTATAAATAGAAATAGTTTTGAGTGGTGCTGGAAGAGACAAGCGTGTTTTTTCCAAAAGCAGACGGTGAGAAAGAATTTGGCTGCCTACTTGTCTCAATCCTAAAATGTGCTAGTTTGCCGGTAAAATAATAAATTAAGATAGTATCTCTAGGAATTATATATTTATATATGCAGAAGCATTAACAATTATTTAGATCTTTATCATACTTGTGTTCCCGCCTTTGAGGGGGCATGGTGAAGTCTCTTAGGTCCAAATACGTCAGCCTCCTGAGAAGGTACGATTATGCCAAACCTCTCTAGCTGTATCCAATTTGTAAAGAGAATTAGCCTCAGGTTTCTGTTTTAGTGCTTCGATTGAACATTCAAGATGACTATTTCTAAAACACATACGTTCTTTTCTGTGTCAAAATAAAGTAGATACCACTTCAACACAGCATACTAAATTACTTTGTGTATCGTAAACCTTAAGCAAGTAATAGCCTTCCTTATTTTGCTGCTATGCTTCTGTTTCGCCCTGTAATGCGGTGCACTTTATGAAAATTCATATTGTAGTGGGCTACTGACATTATTTATTTCAGAATGCTGCTAACAAGAAAGGTGGTAAAATACATTCAGCTAATTTGCTTTGAAGGAACAGTGATGTATGTTGAAGATGAACTGTATCGGTCTTACCCAAGTCCTAAAGTGCAAGCTAAATTCTGTGGTGCCTTTTTCTTGCATATGTTGAAACAAAGCATTTCAATTTTTGAAAGGAAATTCTCTCTTATTTACGCCGATCTGCAAGGTTTTCTTCTAGTAGCTGCTTTAAATATTCTTTTCCTTAACTACTTTGTTTTCTGTCATTCTGTTCCTTCTATGGTCAGGAACAACAGGTCAGTCAGACTTGCATGGCACCAAGACTGTGAACAAGACTTGAAAACTGATTTCTGCTTTCTCTGTCTAGGCATTGAGAAAGAACTAAATACCAGAGTTCCATGAAGTTACTAAAATGACTTGAGTCGGTCCACCCTGCAAGCTTTTTCTCATCTCATCTCGGCATATCTTTGCCTTCTATATTCTGAATCCTTGATTTTGACACCCCAAAGCTGCTCCTAGATCTCCTTGAATTCAAAAATTTTCAATTTTGAAAGAAAAATTATAAATTATTCAAGGAAAATGCCCTTGTAAGGGTATTCATTTATTCAGTCTTTCCTTCACCCCAACATGCTGCTGAACCTAAACAAGGAAACTAATTAAGTGAACAGCCACCAAACTCTTGCGTTGCTGTGTCATTGGTGTGTGCCATGAGGCATACGAGGTTTGCACACTGTCCTCCAGGATCCTCACTGGGGCAAGCTCCATTAATGCAGCTTTAAAAAGACAAAAATTAACAAATAAAGGTTCTTGCCCCGTGGGCCTTGCCAAGCCAAAATGTGGTGTTTTGTTATGGTTTTTTTTATTCAACGGCACTTTGACAGACTAAAGACTTGGATTATGGCCAGTCATTTGGAAAGGCAATTTCATATGTACATCCATCAGGAGTACAATTATTTTCATCAGCGGGTTTCCTAAAATTGCTGTCTTGAAAAATGCCTGGACTCTGGAAGTTGTCCCTGAGAAAACAAAGGACCATGGAACAAGCAGCTTAGTTTCGCTGGGACTCTTGAGTCGGCAGCTCGTTTTGGCTCAGTGGAACGCCTGGTATGAGGTGCTGATTGCCGCTGCTCACTTCTATTGACCGAACATTGTGTTATTTTAGAAATAAAACAGCCATAAAAATAGCAAGTGTATAAGTGTATTCTGGATAGTATTTTCTTTCTATCACAAAAAAAAAAAAAGACAGAAGATTGAGTCATTCAGGATTAAGGAACTCTGTGTCTCTGTATATTTATGTGCTCTTTTAATTTTTGTTTATAAAAACCCCAAGGAAAACATAATTCTTAAGAATTCAAGGACGATCAAAACTAAGTTGTGTGAAGTTGATTCCAAATGTTGACATCTTACTCTTCTTGAGAGTGACTTGGCCTTGCTCTCTGACTAATTTAAATAATGTAACAAATGCGGGGTGGGGGTTTATATATTCTTCCTTCTTTTCTGGAAGAAGATAGTTTTGCACACAATTTTTACACAGGGTATACTATTGGCTTGTTCACCTACCTCAGGAAGGAAATAGTGAGGACCATTCAAAGTACAAATAGGTGCCCCGTTTGTAGACATTTTGCCACCCTCAAAATTCACAAACTTTAATAAAGTGCATTTTTGGCATGTTCTACTCTTTCTTTTAATAGTATTTGTTATGGTAGAATTAAATGTGATAACTATTACTTTAATTTTTAGAAAATGTTGTTTCCTAGTGTTATAATTTTAATCTCCAAATGCTTTCTTTCTGATCTTCTTTGCTTTGCTGGGAAAAGCAAACACAGAGGACTTGGGAGCTCTGGGAGGGAACTGTTTTGCTTTTCTGTCCTTCCTAGAACTCGTAGGAAATCCCACACTGGCTCCGGTCAAAATCCGCCTTGTCTGGTATCCTGTTTCTGACGGCAATCAGTATCTGCTATTTCAGGAGGAAAGGAGACAGGAAAGCCTGTTGTTGGCCATTATTCCATTATCTCCTCAAGGATTTCCTACCACTTGATCTGACTAAGCAGCACTGAAGTCCTGCAGGAGGTATGGCACTCAGCTTGAGAAAAATCAGTCTTCAGTTTCACAAATGCAGAGTTGAGTCTCTTGAGGCAGAAGTTCCCAAACCACTGTGTTTAGCTAGTTCAGAATGGGTAAAGTGTGCTTAAATGTGTCTGGGGAAAAAAAAAAAAAAGAAAAAAAATCCTCTAGAACAGATCACCTTATGATTTTCACTGAAACCCCTCTTAAATAACATTAGGAATTTGAGTCTTAACCTTGTATTCATATTTTGGCACCAATGTTGATCCTTCTTTACGTAGCTCATATTTTTCAGAGTTTCCCAAGGTCTGTTACTCTTATTCTTCTTCACAACCAGGACACATTTTCCTCTTCCTTTTGATTTACCCAATATAGAGCACTTGAAACAGTCTTCCTCTGCTCAAATTCCAAAATTTTCACTGACCTTTGCACAAAAGTAACTTTCCTCATCTGTCCATCAACACTTTTGATTCAGTTTCATATCACTTGTGACTTTTCACTTCACATTGCATGCCTATTTTTTATTTTTAGCAGCTGTTTTCTCACTTATTCCTTTACACCTCTCACTTCTGGAGTGATAACTCTTTCCAAGTACAACATACTTTAAACATGAATCTTTAGTTCTTTTCTTAAAACCAGTTGTTTAACTTTCAGTATCTTAACTTTCCTTACCCTACTCTTCTAGTACTCTGACTTGCCTCTCATTAGTAAGACCCTATGACTTTCTCTGCTGGTGCCGATGGCGTGATCCTACTGATATTAATTATTTAAATTCCTTTCATGCTTTCCTTTTCTATCTTAATCTTCTTTCAAGAAAGAAAAAGAGGAAACAGTTATTCTCGCCTTTTTTTAAAAGTCTGCAAAATCATGTTTTTAATGTATACTTTCTGTGAAGGAGAGAACTAAAATAAGGAGGGGAGCTTGAAGTTGATATCTCTAGGCATTTTTCTGTGAGTGCAGCTGACAAAATTATACAATATCTGACATGATTTATGCCATCTATGTAAATTTGAATGTCTCGAGTAATAAGGAATTTTCTCAGTTACTTGAGCAGTTTGTTGAAAAACAGGATGTGAAGAGAATGAGGAGCCTCAGTTAAAAAATAAAATGCTAAAGCTCCTTCTCATTTTGCACAGCTGTGGGTCCGCTCAGCACTTCTGGAAAAGCAGGTCCTGACTGATGTGCCCCAGACCATGAAGGAGCTGGTGAGCCATAAACTCTATGAAAGCTGCTTGTGGGTTTTTTAGAAAGATAAATAATTAGTGAATGTATTTTTCGATTTTTCCCCAATTATACTATTAAACTGTCTGGATGTAATTCAGCAAGAATAAAATGTAACATTTTCTACTTCTAGACAAGAAATATCTTTTGAAGGTAGAGCTAATGCTTTTTCACAAAATGGCAAAAATATACTTGGCATCAGGATATGCTCTGTTAAGTCCAAAGAGAGGGCTGGTGTTGGAGTTTGAGTGCCCTTTTGATTTCCAAGTGATAAGCACTTTATTTTTTCAGTTTTAAAAGTAGGTGCAGTAAGGGCCAGGCTTCCTGCTGCTGTACAGCCGAAAGCAGCCGTCCGTTCACGTCATCACACCTGTTTGCTTCAGCTGCAGGATGTGCCTCAAACCCGTACCGCAGACAGACATAATTTTTAGTGCTGTAGCATATTGCTGCAGCAAAGCTCACCTGAGAGCTTAAACATTGTCTTGTCTGAATTCTATAGTGAAATTCTCCCTAAGAAGTCTTCTGGAGGAAGTGTGGAGGTGTGTGAAGACAATTCTGTGCTCTTTCTTTCATCGGAGAAAGTTTTTGGTGCGACAAAGTGGTCATTTACTCCTATTGCTGTGCTTTAAGCTTTAATCTTGCTTTGTGATTATGTGGGGTTTTTTAACAGAAACTTCCGCTATTGCGAAGGAGTAGCTGAAGCGACGTTCAAAAAAAGTTTTACTTGATGGGTGGGGTTCTTTTGATAGAAATGCTAATTGATTTGTTTGGAGTAATGCTTGCAGATAGCTCTGCAGAAGTGCATTTAATAACAAACATCTTAAAGTGCAAAAACAGTTTAGCTGGTTCTCCTGAAAAAATGAGGGAAAGACCTAAGGAATCACTCGGATGTGGCAATGTCCTTTTAGAAGCACTTTATCTAGGGATTTGAGGTCTTGCTAAAACCTGTAAACACTCTTAGCGCATGTATACATGTGTGTATATATGTGATATATGGATACACACATATGTACATGTGTATATATTTGACGACTTTGTGAACAGACCGGGAGCTGCCCACTCAGCGCTGCCAGTTCTTCTTTGCTCTCTGCTTCGAGGAGCAAAGGTGGTGCGGGCCGGGTGTAGATGTATGTCCGAATGTTCCCTCTCAGCTTTTGAGAAGATATTTAAAAATACGGGATATAAAAACCAGATGAACATTAAAAACATGAAGCTGCCGTGTGTTCCAAGTTGGCTTGTTAGCTTTCTTCAAACTGTCCTCCAAAAATAGTTCTGATGATAATGCCACAAGTTTAATGATGCGATGGGTCTGTTTATCTCTGCTGCCACCAGGGCAGCAGGGCAAAGTTTTCTTATTCATCTTTTTTTTTTTTTTTTCTTTTCCTGAAGTAGGAGAAAAAGCCCTAAATATGCTGTTTCAACACATGAAAGGACACACCATCTTGTTAGCTGACCTGCACAGGTTATGCAGGCTTGTTTTGCAATACCAGCTTTTATTAGTAAAGCACCAGGAGTTTTTATAATGAGTTGGAGTAGCTTCTTGCTGTCAGACTACCTGAGCAGAGCCCTGACCAGATGTTTCTGTTCATTACAGGTACAATTAGTATTAGGAAATATGATCCCGATAATGTTTAAAATCTTGAAATAATTGTCATGAACCTGATGCGAGGCTGCAAAGCCTTTAAGGACTTTCCATCTAATAGTATGTTTTCTGTAAAAAATAGCTACCAACAAGCCAGCTCCTTTTCTCTAGTCTCTAGCAAAGCTCCCAGTGCTCAAATCAGGTCCAATGTCCATGTCCAAACATGCTTTCGTTCCTCACACTGAAGGTGATGATCAGGTATGAAGAAAAGCTACTGCACAGAGCTCTCTTGAGAAATCCAAACGGGTTTTGGAAGAACTGATTGTAACAAATCAAGGGTTTGAGTGTTTAGAGTCCAGCTGATAAATTTTCCTCCCAAAAGTCGAATCCTACTATTGTATCACATTTCCCTCTTGCCATTACAGTATGAATTACATCCTGACATACTTCATAACTTGGAAAAAAATTCTCCAAAGGACCGAGACACCAAGCAGGACTACACATAACTCCTGTTGATATTTGCATGCCAATGGAGAAGACTTGGCTCCTGGGATTGCTGCTGCGTGAGTAGTCACCCTGGGGCAGCACACTGGTGACACCACCATGTAGTACCCTGTGCTGCCTAAAGATCTTGCACTTCACTTTGGCACCATGTTCTGTACCTAAATCTTCCTGTGAAAGGGATCCTGAGTGGCCTGGCTGCACAAAGTTCTTTGCTTCCCCGTCCCGCACTGGCACACACCGGCACTGCCTCTGAGGCTGTTTGTTTTAAGAAACCCAGACCTCACTCTGCATCCCTCCATGTCAGCCCCAGGTAGCTGCAGCACAGCATGGGGATGTCATGTGAGATGCAACCCCAGTCCTATTGACCTGGACGTCAGTTAATGCTTAAAAACATTTTCCAGCAGAGAGCAGTTGCACGGCCTCGGTGTGCTACAAATACACTGTGCCTTGAATTTCAAGTTCTTGGTTGGTTGTTCCTTCCCGAAGCTGCAAATCCAGCAAAAAATGAGTCGAACTTTACGCGGAGTCACGCAATCACTAACAGTCAGTACTTAGTCTTCAAATACGGGTAGTTGCACAAGATATCAAAAAGATTAAATCATCGAGAAGTTCTGAAGGTGAATTTTACCTTGGCCATGCTCCAGCAGCACATACTCAGGGTAAAATCTGATATCCGTGTCTCAATGTGTGCAGCTAAAATTAAACAGCACAAGGTGTAGCGGGAAGAACTGTGTGTTTAGTCATCTCAAGAAACTTGACCACTTCTTTTATGATCTTTTATGAAGGTTTTGTTGTAGGGAAACAAATAGTGAAAATTACATCCTTTAATAACAGGTTAGAGATTTATTTAAAAAAAAATATTAGAAGCCTCTCTGTTAGAAAACCACTAGTTAATGGGTTTTCAGGAAGAGAACTGCTTAATAATTAGCATTAACAAGGACTTTCAGTTGCATTGTGTTAAATGCATTTTTGTGGTTCTCGATTCTTTCTTCATTACAAATGCCTTAGCAATTCTCAGCTACAAAAAGGATAAGGAACAGCAACATACCTTTTAAGACAACGACTTTTTTAACTGCTTTAGTAGTCTTTTGCAAATTGCACTTACAGCTGCAGTTTCTACTTAAATAAGAAGCCTTGATATCAATCACTTCTGCAATGTACATATTGCATTTTAGCATTTATCTTAATTTTTTTTCATTGACACTTTTACGGGGAGTCATATGGGCTGTGGGCTTTTTTGTCTTTGCATCTGTGTTAAGAAAGTGTTTCGTAGCATCAGGATCCTGAATGTACAGGAACCATGTGGTAATGCTGCAGTATATGTTAGCAAATTGTTGGGAACAAAATAACCAAAAACCACTCCCCTCCCTAGAAATTCAATAGTAGAGCAAAAGAAAGGTCTTTCTGCTTCTCTGAATTCAGTCAGACGGTATTTACTTTGGAACGTGGACACTGCATAGAAAGAACAGGATTAGGAACTAAAATGTGAAGTGATACTTCATCTTTACTACGTCTTGACTGTTTAATACGTTTATTTAGCTTGGGCATAAAAGAGTACTTATAAAGAAAATCATCAGATGTGACTATTGCTGTAAGAGTATCAAGTAATGAAACCTTAAAAAGTTATTTTTTAATCATGTTAATTTGAAAGCTCTTTTTCATTGTATCTGGTTTGACAGGCAGTACAGTTATTTACGTGATGTATGTTAAAAACTACTACGTGAGAAGGTTATGCCCTTCTATAGCTAACTTTACTTTTGAAGAACACTGGAGAACCAGGTGTAACATGTAAAAGCTGACAACTTGGTCTGGAGTTGGCTTCGCTAAAAAATAGGTGAAAGCTGGAGGATTTATTATTTCTGCAACCATAGCCTGACATGACTAGGGCTCTGTGCAAGCACCGCTTTGCTTTTATGTAGTGAGCTGAATCGAGGATGCTGTGACAGTACTCTTACTTCTATATTCTCACATTACTTCAAAGCCATTAGCAGATGTGATCGCAGCTCTTTTTGTTGCAATTAAGTTTGACACAGCATTCAAATAGACGACCTTCCCCAGAAACTGGGGCACTCCATGCTGCCTTAAGGTAGGAAACTTCCTAAAATCTGACAGACAGAGTAACTGGTAGGGTTCAGGGTGGTACACTGGATGTACTGGTAGTACACTGGATGCTGTACAAAACCAGTATTTTTTGAACACTGGAGAACCAGGTGTAACATGTAAAAGCTGACAACTTGGTCTGGAGCTGGCTTTGCTAAAAAATAAATGAAAGCTGAGGATTTATTATTTCCAGGCTCCTAACAAGCTCTACATTTGTTACTGTTTTCAGGTATCTGTCAGGAAGAACACAATTGTGGAGGCATTGCATCCAGTTTGCAATCCTCTGTCAACATCGGAAACATCTTTTAATTTATGGTGATGTCTTCACAAATTGCTTCATGTGCCTATAGGCACTGATGCATATAAAAGTTGGTTTCTCACTGCGTGTCCTTTGGTGTGATTTTACTTCCTAAAATCCAACAGACAGAGTAACTGGTAGTGTTCGGGGTGGTGTACAATACCAGTGTTTTTTGCATAATTTCTACCAATCAAGTTAACAGAAGTGACTGGTATTGAGACTAGGGTTTCCAATATTTTCTTAACATGGAAAAAGTGGTCTTACAGTTGCACTACAGGTGAAATGATGATGATGTTCTCTGTATTTTTTAAAAAAGAAGCATCTGATCAAAAGTTAACTCCCCCCCCCCCTTTTTTTTTTTCTTATCAAACTGGCAAAAGAAATGCAAGGTTTTCCCATGGCTGAATACAGTAGCTCAGTGTGGATGCTCTAGGACAAAAGCGGTGGGAAAGCTACTGTCCATTGATGGTGAGGGACCATCTCTTCAACACTGAAAGCATGAATCTGCAGTCTCCAATGAGTAACGAGCATGTCACGTGTATGTCACTGACTGATAGACTCTGGAATCAATCCTTAAAAATAAATCAGCATTGTGTCACTCAGCTAATGAAATATATTGCCATCAATCCCTCTTTTATTTTTTTTTTTAGGTGCTGTAAGCCCTTATTGATTTATTTTCTCAGTAATGACTATGCTAATATGGTGGTTCTGAGACATTCAGCCTCTGTTCTTATCGTGAAATCATATTCTTCTGCAAAACATAAAAATGATCAACATAAGCACAGCTTCATGGCTAATTTCTTTTCACCTTGTGCATTTCTCTATTAATATCCTTTCTGACTTCCTTTCTACTTAATTAACATGATGGAAGATTTGTACCTTGAAATATGACAATACAGATCAATAAGTACTGGGTAAAATGTGCGTTGCCATTTCTATTTCTGTGTTTGCAGATTCATTTCTTTGTATGACAAGTGTTGTTACAAGAAACAAAAGCTCGGTCTTTGCTTCCCTGAAATCTTGGAACAGTGAGTTTCATACTCAGCTTATCTGTAGTACAAACACAGCATTTTCCAGAAGGCCAGGTTTGGACAAGCTAGCTATGCAGTGTCCGAGCCAAGCAGAGCCTAAGGAGAAATGAAACTGGTATCCTCACTCAGAGAGAGACTATACATTTTTGCATTAAGGAGTGCTTTAGTGGTCACTGCTGTTCAGTGGCTTCTTTGGAGTCCTTTGGTTTTCTTACATTTATTGAAGGACAAATGGTTACTTCTCGTTTTCTTTTTTTCTTCTTTTTTTTTTTTTTTTTTTTTTCCTTTTTATTCCCCCCACCTTAAACTTAGTCTAGAGGAAACTTGAGGGAGCTGCCTCCACCAAATGGGGACAAGAACATAAAGCTTTTTTAGTTTTCTCCAATTAATACTATTCTTGCCCTCAGTGCTTGTATTCCAGCTCCTGTGTTCAGATTCTCACTCTCCTTAGAGAGAATTTGTAATAAAGAAATGATGTGATTGATAGCTCAACACACCCTCTTTAACATGAATAATGAAAAGAAACACAGTCTTCCAAGGGTAAACTTATTTTCTATCAAAAATTTGTTTTCAGATCAATCCTAAAATTCTGCTGCAGTTGCATACAATCTTTGCATAGCAATGTCATTGAGACAAGTTCTGTTAGAGGTATACAAACATGGTTTGCGTACTAATTTGTTTTGAATTTATTTAATCTGCATGGCCCATACAATCATCTATTAGGCTGATTTTAATTTTCAGCTGGAATTATAATGGCTTGAACTGTGTAACTGACCTGCCATTTGGGGAGGTAAGGCAACAGGGTAGATCCACCCCTTCCGATGTGCCCTTTCTCCGTCCCATGTTGCTTTTCTGTGTTCTTCCTCCGTGCTCTGTGGTGCCGTTCTGAAGCCAGGCAGAACTGATAAGGCTTCTTTACAGCCTCCAGGAATGGAAGTTTTCTAGGATCATACCAAGAATGTGTTTGGTCACAGCTTGAGAAGCACGAAGCTACTCATGTGGGAAAGGCATCTCCTGGAACAGTGATAAAGGACCAACTTAGGAGTACGCCAGTGGCGTTGAAATTCATGGTTAATAATCACAGAACCACGTTAATTTCTGAATTATTTACTTGGAAGTACCGTGTCGGCCGTTCGGCATGCCAGAGACTTCTAATAACTTACTGCGTTCCACGTTGTTAACAACATAATAGCAAAAGCCATCACATGCTTGTGCCCACAATCGCTTAATTTGCTGGTGGAGATGTGGCCTTAGAACCTTGGCATGTTGAAGCTACACAGAGACTGTGCTCGTTCAACCAAAATGCCATTGGCAAGTAATTTTTCTTGTTGAGTTCCTAGTGTAGGAAGGATAGAGAAAGCAATTACGGCAATCGAGTTTTGTTAACAGGGTGTTGCATGTTTTGTCTTCTGCGCTGAACACCCATTTTGCACCATGTAGTAGTTTGAGGCAGAGGGGAAGGAGGTATTTTTTTACAGTAATAGCTACCTTTTTGTAAGATGCACATAGTTGTTGTTTATTTACAGCACCGCTGACAAAACAAGGAGACCTTGGAGAAACAGGTCTTGAAACTGTACTTTTCCATGGCAGACCTGTTCTCCTGGAAATTGCCAGATGGGATTTCTTCCTGGAGGATTAACTGCTTCTTCCTCTTTCCTGTTCTGTTTTCTTAAGCCAAGCGTTTAAAAAGTCCGGGAAGCTGAACTGCTAAACCCTTTTCTCACTGAGTAACGTTATGTTTTATTTTCTACCAAAGTCTTTCCTAGGGATGGTTGCATAGTATCTGGGTAAGGTTAGGCTTTTCATTTCCAGAATTTTATGTTTGTGTTAATACATTCTTGCTTCACAATGGGTCAGATACCAGAGGGATTGAGTTAGAACTCTTGTACAAATAATCTTCTTCAGATTAAGGGGAATTTGCTTGTTTTCTCACTACTGTCCCAGCCTTTGTTTAAGGCAATGTGACAGTTCTCGCTCCATAAACTGAAGGACTTTCTTGTTTAACACAAAGGTAGAATCTGTTGAAGGGTAAAAATGTAAACACAGTATTTCAATGGGAACTGAATATTTACGTGTTTTGATTGCTCCGTTTTGTGCTTATTTTTAGGGACCTGAGTAAATTGAGTTAACCTCACTCGTGCATTTAAAGATGTAGCTGCACTGCTATGTGCTTCAGGGAAAAGCACAGGGCAGGTATATAGTGTATCACCTGCCCTGGTAGCTACTGACCTGCGTGTTCTTCCTCTGCTCTACCCACTACACCACACTGAAACTGAACTGTCTTCTCTGTGACATGAATGTGGGCGTGAGTAGTTGCCACTGCTCTGCGTGACATTGTTTTCTCAATGTTTCCCACGTTATTTTTTTTTTAACATCAACAAGTTTCCAAAAAAAAATGATCCTTGCTTTCTGTCTCCATCTTTTGATTTGAGCAGTAATTTGGAATAACTTCTTAAAAACTTGAAGTACAGTGTTTCAGAGGAAGATTTATTTTTATCATTTGTATGCTCTGCAGAAGGATTTATCTTGTTTCTTTTGTTTTGTGTGTGAAGGTTGTTTGGTTGGTTTTGAAACTATGTAATTATTTGACAGTACAAACACTAGCCTGAGTGGTCTCAAGTATCTGCTGCATAGAAATAATTTGTTTTTTTCAGTCCTAATCTTATTAAGTTTATTTGCTTCTTTAAAACTCAACTTCTGACTTGATTCACAGTTATCACACACTACTTTCATGCAAGTTTGAATCTTCTGATAAAATTGGTTATAAAACGATGAAAGCACAAAAAAATCTGTGAAGTTGCTTATATCTTCTTGAAGTTGGTCCCCAGCTGGTAAATCCCCAAACCCTTTTTCCTCAAAAAAAAAATAATTGTCTAAATAGATTTCATAAGCCTTAACCTTTTTTGAATCCCTCCTTATTAAAGCTATTGATACATTTCAATGGACATATTTTATAAAAAAATTCAAATGGCTGTTATAAATTAATTATATTGGGGTAATTTTTTCATTACTTCTGCCCATCTCATTCACTTTTGGAGTTGTTATATTCTGGTATATTTTGATCACATACCACAAGGAAGTTTGGACAAAATTGATGTGCTTATTTTATCCAACAGACTAGATATATAAACTCATACTTTTTTATAGCTTCACAGGAGTATTCGATATATTTTGTTTGATTCAGCTGATATAAATTAATCCTGACAAAACAATAAGCTGTAGTGTACTCTGGCCATACAAAGCAAATCAGACAAGTAAATCCTATAAGTAAATTTCCTTACTATTCGGATATAGGAAGACGTATTCAATATGCTTATAATTGTGTTAGAGAATTCAGTACAGATGGGAACCGTTATTATGGAAGTTCTAACTGCTTGGATATAGAATAGGGAATAAATTCTGCTTATTATGTGAGAATTGATTAATTGTAAACACTGTATCAAATAGATTTTTTCCACCGCTAACTGACACAACAAAACAAGTACTAGGGTAAATAAAAAATAAACCCGAGAAGAATAGGCAATAAAAAGGAACCAGAGGGGAGGGGGGGAAGCAGGTTATTTCTATCACAGTAATATGAAACACACATGATATGAAAGCTTAGGAACTAGAATTTTTTAATTAATTCTTCACTTTGAGAATAGGTATCAAAATGCATACGTATCTGAGGAAGACTTCCAAATAGAATCAAATTCCAAATATTGCAGAAACACAAACGAATTACCTTTAGAAATACTACGCGAAATTTTGGAATAAGTGTCGATAAAAGGAAAACTGAAGCCTTAGAGATAGATACAGAATTATATGCGAAGTATGGTTTCGGAAAGGTAGATTGTATCATGCAGAAGTCTTTAACTTCTGCTTAAAACAAATTTCATGGTTGTAAGGAAAGCACAATATGAACCAACTTGGGAAATTAGTACTTAAATGAGATGGGCAATCCCACATAGTAAAAGAATTGTAAATGCTAAGATCTGGTTAGAAAGAGCAAATGTTGCCAGAACGGTACGTGCTGTTGTAGGTGTGCTCTAGGACATACTTTCCATTGAACTCCAGCAACATGCAAGGAAGTAATGGAGAAGCCTTACGTTTAGGATTGCCAATGTTTAGAAAACAAGAAAAATGTTCACATTTTCATTCTTTTTTAAATGCTCCAAAAAATTCCAAAGTACTTCTTAACGTGAAAACTTTTAAATCTGTTTTTTGTCTAAGAAGGAAAAATACTGATTTTTCTATACGTTTCTAAATAATAAAAGAGGGAGGTGGAAAGGCTTTTAATGAATCCATGCAGTACGGCTCCTTCCCAGGGCAAACCCCGTCAGTTCTCTTACATACTTGTATTCCCATCTGAAATGAATGAGTCTGAGCAAATACAACTGCTGTGATAGCACTTCATTTTATTATTTTTATAACACATGAGTTCTGTTCCCAGGCTAACATATCTATTTGAAGCATGTATGTCTGCTCTTGACTGTGCTGTTGCCTCCAGATACAGATGACTGACTATAGGCTGTGAGTGGCCAGTGAGAGTCCCTGTACGAAGGAAAATACGGTTTATAATGTGTTTTGTCTAGTTGTCTATCAGTAGATCTTGATCATTGGTCCCTGGAGGCCCTTATGGTGGCCCATGAAAACATTACTGGCCAAGACAAATAAAGGGGTGCCAAGAATTAAGATGCTGGAGGGACGCTGGTCCAAGAAGTACAGGTTCAAATATTAATATATTTGATCATATCATTAATGTAAAGTTTTTATCAGCTTCGATTTGAGCTGCATTTTTTTAATTTACAGAGACTTTTTTCTCACGGAGAATTTTTCTGGCTCCTTCTTGACACAAGAGATGAATACTTTGCACTGCAGGATCTCCATCAGCCTTGACTGTGCTGTATTAATCAAATTAATTTATAGTTTGAACTGTTCTGTGCCTAATAGTCTTAAACAGTGGCTTCCAGCGTTTTGATATGTGCAAATGAGAGGGGAACAGCTTTTAAGTCGGTGGTGATAAACCCATACTAGTTTTCAAAACTTGATTAGTCTTCCTGTGGCAACTTGGAATAAAATGTGCAAGCAGCTCATCTGGAGAGAAAAAAGTCAACCCTAAACCAAACAAAAAAACCCAGCTCTTCCTTAGCTGAGACTTTTTTGTTGTTGTTATCTTTTGTTTTGAAGGTGAAACAGAGCAATACTAGAAACATCATAATTTTGGGCAGCAGAGGTTACCTTATTAACAGGTTCCATGTTGCTAGTTCTTATTTTCCAATAAGATTTTTTTGGAGCAAGTCAGAACATGGTTATAATATTAAAGTTTAATCTAAACAGACCTTTCTTCACAACACAATAGGATTATTTTTCTTTCTTTCTTCCTTTCTTCCTTATGGCTAAAATATTACCTTGTTCTAGATTTACCAAACGTGTGGGGTTTTGTGAGCGATTAGCTTTCTTCGGTGCAGCCCACCTTTTGTGCTACACTTTGGTATTCCCTGACTAAACAGCAATTTAAGCCGTTGTTAAACTTGGCTGCAGTTGACCAGCACATGGCACTTTGGCAGAAGGTGGAATCTCACCTGCAGCGCTCGGCTTTGCTCAGGTTGCCCTGGGATCAAGCAGTTATATTTCTAAAAAGGGTAAAGGAGTGCTTGATCAAGTCATTCCTACACCAATGGGTTATCCATTTCATGTAAATTGATTTTAAACTGCTATCTTTCACCTTTTATGCTACCTTTTATCTTTCAAACACTACCTTACTGACAAGAATGGTATTTTAGGACACCTAGGCATCAAGACGATTCAGTTCTGTTCTTCAGAACAAGTTTCAATTTTCAGATCTGGTCTTTGTTATATTTTTTTAGAAAGCTTAATATGTTTTTTCTGCAGTGTATCATTCCACAACTTTTAATATTCCATTTGCGATATTTAAGTAAATGAATTGATTACTTCTGAGCAGCAACCTCCCTCGACAAAAGGGATTTCATGGCTATAATTTTAGAAATATCTTTGCAACTAAATTATACTTGATACAAGTGGGTCTCATAAGGTAATACAAGGGATATTGTCAGAATTTTAAGAAAAATTTGAAAACTTTTTGTGGTGCAGGACCGACTTTCCTGATTGAAATCTAGATGATTATTGGAAATATTTTGGGTATCAAAAAAGGTTTTTTCACTGTTTGAAATGGCACAAACTTAAGTTTGGTTTTATTCCAGTAAGGCATGAGGCAGTTAATAATAATTTTTTTGAACCTATGCTTTTCAATTCTTTATTGCCTGCACATAGTATGAATTATCATGGTTTATTTCTAGTTGCCTTTCTTTTTTTTTTTTTTTTTTTAATAATAGTGTTCTGTTTCTGGTAGAGGAGTTCATGACGAAGGGACTTCAGGGTTGAAGGCTGTTACTTTAATTGACTATCTTGAGGCTGTTATTGTGGCTTTCTCTCTCGTGTTGCTTTGGAAACACAAATAAGGGACCTAAGCAAGGAATGAAAGAGTTCGGAAGGCTGGCTGGATGTCACCTCAGCTACTTCAGGGCTGACGTGAAGCTTCTCCACTGCCTCAGCTCTTAGTCCTTACCCCAGGAGAGGCCTTGACCAGACATCTCTGGCCTTCGGCTATTTTCAGGTCCCCGGAGTCAACGTGAGAGTAGCCTGAAGGAACAAAAGGTGGAACTGGTTGAAAAAGCATCCTCCTCAAGTTCTTCCTGACCCAGACGCCAGAATGAAATAAATAAGAATTTCTTGTTAGGGTGTAACTGAACTTGGCTTGATAGATGTCATATTTTAAAAGCCCAAGCTTGTCAACGGTTGATAAAATGCTGTCTCTGCCTTTAAAATAAACAGAAACTCTTCTGTGTTTAGTTCTTGAAGGGAAGAATTGAATACAATTAACAGTTTATGCATTATGTAAACCACACGTTGACCTTTTAAACCAGAAGGTCTGCAGACTTTAAACAGTTGAGAGAATTTCTCAATAAAATTATCTGCTTTCTTTCACAGTACGTAGAATGTAGAGAGAATTTTCTGAAGGGTGCTGTTCTGTCCTTGCAGGTCTGACCTGCCATGCCCATGCCATGCCGGCAGCACCGTGTCCCACTGACAGGGTCCTCTATCCCTGCTGGGCAATGATATCCCTCTCTATATCATTAGAAGGCTTGGGGTGAAATTATGGTCTACTCTAAACAACGCCCAAGTGAATCCAAACCCTTCAGTGGGTTTTGGATGAGATTCAACATACGTATGTAACGCAGCCAGAAATGATTGATGATGGATGGAAAACATTAAAGAAATCCCCTGCCATCTGGTATTGTTGATAGTTGGCTGGCATGATGTCTTGCAGATTCCTGTGCAAGCTGCCTTTGAGAATAGGTGTAAATATTGGTCTCTGCCATTATGGTTAAAAGATGTAAATAAATTCCGTGGGAAGGGTGTCACAATAATCCGACCAAGATCGATTATGTGCAGAAAAAAAGAAAGCAAGCTCTACTTTGAAGTAACCTGTAGCCATTAACAATTCCAGCTTCGACGGTCAACTGTTGGCAGTACTTCGTACGTAGTACTCGTTACTGCTATTTTCCAAATAAGATTACATGAACTTCAATTTATATTCCTACACTTCCAGCAAGTGCCATTCTGAGTTAACAAAAAAATTTTGTAATGTCTCTGGCTAATCCAAGTGTAACTGTTTATAGCATGGAGCAGCCAAGCATAGGCCAGGCTGCAGGTTTGGGGTGGTTTTTTTGATTGTGTGAGCCTTTATTATGATTTTACAAATTAGTAAAAAATGAAAATAAACAAAAAGACCACTGAATCAGATAGAAAGCGTATTTCCAAATTCCAATGTTATGAAGATCAATTACGGCTTCGTGCCTAGCCTTTTGTCTCGGTGTTTATAGCAAAAGACTCGTGCGTACAGAGGAATTTAAAATTCCGAATAACATGACAGTTTCCAAAGCCAGAATTACTTCAAAGATTGAGTGATTTCATTACTACTGACAGCAGGCTTTCAGTGCTCGTTATAGTAGTGCAGATGTATGGTGTGAAACAGTTCATGTGACTCATATGATTTGTACCAAACCTACCTGAGAAACACGAAGTGCCAAGGTCAGTGGCAAACAACTTTTAATCATTTCACTATATTACATGTTTTTTAAAGTACACGTAATTGCTGTTGCAGATGCATTGTCCTTAAGTGAGGAGAGGCAAAATGTGTGGTACAGATAGGGCAAACTGGAGGTTTAAATTATACCCTTACCAAAAGAACTTGGAGTGATGTGTGTCTGTCGTGTGTGAGTGGTAGTTGTTGAGTTCAGATTAGCTTTTCGTGTGAGATAGCAGTGAAATACTTTTAAGGACACTGATTAACTTTTGTGCAAACGGATCTATCCAGTGTACCAAAACAGATTGTACGTGCTGCCTAGTGCCTCAAGTTCATGAAAGTTTCCTAGGAAAAACAGATCTAGTGTATGCCAAATGGAAGAATTACGACAAAGCAAGCAATGAATTACAACAAAGTAAGCAAAAAAATAATGTTGGAGGTACTTTTATTTTGCCTTTATTTTGAACTTGGCATTTATCATTTTTTAATATAAATGGGACACTGTGTTGCTGTTCATATGCTTGTGTTCGTGTACCTGTTTCCAGCTGGTTATGCTGTTAGTTATGAATGAGGGGGGGAAAGTTAGTCCCCTTCGTGGTTCTGTACCACAGCTGAAACTTTTAACACAGTCACTGGTATTGTCAAGCTGGGCAAAACGTAGGGATTTTTCCTGGGGAGGAAAAAAATAAAAATAAATTCAAAGGACACAGGATTGCCTTATGAATGTCTAGGTGAGTAAAAATAGTGTGATTTTCTTTTTTAATTGCAGAATTGTGTAGCTAATATTTTCACAATAGTCTGTTGTCACTTTTCAAAATTAGTTGTGTACAATTTTTCAACACAATCGAGTAATTCATTCTCTGTGGTATTTCTTTGGGTAACTAAGGAACTGCATAGCATCTTATAGGATCTGTGTGCTTGAGTTGTACGTGCAGCGGTATTAGTGGTGATCAGCGCTATTTGAAACATTTTGAGGAGCCTTTGGGTTAACATGTGTTTGGTAATGCCCATCACCTGCTGTGCTGTATAAGATGACTGGAATTTGGCCATACGGGAATACTTCCTTCAATTTTTAGAGTGTACACGGTTAAAATTTTGGTCACTCCTCTGAACTGAATTTATGGAACAGAGATAAGCGTTCACCTTTCCATACCTCCCAAAGAAACAAACAAACAAAACAAAACCCAAATTCCTTAACACAAAGGTCTTTTATGGCCACTGTGTTCCTATAGCTGTACTATCTCCTTGTTAGTATTTTTAGGTGAACTCTTGTAGTCTTGGATAGAAAGTCAAGTCCTTTGACACATCAGTTGAGATGATCCAGAGATATGTAGGGAAAATAGCAGAATATGTTCTACCATAATAATGTGCTGGTATTTGTGATTCAACAGATTTATTGGAAATGAGGCAAACTTTATGGGAGCTTAAAGATGGCTGCTTCAAATAGCATCATAAAAAATCTTTAGTGATTTTAATTGTGCTTGGAAGCAATGAAGACTTTAAACTTGGTATTTCCTCTAAGAATATTATGACCTCAGGATAATGTCACTAGAACCATTCCCATTTCTTTTTCAATCCCGTATAAGGGAAACAAAAGAAAAGTAAGACCAGTAGTAAGTGATCCAGACAAAAAATCATTCCAAATGCTTTTTAATACAGCAAAGCATTTGCTTCATCTGCTCAGTGACAATTAGAAGTGAAAGCTGAGTAGTTTATTTGAAAACCATCTAAGCAATGCCTGAAAATGTTGCAAGCAATAACAGAAATTAGATTTTTTTTTTCTTTTTTTCCTGTTACCATCTACCCTAGTGTTCTGCCTACTTCATATTACTCTTTAATTTAGCAGCCCCTGGGTATTTCAGGTGCATTTACTAGGAAAGGGAGTAAATCCTGCATAGTAGAATTCATTTTTAATTATTTTTTCAGATGATGTGTGAAAATGTGATACTTGTTTAAGCAATTGCTTTGGAATGGAGACACTTAAAACAGAAAGATTTCTTCAGATAAGGAGTAGTAACACCCTGCATCCTTCATTCAAGCATAAAGTGCCTGAATAATCTTAAAGAATATCTAAGATGTTAGTCAAATTGAGCCTTGCACTGTGCCTGGGTAATGTGGTTAACCGAATACAGAGCCAGGTTTTTGCATAACATCACGGAATACAGTGATCGTAAGGACATCTCTACTCTTTGGATTGCTACTATTAGACCTGAACAAATCGAGCAATATTAACAAAAAATGTAAAATTAATGAAAGCTCAGTATTCATTCATCTGGCAAGATGCCAGTGCCTTTATCGAGAACAACTGTGCTGTCTCTTGTTAAACTTTCAGGCCTGATTTTCCAACATGAAGGGTTTGCTTTTATCATTTTAAAATAGTGTCACTAGAATAACACGTGTAGCTCAATTTATATTTCCCTCTCTTTACAACTTCGTATTTAATACTTTGCAATGTCCTGTCCTTTGGGACTTTTTCGATTGCTGAGTCAGACTGCAGTGCTGTTACTTTCCAGGTGCCTAGATGAAGAAACTGGGAAACCACATGGTTTGAGTCGAAGAGACATTATCTCCAAAAATCTTGAATGCACACAAAAACACTGCAGAAAGTCTTTGGAATACTTTTAAGACTTTTTATGCAATTTATGTAATTTATGCATTTTATGAATTGCATTTATGCAATTTATGAATTGCAAAGCTACCTGCTTTCCTTATGAAGGGTTTTTCCACTACTCTACTGAAACATGTATTTCAAAGCAAAGTTTCCTAATAACTTGAGTAAAAATTTAGTGTAAAGAAACACCCTGTTAGCAAAAAAGTAATTAATGCAGACTGGGTACTTACATAGCAAATCGTCTGTTCCCAAGTTCTGTTCTTATGTCATGCTGTATCCCGTGATGGGCTATATGCTGTCTAATGGCTTTTAAAAAATAAAATAGTATTTAAACCAAAACCAAACCACAAATGTTACCCAAAAGGTATGTTACCTTGAAAATATCTACCAATCTCTTGGTATTTTAGGGAGTTCAAACCTTCAGGACTTTTACTTTCTTGCTATCCAGAAATACTCATCTCTTTCTTGGAACACATGAGGCCACAGACACTTGAGCATCCCTTTTCCACAGCTTCAGGATCAGATGGTAGGGTGGCTGCCAGCTCCCTCTGCGAGGGCATCTGAGACTGCCCGCCTGTCCTGTCACGTTCTGCTTCCCAAAAATGAGAGACGCAGGCTGGTGGCAAGGGAGGAACACCCACATCTCTTCCTTTGTGCTTATTAAATTCTGACTGTGAATGTATGACACATTGGGGGTTTTTTTAATACTTGTAGTATTTTGGATTTTCTGTCATATTCACATCCCAATCCGTCACCATAAGGTTCTGTTTCAGATCGCTGGATTTCCTTTTTGCCTAACGAATTCCAAATCTCTTGTCAGAGCTGACACAGGCTCACTGTCATCGGTGCTTAGCCCTGTTCCCAACGCAGCTGTTTGCAAGCCGAATGGAAATGGCTAGATGGAGGTGGCTGCAAACGCCATTTACGCAACGAATGGTTTGTGTTTTCTTAGGTGGCTACTTAGTTTGCATTGTCCTCCATTATTTTTTGTAGAGAACCATGCCTTTTCCTGGGCATAAATGTTAATATTTAAATGACTGTTGGCGTCCTCTCTCTGATCGGCTTAGCTATATCAGGTTTATGTACTATACTAATTTAAGTCATTAAAGGAAGTAGAGGATTTGAAATAGGAAGTGATGACTCAATTTTTCAGTGGGTTTTGGGTCTCTTGCTTATTCAGGTATCTCATATGCTGTTTCTGTTACAGCTAATCAAGCATAACGAGAGCCAGTGGCACCAGAATTATTTTATGAAAATTTGTAAACGCTGATGTGCAAAAATTGTGCAAGCTTGTTGAACTATAGCTGTGTTGATGGCTCTGAGTGTAATGACTCATTATGGAAGGAAGGCAGGTGGTCTAGTGATTAGATCAGGGCATCGGGGTTTCTCGATTCTCTTTTCAGCTATTCTACAGTCTTGCCTGAGTGGCTTTGAGTAAATCAATTGAGCTTTTTGAAGCTCGGTTTACTCATAAAACTGCTTAAATACCTGTAGCCTAAGGTTGCTATGTGCCTTCTGCTATTAAAATTAATACCTTAATTACTGTATATTTGTATATTGCTATTGTTAATTATCAGTGTGCTCAAAAAATGAGAGAGGGAATAAAATTCTAAAAATGGGAAATTGGTATTGGAAAATAAAACAAACTGTAATTGCAATTACAGATAATTTAGACAGTGAATGAAGTACGGTACTAACTGCCAGTGGTACAGAACGCATGGTCCAAACCAACAGAAACTATGGGGCTACCTAGAAAAATATTAGTTAATAGCTATTTATTATACTTTTCTTCGCACCAGTAAAACTGGTATTGACCTTACACTTACTGGAATTTAATGATCACTTTGTATAATATACATTAGTCCATTTCAAGGGGTATGGCAGTATTTACTGTTGTGAAATATGTTTGACTTTTATAGTTGAGATAAAAAGCTCTTGACATTATTTGGAGCTACTCAGCAAAAGTCAAGCTGCATCTGAAAAGCCTAGTAATCCATACAAAATATACTTGCTTTTGCAAATATGTTTTCTTTTGGTGTTTTTCCATTGTTACATGGCAGTTTTGTGTTCTTTGATTTACTACGTTAGGCGTATGGACTTTACAATAACATCAGTGTTATAAAATGGTGCGTATATAGGAGTTGTGACTGGTGGGTATCAATGAAGTAAGCAGCAGCAATCACAGCAGACAGATATTCTTGCTCCACTTCCCTGTGCTTGCTCCCACCCACAGTACGCACCAGCTCTCACATGCATTGCGATCTTTGGTGAGCTGCTTCAACTTGCAAACCCTCCAAACAATTCTTTTTTTTCCCCTGATGATTTATTTTCCTGTTACATTAGTGTGCTGGTTTTGGCTGGGACAGAGTTAATTCCCTTCGCGGTCGCTGGTGCGGGGCTGTGTCTGGGATCCGTGCTGCAAACAGCGCTGGTGGCCAGGGATGCTTTAGCTCACGCCGGGCAGCGCTTGCCCAGCGCCGAGGGCTTTCCTGCTCCTCAGCCGCCAGCCAGCAGGCTGGGGGGCACCAGGGGCTGGCAGGGGACACAGCCGGGACAGCCGAGCCCCACGGACCAAAGGGACATCCCATCCCATGCGGCGTCACGCTCGGCATGGAAAGCTGGGGGAGAAGAAGGATGGGGGGGACGTTGGGAGTGACGGTGTTTGTCCTCCCAAGTCACCGCTATGCGTGGCGGAGCCCTGCTGTCCTGGGGGTGGCTGGGCACCTGCCTGCCCCTGGGGAGGGGGGAAGGGGGGAAGGGATTCCTCGCTTTGCTTCGCTTCCGTGTGCGGCTTTTGCTTTGCCCATTAAACTGTATCTGAACCCACAAGTTTTTCCACTTTCACCCTTCCGATTCTTTCCACTATCCCACTGTGGGGGAGCGAGCGGGTGGGGGGCTACGGGGGACTGCGCTGGCCGGGGTCATGCCATGGCAGTTAGCCAGCCGAGGGAGGCCACCTGCAGAGGGATCTGATGGATGCCAGAGCGAGAGCAAGGGAGCAGGCAGGAGTGTGTGGCTGGAGGGGACAGTGGGGAGTTTGGTGGGTGCAGAATCAAAATGCTCTTGTGACCAGCTGGAATGACTGACTGCTGCCAGAACGGTGTACAGCTTCTTCGCTGCTGATCACCAGTTTCTCATTTTGTGGCAGATGTCAGTGTTGACAGATTTTGGAGTCTCTCTCCGTAAGTTTGAAAAGAATGTTTCTCTTTCTTTCATTCATTTTGTCATTTTCATTTGCTTCTTTTGTGTGTGTTTTTCTACTGTGACCATTAAACAAAACGATGACGCAGGTTTAAGAGAACTTATTGAAGAATCGCTTGTCTATACACAAAGGGACTTTTCTCCTCCCACTTTCTTCATACCATCCATAATCTCCAGAGGGAACCCTGTGGTACATCATTTCAAGTGGGTGGTCAGCCTGTGCATATTTGAGCGCTCCCAGATTTGCCTGTGGAAGCTGGAATGTCGGCAGTGTGGGCTCTATTGTTCTCTCCACTTTTTAGAGACTTGTGGACGACTGCATGAAACAATACTGAAAAATATTTCTGACCGCTAAACATTTCTTGCCTTTTCCTACTCCATTGGATTTAGAGCTATTTTCACTTCTTGAGATTTTTCTACATAAATGGCAGGGTAGAAAATCGCTTGGGCACTGGGCTGTACTTGGCACCTTTTGCTGTCTCTTTCCATAAAAATGAATTAGTCAGGTGTGACTCACAAGGAGCTGCAGAATCTGAAAGACACAACAGCAGGGATGGAGGTTTCCTCATATAAATGCATAAGCTCCTACGACAAAGTAATTGTTTTTATTAGAACTGCACTTAAAAATAAGTATGATAAACATGCTGATTTATGGGGCAAACTGTAACAGAGCAGATGACCACATTTTTCTGTTACCTTTTAATCTCTTAGACTCTAAGGACACTTCAAAACATGTTTTCTCGTTACCCTTGTACAAGCCAGTACCATATAAATCCAGTTTGTTGTAAACTGAATCCATTACTACGTAAAAGTTTCGCACTCAGTGCGTCTTTGTATCTCAGGTCGTGTTAAAAGTATTTTCTTCCTGATAGCCTGAAAGAAGCAGAAGGACCTGTTACCCTCCTGTGCTTTAGCCATTAACCGAATGTTCACCATCACTGAGAAAAGTTATTTTCAATGCATCCAAGCACAGGCACCAAGAATTTCATGAACTTGTACTGTTGGGTGCGCTGTCGGTGGCTCTGTCTGGGATGCAGGAGAAGTCCCGGTGCTGCCCTTCCTTACAAACTGCCACACTTGCTCTGTATGGGAAAGGCGAGATTTTATCCTATTCCTGCTGATTGAGGAAATGTTGAACAGTTTAATCTAGGGGAATGTGTGCTGCCCTTGCAGAATTTTGGAGCAGGCAATACATAAAGTCCTTCAACCTTCAGGGTTTTCAGACTTGTCAAATCTTTTATAACGTAGCAAAGTGAGTAAAATTGCTGGCTCAGTCACTGCTAAAATGATATTCTATTTCCAGTTTACAGTTTTAAAACATGGAAGGATAAGGTATGCATCTCTTTATGATAAGGTATAGCTAATATTTTTCTGTCCTTCATTCTGAGGAGATACGTGCTTTTTGTATGATTTTTTTTTCCAGATGTCAGACTTCCCATTTGTAAAGCATTAATATTTTCCTCCAACCCTCTGATTTACTAGTTCACAACGGTCTATTGTAAAGACTGAAAGTCTCAGGGATGGCAAGAGGATGTAATATTTGTTGAACGCCCACTTTTCTGACAAGATGCTTAAAGCGAGTTGTCCTAACCCAGCAATGGCAGCATTCCCAAAATCCCTGGGAGCTGAGTCCAACTCTCGCTGACAAACCCAGTGTCACTCACCTGCTCCCTGAGAAGAGATGTCAGTCATCATTTTTTTAAATGTGCTGACATTAGTCTTAAATCCTTGTATTTAGGTTATTTTCAGTCCAATGTAATTTGGAATATGTTAATTAAGAACATTATTTTGCACACTTGGAGGCCGAGTAGCACGGGCTGGCCCAGCCCTGGAGAGCTCTCTGGCCCAAGCTGATGCTGCCTGCTGGGATGGACCTGGTGTGTCCTGCAATCCTCCAAGGATGAGAGCCTTTGGGCAACCTGAGCCACCACCTGACTGCCCTCACAGGGAAAATATTTGTCTTTATACCCAGCCTAAAACGCTCTCGTTCAATACTTGCCCAGCTTCCAGCATGCCTATAGAAAGCCTGGCTCCAGCCCCTCTGTAACCTCGCCGCAGGTGCCCAGGGCTGCTAGGAGGTATCGCCAAAGCCACCTGCTCTCCAGGCTGAGCAAGTCCAGTGCCCCTGAAGCCCAATGCACAAGGTGCGTGCCTCAGCCCTCTGACCTGCTGTCCAAAAAAAATTGCTGCAATCATCATTTTGTTTAGTAAAATTTTCTTGATTTTTGTTATGTACTTGCCATGCACCTGCTTTGTAGCTGTTGGCTTCTAATAGCTTTTTTGCAGTGTTGCTGCTCTTCAGCACAACAGCTGAACAGCAAAAACTATTCGGTTCCTTAATGGGTTACCTCAAACTACATCAGCTTCTGTGGTGATAAACTGTGCCCACCCATATTATGTGGTTCCTGCAGAAAAAAAGCATCTTCTGCAGGGTGCTATATTGTCTGTGTGGTTTCAAGGCATGCTCTTGGCTAAATACTGAAAATGTAGAAAGTTTTGTGCAGTATCTTGAAAGCATAGCATCCCACATTCCTTATGGAATTATATAGTGACAGTTTTTCTAAAACATTAATTACTCAATTTAGTATCTTAAATTGCTTCAAAGTATACTCTGAGATGTGAAGTTTATGAATTTTTACACCATAAAATCTGCATAATTATTTTCCAGGGTATCTTTTTCTTTATTTTATGTGAAATCTGAAAAGTAATAGTAGTGATTTTGTGCTGTGCTTTGCTTTGCCACCTGAACAGATTAAGGACAATACTTAGGTCTTCATTAAAACTACATTAATGAAAGTGAGAGTTAGCCTGGCTGCATTGACCCTAACATAACTGTTGATTTAACCAAAAAGTTATTGGGTAAAAATCAGATTATTTGGTTACTTAAACGTAGCCTTAAAACCATTGTACAAGTATTGCTTGACCGGCTCCCCATGAGGATAACAGTCAAACATGGATAGCTTGGATTTTCTACCAGAGGCACTTGAACCATTCACATCACTTGACACATATTTGTACACACATTGGTTTTGACCAGTATACCATTTTCAGTCTCTCTTATTTGGAATTTATTACCAGGAAGAAAACAGCAAACTGAAGCAATAATCGTGTATATATTGAAGTGAACGAAAATGTAAACCAGCTAAATTCAACCAGTGTTTCAAAATCATGCTCTTTGAAAAATTGAAGGTCAGCATAAATGTATTATCAAATGCACATTTGAATGAAAAAATGCTTTCATCCCTATCAAAAAAAAAAAAAAATAGTGAGCAATTTGAAGCTACATGAGGTTTTATTGTATATACCTAAACCTTCTAAGGGAGTTAATCTGGATGCTTTAGATGCTTAGACCTAAAAATATGTTTGTTCTATGGCTGAAACATGCTTCTACTGGAAAGAAAAAGGAGTAAGAATTTTGGTTGCTGAAATGTCCTTTTCTCTTTAAATCTCATAGCTTACCAGAGCTTTCCCTGTCCTTTTAAACCCAGTGAATTTTCTGGGGTTTAAAAAAGTAAGTACCCCTTGCTTTGGGCTGTCCAAATGAAATACAGGACTTCAGGTGAAAAAGTTAGTCTGCCAGAGAAGAAATCAATAGAATCCCACAGCTTTACGGTGCAATACCTGCGTAGGTTGAGGTGGGTTGGAAATAAAGGAAAGTGAGATGCATTTTAGTATTTCCAGAAATATCACACAACTGATGGCACTGAACAGCAGGTGCAAGCTTTACTGGTTTCCTGGATCACCTATATCTCCTATATTTAGCTGTGCATGTGCTGAACAGGAGTTTTTCATTGTATTTGGTCAGTTACTGCTTCGCATCGCTACTGAGAACTCAAAGATTTTAGCTAATTAGTTGTCTTCAAAAAAAATCATAGTCATTGGGATAAAGAAAAGCTAGGCTTCTGAAGAGGATGCTGAGTTGCTTATCTGACATGGTGAACACTTTAAAAATCAATTTCAGTAAGCTCATCATAAAGCATGGTTGCATTAGCTTTACTTTGGATAACTTCAGCTATCGTTGCTTTGTGTTGCTTGATATTTTTCATTTTCTTAAGAAAAAGCCAGTCTCCATTTATCTGCCAAATGAACTGGTTTGGTTCTCCCCTGTCTTTGTTATCTGTCCTCCAAAACAATGATACTGGTGGCTTCTTCTCTGCATTCTTTAGATGCTGTCAGGAGCACAGCCTTTGCCCCATGTCACAAGTCTCACAGGTGTTAATCCATGCATTAGAAGGGCCCCCAAATCAGTATCTACCTAACTCCTGCCCCAAAACTCAACTGAGGAAAATACATGAGAGAAGTTCGCTTTGTAATGGTAACACAGTTGTGGCAACCAGTTTCGCAGTTTAATTAGGCTTTGTATGATTATTTTTTTTTTTTTTTACTTAAACCAACTTTTAAGAATAGATGTAGGGAGGAAAATCTTTTGCATGCCATAATGCACTGTTCATAGCACATTGTTCATAGCACATTGGAAATTCAGTGCTGAATTTCATCTCACGTTTTTTCAACCAGTGACTGCGTATCGTGAGATAATGCTGCAGCTCTTCCTGCAGCTCTTCTTCTTTAACTTGAAATTCTGTGAATAATTTAATATTAAAAACAAGTGCTATTGCTTCACTATGCACTCCCCGCTCCCCCCCCCCCCCCCCCCCCCCCCCCCCCCCCCCCCCCCGTACAAATATCTTCAGCAGCTTAGGGTCCATTATATTATCCACTAATAATGCTCTGCCAGTATGAAATCTATCCATTTATTTTTCTCTTTTGTTCCTGTCTTTTAAATAGGTATTAACCTGTTTTATAAACACAGTTGTATGTTACAGCACCTTAGTTGTTGTTGGCTTTTAAGAAACTTTGACGAGATAAATTGTTGAAAGATATTTTTAGAAACACCCATACGCTATACTGGGTGCTTCACTCTCGGTTATGTGCTTGTCGTCTTCTAGTACCTTTATGAGACATGATTTCTATGCTTGAGAGCCATGGGTTTTGGTCTTATTTTGATTTTCTGTGCAATTATGAAGTCTAGGTTTTGTCTCATTATTGGTAATGTATCTGGCTAGGAATTCATGCTTATTGCTTCGTATTTCCAGGCAGATATGTTTAAATAGCAGTCACCTTTGGTCTCTTCACACCTATTGTATATTGGCCAGTTAGTGGTAGGATAACAGTAAGCGACAGGATAAACCACTGCAAAAAAATCCTACAATTGCTTATTTACCTTTCTATAAAACCAAACTCACAGAATATATGTCTCATAGTGGGGGTTTTTTTGTGAAACTAATTATCATCAAAATATGTGTTTGGGCGGTTTTTTAAAGTTGCAATTATTTTGATGCTTCAAAAGGCTCTGTTGTTGAATGCTACTCTTAGCTCTGTTTCCTTGGATGTATCAAAGGCATAGAAGTATGGGCTTTCTTTTTACTATTCATTTTTATTATTTCTATTTTGTGTTATTAATCCAATAAAAATAGGAGACTATAAGGCACTACTGCGTATGAAACATGCAAGTAATTTAATTTCAGTGGAACAAGTTCCCTTAGAGAGATATTTGTGCATTTTTTGCATGTGAATTTTGACAGGTAAGATTGGTACCCTCTCCACTCCTCCAGCATTTTTATGGCATAAACTGTGCATCACGGGTTACCTACCTCCTCAAAATGTGAACCCAGGAGCTGTACAGGGCTTAGAGTACTCTGAGACTGAAGGCTGCTTAGCATCCTGACTTAGCTGTGGGCTTCAACTTGGTATTCTGTTAAAGGCTACCCCTTATATTCCTTTGAAATTGGTCCTGGGTAGACTCCTGCTGCTAACTGGAAAAATATTTGGTCAAAAGGGTATGGTTTCAAAAATCAGACAACTCTCACAAAATCAAATTTCTGAACAATTCTAGCGTGCAGGAGAGAGTTCTGCTTTTTCTTTGATTGTATTTATACAGAATGGCCACATAGACCATAAAAAAGAGATTGTGTTTTTCTCTTTAGAAGAGAGTGATTCCTCCCTTTTAAAACACACAGATCTTTGAATCTTCCCAGTTCTACAAAAATCCCTGTGTGCCACAGTACAATTAGAGCCGTAGGAGAGTTAATTTTGTAAGCAGCAGGCGGACAGTGCAAGTGAATGTCTGTGTGCTCTGTATTCTGCTGTTGTCCCGGCACAATGTTCCTTGCAAAGCACGGATCAAATGTTACTTCAGTTCACCAAGGACAGTGAAACATAACATTAAAAGAGATTTCAGCCTTAGCTAACCTGGCGCTTTACTTGTGGGGCAATATACGTTCGGTCAGGTTTGAATCACTGTGAGATAGGAAAGGATGGTCACAAAAAAATAATGTCACATGTTAAAAACAACTTACTTGGGAGGGTTAAAGAGTGAAGAACCTCTGTGAATGAGTCAGGTGCGACACTGCAGTCCCATGTAGTCTGCTTTGTCCTTTTGTGAGCTCATACTAAATTAATGTAAGTTTATATCCATATCTCTGAGTTTTCAACTTCTGTGAAATGAATAGGAAATATGCTCAGATAAACCAAAAGTCCCTCCAAACCCTGTGGCCAAATATCATAAGCAGCAAATTTAAATATTCAGGAAAGAATGTGATTTCATTATGGTATTCTATCTTGGTATTTTTTACATGTACTTTTCTTACTGTGTTGTGAAATGTATCTCTAACATTACAAAAAATAAGCTGAATGTGAAATACAAATGAGCAGCACATGGGATTAATTTTTTATCGCTGATTATCTTAAATTGTGGAAGCACACAAGCCACCCAGAACATGTGTTGTCTGTACAGGCAATTTCATGCTAAAATTAAAAAATAACGTCCTCTGCCCAGTAATTTGGCCAATTAGATAGTAAATTTTTGGCAGGGACAACTAAAATCCTTATTGCAAGGCTTAAAAGATGGAATATTTTGGAAAATCCCTACAAAAATCCAGAATATTTTTTTCCATAATATGTAATATGCATGTGGACACCTCTGACCAATCTAGAGCAATATACAGATCTGGTGCGTTGTATCTATATGTGATTAGACCTACCAAGTTAGAATGTTTTGCTGGCAACTAACTTTTATAATAAATTGTGAATGATGTGAAAAATGATAGGACTGATTACATGCTATTGTTAATGTGCCGGTAGAACTATGCCAGTTCTTAAATCAGCTGAGGATTATCCTGATCGTTTTCTGTTGTTTGGTGTTTCTTTCTGATGTAGGTTAGAATTCACAGGCTCTGAAGAACAAAAGACGAAACACATGATTCAACAGGAGAAAAGGGATTTGTTGGATCCTTCAGATTAGTGAGATAAATCTCTAAAGCTATAACTTCAGCTCCATAACCTAAAATGTCATTATTCACTGTCTTCCCATATTTATCAGGTGCAGTGAAATCTAGACTACTGCCTGGGGGGTGGGCCATCCCTTACCACCACTAGGAAAGGTGATCAAAGAAACAAGACGATGGAAATGAAAAGGGATTATTAAGGTAAAGTTTGGTGACATAGAAAAGTTTCTGTATATGGAAAATGAAAACACCTGAAGTTAGTAAGCTGAAAAATAAGCTAAACTTATTTAAGATATGGAAAAAAGAAATATCGATTACTAGACTAAAATAAATATTATATTTTCACCAGCTATCTTTTCTGCTGTTGATCTTGTCAGTGAGAATTAAGACTGAAAACCGAGCTGACATGACTATTACAAAACCAGTTTGTGCTTATTAAGTGCTGTGTGTTTGAATTCATTTGTTTGTAGCTACTGATTTTATCGGTACTATCATTTGTAATTTATCTATAACTGAGCATCTTTTAAAATGCTGGTGAATAGCGGGGGACAAAAATGATGACACAGCCTTTCTGGAGCGACATACAGATTCGTTTGCTCAGTGTGGTGCTAGCAGTCTGACTGTTTAACATTCATCTGTGAATCCATCATTTGACAAAAAGCAAAGCAGTGCCAGGCGGGGAAAGCAAATACAGCATAAATACAGTAAGGAACTTGATATCTTCTGTTAGCACCAGAAACCTTATTTCTTAAACCGCAGGCATGCCCAGAAAACAAAATGGAAATTATTGCAGGGGGGAAGGGGGGAACCCCCCCCCCAAAAAACAAACAAACAAAACCAGCCTAACTAAGCCGTACCATCAAGCGCAGTATAAAGCATCCTCAGCGTGTTGCACAGCCCTGGGTACCTCACCTGAATTGCAGCACAGCACTGCCAGAGCACCTGAGAAAGGGCCAGAGCCAGGGAATGGCCTCTGTCCCAAGGGGGAAACAAATGGCTAAAAGTGGTCGGACTGGGAAAGGATACATCAACTAGGACTAGAGAGAAGGTGACAAGCAGTGATCCATTAGCTACTCTTTTGTACAGCCCAGGGAATGGAAGATACTCCATGACAGGATCAGAAGAGCTGTGATAAGGGAAAAAGAAACGGAGAAGGACACGCTTTGCCTTGCTCCTGTGCATTGTGGGGTTCGAGGGATTTGGAAAAAGGGTTAGAGAAATATGGGGACAATGTGTCGGGGTGACAGAGGAGCTGGCTCTGGCACTGGAGCTTTCGGGGCCACACGCTGCGGGAAGCCAGCAGGCCTGGAGAGGGGAATGATGGGTCCCTATCTGACCTTTTTCCTCACACTCTTTTTCCAGTAGTCCTATACTGATATTCCTCAGAAATGTGGTATTAGGCTAGATGGGCATTTTTGAAGAGCCAATATGCTTTAGCAAGCCAGGTGAGTATTTTTCGCAACATTAGGCCAGCCTGGCAATGGCTTTTCTGTAAGGCTTCTGTTCCCCAGTCTCTTCCTGCCTGCCTGAAAGCCTTCAGTGTCACCGGTGGTCTTTGGAAGGCACTTGGCTGCCCCATCACTGCTGTGTGACCAGTTCTCCATACAGTGATCCAGACGAAATGGGGGTGCATGCCATTATCTTCAATGTCCAATGCAGGGCAGATGATGACAGTGTTTATTAAGGCATCCTAGGTGCTTCGTTTGGAGACATACTATGCTTAAATGAGGAGTACTCTTTATCTTAAATCATACCTAAGGCAGGTTTAGGTACAGTGTTAGCAAAGACACTTGCTTGTAGCGAGAGCTGCTGTGTTTGTTGGGGGTTTGCTGTCCAGCTGCAGCATAGCCGGGATGATCCCATTGCCCTGCTGCAGCGGACAGGAAAGGTCGGAAAACACTTCCTCCCTATGAGGTGTCCATGAGAAAAATGGTGCAGTGGAGTTCTGTGCTTGCATCTCGGGGATTCAGAGTGCGGTAAAACATGCTTGGAAAAGGGGGGGGCTCGTACATCTTAAGCTGCATCCCCTACAACATCCCCACTAGGATGGTGTTTTTCAGGGCTTATCCTGGGCAACTCCGTCAACAGTTTCTGGGTTTTCTTTTCACTAGCAGGATGAAGGAAAGCACAGAGTGAGAAAAACAGAACATGGGATTTTGCTTACAAGTATGGCAGGTGACTGGATGTAAAGGTCTTGCCTAAAGTGTTCCTGAAATCAATGCAAATAATGACTCAAATTTAAATAAGCTTTAGCTGGATTCAACACTTCTGGATCCTAAATTCGTGTCATAAGGGAGACAGACACCGGCAACTGGGAGTCAAGACAATCCCCCAGAGACATCTTCCATATGTAAGGAATGATTCTTTTTCAAAGACATATCGATATAGTTAACAATTCATATAAAAACTCATCAGACATATTTCAGACTTTTTGTATCAGTTCTTTATACTTTTATTTGATATTATTCCTTACAGAAGAAATGAACTTATACAGTGCTGCTTAAAGTCGTCTGAGAGCACAGCTCTCCTAAATCCTCCTGTTCTGGGTTTGCCTGTGGAAATGAGATGGAGACATCTCTGGAGCCATAAGTTCATTTCAGTTGACAACACTGACATTTGCAATTTGAAGGACTGAGAATCTGCATTTCCCATGGGAAAAACCTTCCTTTGGAGAAGCTCAGTGGGCTTGGCCCAGGTGAGCTTTCTGGCTTACATGGTTGCTTACCCAATCTTCTGATGTTTATACTTGGCTTACAGAACCGCAGCAAGTCCTCCTGTACCATTGCTTTTTGTTTTCTTTTACACACAATAAGAAGTAAAAAGAGGCTACCCACTTAAATTGTAGTGTACAGTTCTTATCAGGCTAGGCTTTACCATAATGGTTGTGTTCACGTTAAACCAACGTAAACGCTAAGTACGGATCTTTAACCAGACACGGTAAAATGTGACTGATAATCAAAATAATGAATTGGAAACTAACTGATTTAGTTTGACTATACCAGTGCTCAAGACACATTGCGTACATGTTTGTTACTAGCCTGTTCCCTTTCTAATGAGATGAGTCATGATTCATGCTCACAACTAATGGGACTGGAAGAGGTTAAATAATTTGCTTTCTTGTGCAGTATGTTCCTTGCAGAACCAGGGGAGGAGCTCAGACCACCCGTCTTCCAGAGTCACTGCAGAACTAGTCCCTGCCTTATAAGTCAAACAGATTATAAAAAAATCTTTATGAGAAAATAAAACTTAATGTCAGGCACATCGATCAGTTTAATCTTCTACCACGTGAGTTTTCATTGTTAGAATGAAGCAACTTCTCTGTGTTTACTGTAAATCATATTTATGCATTCCTTTCGAGCCCCACAAATGCCATAAGTGACCTTTAGAGGAACTGAAAGGCTTTGTTAAAGCACCAGCTTGCACATCTGGATTTTGCTGCATCAGCTGACAGTGTTTGTAAGGTTAAATATGTTCACAGACCTTCCTGTTTTGTATTGCTGATGCTGCTTAAGATCTCATTACTGCATTAAACTTCATCTTTTGTTTGGTGAATAGCTCAAGAACAACTTGTCATTATGAATAAATTTTACTCTGCATTCATTTCATTCGTTATCTGAGAATTTAAGTAGTTTGATATTGCTGCAGTTCACTGTGTTGGGCCAAATTTTCAGTCTTTCCTAGAGACTGAACAAATTTTGCTTGACCAATAAACCAATATCAAAAACTCATAGTGGTCATTAGAGTCTTAGCAGTAATGAAGGCAACTCGTACAACTACCTCATATTTTTTCTTTGCTTGGAGAGAAAAACAGAAGGAACAGCCTCTAGTATGGTTTCTTAATTTTCATATGAAAATAGCTAACTCTAAACATGATTTCAGATTTGGTAGATGCTTTTCTTTGAGTGCTCAAATGACTTTTTTTCATGTGCTGAGAAGTTTGATCTTATCTAGGCTCTCTTTCACTCCAATCACTCGAGTTTTGTGGTACTTAGGCATATTTTATATTTAGAAATTACCACTTAGTCTGGATTTAGGTTGATTATTAATATAACTATTCTTCATGACAGCAACGAAGCCTAGTGTAATGTTGGGTACTGTTGAACCTCTTTTAAAATTGAACAGCTGTCAGGTTTACTTTTTATATTTAATGATATTATCTCTATATCATTTTAAGAACATAGGTTATGTCAAACCTATATAACAAACATGTAACACAGATATAAAAATATGTTGGTTAAAAATACTTTTTTTTTGTGTAACTATAGATTTAAATATTCCAAAAATGACAGTACTGGAAAGACTACATTTGGTCACTCTGGAACTGTAGGATCAAAATAGTTTCATGACCCATTCCTAGTAAATATCCCGTGATGAAAGATTTTACTCTGAATAATTTCTATTGTGGTTGTTTGGGAATATATCACACTTGTCCTAAATTTGCAGGTGTGTACAGAGGACAAATTTATTTCCAATGAAGAGGGGTTTTGTTATGAAAAAAATGGCTACAGCACTACCGTGGCCAAGGCGGAGCATCAATACATTTTCACAGGATTGCATTAAAAGTGCAAAACTGAAGTGTCCAAAATGTAAGAAATAGTGCTCATAAAGTTGATTAAGGAGAAAAATATTCTTCTGCGAGATCTTGCCTTGTAAGCAATTAAGGTTCATTTTTGCTCTACATGGGTGAAAGGTATGTGCTATGCAATTACAGACTGTATCATAAAATGTGCAGAAGATGCAATTTCAGATTCTACAGGTAGCTCTAAAGTTGCCATCCCCAAGCTTTCAGATACTTGATTTTCCAAGTACAATGAAGTTGTTCAATAAAGTTTTTGGTGACTTTTTAATTATTTTTTTAAATTGAAGTTATGTGTCAAATGCAGCACTAACACTCATTTTTATCAGTTACCTGACAAGTATTTCAGGATCTCAGACATACTGTGATAAATGTAGGCTGCAGAATAAGAATGTGCAACTCCAAATTTTGTGAGACTTTAAATAAAGACAAAGTGCATAAATAGACTGTAAAAATAATCAAAAAGACTAATGCAAGTATATTCTGAAAACACATCAAGGGTTCAGAAGGATATCCACTGCTGCTTGTGGTACTTAATTTCCCCATTTTTATCCATTCAGGGTGGGAAAATAATTCAGGAACTGGTTCACTGTTAATTTTTAAATCTGAAATACGGTCAAAGACCCCTTTAGAGCTGAATTTGGGTTGTTCTATCCATATATCTGTCCCATTTGAAACTATTTTTCCATATTTTTCAGCTTCAGAAATTCCTAAGACTGTAAGCCTTTAGCACTACTGTGTTGAAAGCTTCTCTCTTTTCAGTTTTTAAGCTGATGTGACAAATGTCATGGGAGCTGCTGGAGCTATGCAGTGGAGTAGGATCACACTGTCAGAGCCAACTGCTAAGAAACAGTGGTAAAGGCAATGATGAGAAAATGAGCTGTGGGGAAATTCAGCATTTATGGCTCTCACATTTTTCCTAGATTTTTATCTTTAGTGTTCCAGAGGACCACTGAGTGTCCTATTAATTTTCTCCACCTTTAGGCGGTCAGATGGTACTGTCACTAGGGGACATAACAATCACAGTAGGTCTTATCAGTAGCAAAACCCAAGCTGAAGCACAGGTTGAAGTTCAATTTTTACCTTAATCTACAGGTCTGCTGAAGTACAGAACTGAAAAAAATTGAATGTTAGCAGAGTTTATGGCTAGAAAAAGGAAAAAAGGAAGAAAATTATAGCAAATGCACCTGGTGGGTCATTTGGATGTTCTCTGATCCTTAGTTTACAAGTGCTGAAGGACCTGAAACCTTTACACTAATGGGAAAGGAGAACCAGGACAGTTTTAGGCTGGATGTAGTTAGTCAATAGGGAAAATGGTTTCATATAATACACTCAACGACATTCAGTTTAAGATGTTAAATGCTGATTCTGTGGGACAGTATATTATTGTCTATGATGAAATTTGTATGTGAGATCAAAGCAAAACTGGCCGTCTTAACCTTATTTGAAAATCAGTTTGATCTGTTGGGTTTTTTTCTGAAGTATCATAGGGGCTGGATTTTGCAGTCTGGTCACAAACCTATAGCTATTTATTAATACATAAGAATAAGATATTAAAATGTTGGGGGGGTTTTAAATATATTGATTCTTTGACAGTTAAAATGCCATGTTTCTGAGTCTTCAAAGAATGATGCTTAGATGGTACCACTGTGCTTCACCCTTTCTTCGGGGGGAACGCTCCTAGTCAGCGAGGGCTTGTTTCTGGTTATAGACCTTGTGTGTGTTTTGTTTTCTGGCTTCAGAGTTTCTCGTATATATGCATAATGAGAAAAATTGAACATAGGAAGTATGAAAGCCAAAATGACAAATGTCTATGGTCACATATGTGACCTCCTGAAAAAGACACAGCTAAGTTTCTTTTGAAGCTAAGTAACCTGGACAAAGGTCTATATTTCAGAAAGATATTCACTCTGTGCCAGCAAGGCTCTCCTAATAGATTTCAGGACTAAATTTCTGTTAGTTCAGCATCACATGATGGGGAGCACAGCCTCTGATCAGATGGTACATCCAGTAGCTACTAGACCATATGATCATTTCTTTTGGGCTCTCTTTCTCAGAGGATACAGTGAAAACCTAATTTTTCCAGAAATGAGGATGAAGATGGATAGTGATGGGCAGTTTTTTATTGACTGATCACCAATTCTGCTATGAATATAGATATAAAATTTTAAAGCTTAAACATTAAACTTCATTAAAAATAACCTAGTTTTTCAAACCTAGATAATTTCCATAGAATTAAAATCATTCCTTACTTCGGACTTTTTCTACTTAGATTCCTATTTCTCTGAAGTACCTGCTTTGGATGATAAAAGAAACAGCAATTTTTTATTTCTTTTTTAATCAGTGGGATTTGTTCAGAAATGCTACAGCCTCTCATCCCTAGCATCCTCTGCCCAAATGTTCTGCAGGGATCCCCTCTTATCTGCCAGCAGCACAGGCTGCTCAGAGGCTCAGGCAAGTCTTGTGCCATAACCCAAAGATGACAAGGTACAGATATCTTGGTGTGTATTCTGGAAAGATGATCCTCAGTCCAGGAGCTGCTGTTCAGGCAGTTCTGCCTTGTGCTCTTTTTAATTAGCTGCCTGATCTTATTACAAACGGCTGCTGCAGTGAGCCTGTGGATGAAGATTGTCCCTAAGACAGTGTTGCATCCAGTGATGGTTCCTGGGCTAGAGCAGAGTTGCTCAGCCAGAACTTGGGAACTCGAGGCTGTACGCAGGGATGCAGGAGCAGCTGTGTAAAGCAGCTTAGCTACAGAGCAGTGCACTTTTTTTTTCTTCTTCCTTGTCTGTAAATTGAAGAAATATAGCTGACAGAGAGATGGCATTCAGAAAGAAGCAGCAGCTTTTGCACTGTAAGAGGTTGTGCAAACCTCTCTTTTGGTTTAGAGAATTTTAAGGAGTCTGAATACCGGTCCTGAGGGAAGCCCTGAAGGTGCTCTGAACACATCAAGGATGAGCTTAAAGCTACATTGGTCCCTCTTTTCCCCTAAAACTTGCCTTCTATAATGCTTGCTGCCCAAGGTGCCACACAGAAAAAAGTGTTGTGTAAAAATCATGACAGCAATGTGTTTGGTAGAACTGAGGAGCAAGTACGGCTCTTGTGCAACTTCCTATTATTACATTTTGCAGATGGTGATAGAAAATCTGCGTAATAGTTGAAATATGAATGCATAGGAATTCAAAGTATCTGATTACTTCACTTTTTGTGAATATTTAAACGTAATAGGGGACATGGTATATAAAAAAAAATATCCATCCGGAATAATTAAATACATAATCCATAACACGTTGTATTTCTGTGAGTCCGTATGGGATTTCTTTGACAAATCTGGGATACTCTCCCACAGAAAAGTTCTGTGTTGTGGTAACTATAAAATGTTATGTCTTTCAACTGAGGCAGTGTCAAAATGAAATGAGGGGCCTTGTCTTTGAATTGGGGGGGGGGGGGGGGGGGGGGCGGGGAGGAGGAAGAATAAACCATTTAGAGAAATACCAAGATCCTTGTAATCTTTCATGACGTTCCATGAATACTGGAGTGAATCTGTGGGTTGGTTTGGGTTTGGGGTTTTTGATTGGTACAGTTTGTTGGGGTTTTTTATTATTATTTGATTTGTTTGGTAAATTAATCGGATAAAGAAGAAAATATTCATTTAAGCTGGTAAAAATGTATGAAAACGACTGATGAGATACTATTCATGCTTGCTGTCCTAGTTATAAATAAACTCAGAGCTCCCTCTAGTGAGAATCCAAAACATGGTGGGGTTTTTTTTCCACTAAGTATTTAAAATAAAATCAGTCCATTAATCCATCCAGCAAAAATAATTAAATACGGATAATTAATTTAAATAATTTAGGAGGCACAAAAATGTGGGAACATTTCCTTTGCATTTCTGTTTCTCACCCCCCCACAGATGTTGTAACTGATTTCCACTCAGCGTTGCCTTGCTGTTTCTTTTCCCTTTTATTTATGAGTTCCAGAGTTCAGGTTCAGCTTGGGAATCATAAGCAATTTTTTTTTTTTTTTTTTTACTCTTCTGAAGTACAGCATCACGATGATTGGAGCCTGTACACTTGCCAGATGTGTTTTCTCATGAGTTTTCCATTATTTCCTGCTCCCACTCACTAGCGTGTGAAATGCCTTTCCTGTGATATTTTGGTGCTTCGAGGCCTGATTTCAGCAGGAATATCAAGAAGCACTGACAACCGTGAAGATGAAGGATTGTCAAGGAGTCCTTCAATTAAGGTTAATTTTGGCTTTGTTTTGAGAAATGGGGGGGAAGGCAGGGCTCGGATCGGCAGCTGATATAAATAAACTCTATTTTAGGCCCAAATCGGATCTGTCCCAAGTCGCTCGGCTGGGAGCAGTATCCGGCCTGCCTCTATCTAGTCAGGTTTTTTCCCTCTGCCAATGCCCAGAGAGGCCAAACAAAATCAGACGCTCACTATAATAGGAAAGGCTCGTACATTTTGTATGAGAAATAACGAGTGCTCCAAAGTCCTCGTGAGCTAAATATAACATAGATAAGACCTAGTGGAAAGGAAAGCGGTATTATCCCATTTAATAGGGAAAAAAGTTGGTACTATTTCCATAAAGGACTCGGGTTTTGTCTTCACCGTTGTGTAGAGGCTCACTCTGCCCAGTGCTGAGATAAGATCATGGCTGGGAGGAAGGGCATCTCTGTTGGGGTACGGTCCTCTGTCACTATGTTCCAAAGTCTGCCAGACCACAGCAGACTCACTTTGCTGCCTCAGAAACAGATCGATCAAGGTGTTTGTCAGCTGCATCTCACTTAGATGCCCCTCTCCACTAACAGGCATTTTCAGTTTTTATGCTGCCAGCAATTTGTAGCCCTAGCTTAAGGCTAAATCCAGAGAAGCTTATTTCTAGCTATCCTGACCAGGGTTTGATGGCACTGGCATTCGTCAAGTGTGCCTCTCCTACCCAAAAAGTCCCCACAGTTCAGGCTTCAAGCAGTTCAGAATTTAATTGCTGCTAGTAAATGCCATTCATTGCTGAAACTGCATAAGCAAACGCCTTCTAGAGTTCACTTTTAAAATGAAATACCAAAAAAGTCTGTATTTACTGAGTGTTTGTGCCAGATTAACTGTTTAAGGGGGGCAGGAAGTATCAAGAAGAGATTCTGGGTTTTTTTCCTATAAGATTTCTTTTTTTCAAATGAAGGTAATGCGTTAATTTCTTCCCTACAGGATGTTCTCTCAAATTATCTAGCCCTAGCTGGCGTCACAAAGCTAGTATGCATTGACTGTGTCATTAACTGATGCTTCCAAAGAGTCATTTCAAGCTGAACTGATTTATCTGGCTCCCTGACCATTTCACATCTCTGCAGGGTAAGTGGAGCAGAGCAGCTCGGCCATGCTGATCTTTGACCCCACTGGATCTTTATGTCAGAGAGATGGAAATGCAATTCGCAGTAGCTGTTTCTGCTGGATATGTTGCAGTACCAGATTCTTTCTTTTAGGGAATTTTTTAATATCTGCAGGGTATCTGCAGGAAGACTTTGGCACTCCTTTGTCCACTGTGTGGTCAGGAGATAGATCTGACCGAATCAACGTTATCTAGACTTCAGTATGTGATGGTTTATAGGCTCCTTTTACTTTTTTTTTTCTCTTTCATACTCTGTATATACTTTGAAGACCATCTATAAAGTTGACGGGTTTATGATATGTTTTCTTTAGGAAGCTTATAACACTTATAATGAAAATTGGCCTTTGGCTTTTCTTTGTCTTAAGTTCATTTTTAAGGTTGTTTCTTGCATGAGAATTTGATATGGTGTCTGCTATTGATTTGGGCATTTCCCAAATGATGTTAGTAAAGAACTCTATGAAGTACTGGTGCAGATTGAGGAAATAAATGATTTTGTCAGGACTTTATCCTACTGATTTCTTTCCAAAGGTCCCTCTGAGGACCCCTTCTATAAGGTCATGACATTTAAATGTTCATATTTCTGACTACTGTTTTGGTGTCCTACCCAACGAATCTGTAGAAATTCTGCTGCAGCAAGGTCTTTAATTTAGTCAATAAGAAGTAAGTAACCTGTGTTACTTGAATAGAAAAATTTAGAGAAATTTTGGGAAAAAGATTCTCAGCAGTTTTCTTTCATGCTACAATGCTGTCTCTTGGATAATGGAACAATAGTGTGTTACTTAGGGAGGTGAAAAGATGATAGGTTTAAATGTGGTTTTGCAAGCTATTTTAATATATCTAAACTAATGTCTTTCAATAAACTTCTGCACAAAAATAAATTTCTGGCAGATTTCCCAAGAGAATGGCCTTTGGACTACTTCAGGTAAAATAGGTCAGTTTACCTAGTGTTGAAGTAAGAATTAAAAAAATATGCAAAGGTGATATTTGTTGCTTACATCTTGAGTGATGCTTTCGTACATTTGATGATGATAGAGTTAATCTTTTGACTTCTGAGAATCCAAGTGAAAATGATGGAAATTAAGACTCCCTTCTTTCTGCAAATGGTGCCACAAGGAATACATTGTTGTCACTGAGCCAAATATCCTGCTAACCAGAGGCAGCAATTTTACCCATGGTAACACAACACTGTGAAGAGGAACCGATGTTTTCCACTAGGACCAGTGAGGGTAGAACTGTTAATTTCATTTGATGTTTTAATCTGCTGCCATAAATTTTGTGACAGAAAGCTGCTCTAAAACATTGTTTATGTTGTTATCAGCTAAATAAATCAGTGGCTAGTAAAATTATTATCAGCTATTCATGCAATCATAAAAGAAGATGTACAGAAGAATTTTTGTCTTTAAACTTAATTGAATTTGTACATAAAGTAAAAGAAAAATGTGCTTCTATTTCTAGCTAATATAGTAAGACCATTTCAGTTAACATTGTTGAAGTGACAGTAAACATGAGAAAAACTCAAGAGCGTGCTGAAGAGCCATTCATTCCCCCTGAAGCTAGAGTCTCACAATTTTCCATCTAGCTGATGGGAAAGCAGTTAAAATCACTTGGCCTTGTGGCAAGATAACTCTCAAATAGTCATAATTCAGCTGTTCAAGCCAGTCTTGTCCCTTTTTAACGATTACTGGCTTGAGTGAGGCAGTTTTAAAATTTACAGTGTTCCCTGGAAATTCATTCTGAAATAACCATTATTTTCCCATTTCCCTTAAATCATTTTTCTTTTAATAGAGTCGTGTTTCTTCATTTTCATACCATTAGTCTACGTGTGGAGAATAGAGTCAATCATCCTTTTGGGTGTCTGTTTTTGGTTGTAAGTTGTGATTGTGACAATGGATAGCATCCATCTCTTCAATTAGTTTCAATGCTTTTAAAAAATATCCACATGAATGTATGGGAATATTTACCGACCACTGAAGTCTAATGCATCCAAATCAAGAATGATACATGTGACAGTAAACAACATCCTTTGCTTTTCTGTCCCTTGACATCATCAGTTTTGACCATATCAACTAGGCACATCCTCAAAAGTCTGCAGAATCACACATGGGAATTAAACTTGTATGGCTGAAAAGACTCTCATGGGATTTAGTATATCCTAGTTGTTTCTTCTACTTGGTGTCACAGGCTTTCTGGCTTGCTAGGACACCAGCAGCCCCATTGCTGTTGCCCTCCCCCAAACAGAATAATTTACATTTTATAATCTTTGTACTAACACTGCAGAAATTATTTTCTTTTTTATATTCTTTACAGAACTATCAAAGGGCAACACGTCATTTCTAGAGGAACCAAAATTTCATCCATTCGAGGTGTATTATTTACTTTAATAAAGTATACTAAGGTAGTATCTTTGCTTCTAGCTTTTATCATCCTAGCATGACAGTGTGTTTCATAAATCTTGAAGCATGTAAAGGAGCATGTGTTTTTAATAAGCCTTCCACTGGAAGTCCACCCAAGCTTCTACAATTTTTTCCAAAGTCCCAGGTTTGCTGATGTTCTGGCCTATGATTTTCATTTACTTGTTTAATCGAAGTTCTTTGAGAATCTTGATTTTATTCAAATATGCTCTCCGCTAAAAGCAAACAATAATTACGAATGCTGGATGCCCCTGTGAGATGATCCTTTTTTAAAATGTTTGTCTAAACAGACAGTTCTGTTTCAGAGAGGGACAAGCTGAAGCAAAGAGTGAAAGTGAAATGTCCTATAAAAGGAGGAATAGGAGCTGGAAGGCTGCTGTTAAGCTCCTGTATGAGGAGGTATCACTGGCTACATTCAGAGAGCACTTAGTGGTACCTGGGCTGGGGCTGCCAAGGTGATCTAGATCTCAGGGCAGAGCTGCTGGGACTCTGTGACATGACACAGCCAGCTTGCACTAGCATCACTTCCTCCTGTTGGCGCTGCAAAGAAGGAAGCTTTTAGCTCTGCCACAGGTATTAAAAGGAGCCCTAACAACCAGTGGCTGTGTTAGCAGGGGAAAACTCATTGTTTTTTTGGGTTTGGTTTAGTTTTTGTCACTAGTGCTGCGATGGAATTATTTATCTTCTCGCTCCCCAGTACAACGTGTGCCTGGTGCATCTGTGGGACCAGGCTGGGCCACCAGGGCAGCTCACAGGGCACAGCTGCATTCTGTAGTTGAGGGTGCTATGGACTTGAAAAGAAATTCTGGACTTTTACTTGTCTGCCAAAAACGACATTTCAGTAAGGCCGTGAGAGGGTGGAAGACAGCAAGGTCAAAACCAGGCTGGACTTAGGAAACAGACTTCTGTTATTAATTTGGAAGCTCAGTGTATCACACAATTTAATTGCTTGGTATTTCTCTTGCTGATACATGGAGAATTTAACTCGCAGTGCCAAGTGGAACAGCTCCAAAGCAGGCATTGACCAGCACTAGTCGATAGCCTGCTGGTTAAGTCACCCTTGGGGGACAACTGAGGTTGGCAGCCCTTCCTCCCCATCAGTGTGAGGATTTACAGATGCCTCCTGCTCCTGTAGTGGGGGTCTGCATTGATACAGCAGGCTGCCTTTACCAAACACTAAAATTTGTGTGTGTCTTCATAGTCAGTGTTGTGTCAAGGTACTCACTACCGAAACACTGACCATTGAAAAGCCAATAGAAATGTTCACCTGCACCCTGTGTTTGTGGGTGTGAGGTACCACATGCACCCATGCAATTTGCTGGGCATTGTCATGAGCTGAGCTGGCCTTAGCAACAAGATCAGTCGGATGCAGTCTGTAGTAGTTCTAAGATTATCACCTTTTGGAGCATGGACTTTGTTATTCACAACTATTTACTACATTTTAGCTTCTTCATGTATGAAAATCGCTGTTTAAAAACTCTACGTTGCACTTTACAGATAACACTACTTCATGGGTCTACAACTTCTTGCACAAAATTAAATGCACGCATTTGCACAAATGCAAATGAAAACGGTGAACTTCTTAAGTTTCCCACAATTTTATAAGCAGTAAGAATGTGAAGTGCTTCATAAACACATATTTGTATAGAGAGGTAAAATTCTGTACATCCACATTTGCCAGCTGCAGGAGACCCTGAGATGGCATCCTTTTTTCTCGTGGCAATGAGCTGGGCTACCGCGATACCCACATCAGCTGTGGTATCATAGACCGGGGCAAGTAACGAGGAAGGGCTCTGTGCTTGGCAAGTCATGTGGCTGTATCAGTCCAGCCAGCCCGACTATTTCTACAAAAGAATCAGAACTCTCCATCGCCCCATCCTTTGCACTCAGTCTCTCCACTCCTGTGGCTTTTAGGAGTGTTTAAACAGAGAGCTCGTGGAACGATGGCATCCCCTAACAGCTGTCTTTGGTATTAACATGTTCTCGAAATAGTGTGCTGTGTAGCAGCTCCCAGATGTTGTAGATGTGCAGTGGGAATTGCCAGTGAGGAAAAGACTGGCCCTGCTCGGAGGGAGAGGTCAAACTAACTGACATGGTTAAAAGAGAAAGACTCGGTTGAGAGCCCAGAATGAGCCGAAACAAAAACAAACGTTGGCTTACAAAATGATTCAAAAATCACACACTCCTAATAAAACAGACTAAGTATTCAATACGTTTTCTCTATTTTCTCTCTTCCTTTACTCTCTTTTCTCTCTTCATTTACTATTAATTATTTTTTTGCTGTAGGAAGTCTTTGTAAATTGCATAAGCACTGTAAACATCAGGTTACGTTATAACCTGGAAAAACAACCAGCCAAAACGACACGCAGAGATCCCTCAAAGGCAGGCACCCACTAAACAACAGATTCCCTCATTGTCCTCCTTATGAGTTAGGTTTGAGTTTATGAAACCACAACTTGTGAAAACTCCTTTTTCTTTTTTTTTTATCACTCTAATCTTTCAAAAGGGTGTAAACTTAACACACTCTTTATGAAGGAGGAGGCTGTTTGCCAGTGGCGTTGTTTCAAGAGTCACACTACACCCTGTTTTCCAATTATTCAAAATATTAAGAAGCATATAGAGAGTGATAAAGTCTATAAAAACACCTTACTTGCTTTTCATTTATGTATATACAAATTTTGCTTTCGAATCTCTTTTCCTATTTAATTTCTTCTTTATGCTTTTTAATATGTGATATCATACAGTTTCCACATCCCATCTTTTTTCTTTCACCTTTGTAAATTGCAACCCGTGTATTTGGAATGTGCTTCGATTCCACAGACTTACAGGATATAAGGTGCTGGCATGTTTTTTTCACATCAGTGAGCGTGTAATCAACTTTTGCTAGTATTACAAATGCTTATAGTAATTACAAACGAGATTCAGGTAGTTTACCTTTATTTTGCTCTCCAAACTTGTCTTCTTTATGGTAGATGCTTACAGGAAAAATGGTCCTGCAGAGATGCAAGGAAGATTTTTGCAAAGGTATTGCAGATAACTTGATCAAAAGTGGAAGATAACCTCCTTTCAGACTCTGCTGAGCTCAGCACCACCTGTTTCCTGAATCCAGCCGCGTTCCTGCCCCACTTTCTGCTGCTGTGAGCAGGCAGATGCGGATGACCCCCAGCCCTGCACGTGGGCAGCCCCACGGCTGTTTTACTGCTGGAGCCTGGTGCTGTCAGCATGTTTACACAGCCCCTCAGCGGAACGTAACTCACACCCAGCACAGCTACTCAGTAAACTTCTTTAATGCTTTTAGTATGTATGTACCAGTGTTCCTGCTCCAGGAAAGTGGCTGGGAAGAGAAAAATGTAGGAGCTGTTGTAGCTGTCTGTGATAGCAGGGACACCACCACGATCTTAAAAGATTGAGTGCGTGCTGTGTCTCAGAGCACAGAGCGGAGTGTAAACCTCCCAGATTCCAGGTGTCTCCTATCTACCAGATGTTTCTTTCTTCTCTTACCAAAGCTCTTTCCAGGAGGCACTGGTTCATATAAATTATTAAGTGTTTATCATAGCAATTTTCACCCAGCTGAAATCGCGCACTATCAAATACCTTCTCCTGTGGTCACATAAATATTTAATTGGTGTGAAATGGGCTTGGGTAGAGCAGAGATTTGAATTATTTCTTATACTTTCTGGAAGAATATTTATCATGAGACTCGTGGCTGTTTGGTGCTGGTAGATGCAGCTCCATTAATAACCAGGGAAAAGGTAAGGAAAACCTAGGACTGAATGCCCAGGCTTGGGTAGGGTGCAGAGAGACGTGTCCAAGGCATGGAATACATAAAATAAGACATCTGAATTTCTTAAAAATTTGTAATATCCTTGATACCTTGTCTCATTCCACTGCTTATTAAAATAGGGATAACCTTAGCACTGTTGATCCCTAAAGGACAAAACTCACAGATCATGACAGTATGCATTTTTAAAGTTGTTCCTTGCAATTACTTTTTAACTGCATTATTTTTATTAATCTTGGTTGCAATTTCTAGTTTCAACAGATTCTGTATTTAAAAAAAAAAAAAAAAAAAGCTGAGATTTTCATCTACTGGTACCTCTTTCAGAATAAAAAGCCGTCGCTGAAAAACAAAAACCAGTAACAATGAATGGTCCGGTATTTTTCATATGAGGCCAGATAAAGAAACAGAAGCAGGGGTCCTTCGTGGAGGGTGGAGTAGTTCCTCCCAGCCCCAGCCTTCTGCAGTGGCTGACTTCCAGCCCACCTAGCGATGGGAAAACCTGTGTCCATGTGATTGCCGTGCTGCCTGTGCAGCATCCCTGTAGTCCTGTCCTTCCAGGCCTGTAAGGGAGGCTACCTCCATCTATTTCATGGGCTGCTTCAGGTCCCAAGTTTTAATTGGGTTTGAGAATAAATCCACCTCTGTGTATAAAATGCTGTAGGCTGATAAAGCTGCAGGAGCACACAGGCAGTGTGAGCTGGCCAGGGAAAGGAGGAAGAGCAGTTGCTGCCAGCTGTTCTCTGAGCAAGCGAAGTGGCAGCATGCTTCATCTTCCTGATGCCTCTTCCAAAATCTGCAACTTGGACAAAAGCAGTGACAAAAAAATGACAAATGCCTCATCTTCAAACAGGTAGTTGTTGCAGGGAGATATCAGTAAGCATTTTCCTCCCACCATACTCGAGCATTGTGTTGTGTGTCTCATTTCTCTAGTACTAACAGAAGGACAGAAAATGAAAGAAAAAAGTTCAACCATCTGAGCCCACATTCCTCATTTGCTTCCCATTCTCGTCTGCTGCTCTTTTCTGTGAACACAGGCTCCTTTCCACAGCATAAACAGTTTCCCACTGCAAAGTCCTTTCCTGCAGAATGATTCATCAACACCGAGATTAAGTAATTTATATTATTACTATTTTTCCTGCCACATGTCACCAGGGTGGTCCTCCCTTTTAAGTCCAGCAAAGAGGTCCAGATACACAATGTTTGTAGCAATAGGGATTGTCTTTATTTGTGTACATTCCTAACAGGATAGACAGTTTGCAGAGCATATGCTGTGATTTTTCTTGGGGGGGGGGGGAGTTAAAAAAAAAGGATGCCAGAGCTGTCATTTTTAAAGTAACAGGGAAAAACTTTAGCTCCGTTTAACCATTCTTGATAATGCTAGTTGTGAAGCTGCATTGGTTCTCTTAGGCTTATTTTGGTTTTGCAGCATTTTGCTAGGAACATGAATGCATCTACACATTGGTTTTATGCATGTTTTCTTTTCTTTTTTTGCTCCTTTTCCATTTAATTCTTCCATGATCTATCAGCAAGTAGGAAATGGGTTTAGAATCTTTCTTTTCTCTGAATTTTACTTCTGCCTGATTTTTCATACAATTTACTTCTGACTGTCTTGAAAAGTCATTATCTTATGATCTCCTAAGTTTAAAGCATCCGCTGATCTTTAATGCAGTGTATTTCCTCTGCTTCTCATCCTCCCTACTACAGTTACATGATTTGTTTTTGCTGTTAGTTATCATGCTATTCTTATTATATTGCTATGTGCTAGTATTATTATATTGTTACTATACTATTTTTATCACTGGTATAAATTTGCCCTAGTAAAAAGGGAATCTCTTTTTTGCAATATCCAGAGTTTAGTTAAATTCTAAAATGCTAAGAAATTTTACTTTATTATTTTCTTGGCAACTGAATAACTGAAAAATAGATGTTTTCAGAATAAATAAAATGTCTGCTCATCATTATTATGTCTTTGTGATGAATATTTCTTTCCAGACTAGTTTTCTTTTGCTGGTGTGTTTGATTTAGGAGTTTGTTGGGGTTTTTTTTTCTGGTTTGGTTATTTTTTTTTTTAATCTCCTTACTTGAGGAGACTATTATGTCTTTGTGATGAATATTTCTTTCCAGACTAGTTTTCTTTTGCTGGTGTGTTTGATTTAGGAGTTTGTTGGGGGTTTTTTTTCTGGTTTGGTTATTTTTTTTTTAATCTCCTTACTTGAGGAGACTAGTCCTAAATGTAAAATGTCTGGTGCTACAATACCCTGATTTGTAATATATTCCATGTTTCACTTGACAATGAACAGTCAGTTTTATTTACTTTAATCCTCAATAAATCTGTTTAGGTATTTAAAAGTCCCTATTCGTTTAATAACCAAGTCCTAATCAGTGAAAAATTACCTGGCACTTATTTACGTTGGCCAGTGGATGTCACTGTTACAATGCAAATAGAACTAAAAATAGCTATGGATAACTGAACAGTGGTATCAGTGAATGGGGAAAATAGAGGGGGTTCGTGTTTCTTATTAAGCTGTCATTGCTCTGAATCATTGAAGTTGGGGATAAGAAAAAAAATACAGGCAATTAAGCTATTCCGCCTGTTGGTTGGGCTGGGCTGGGCTGGGATTGTTTACTTTGCCTGGTGTGCAGACCTTTGGTGCATGGTGCTGAGCCACCTGGCTGCTGCTGCCCAGGGCTGTTAGACATGAGGTCAGTCAGGCTGTGGCTGAGAGAACAGCTCGGGCATCTTCTGCTTGTCACTCCATCATCATGATGTGACTGGAAGCACTTTTGTCATATACATCTAGTCATGTAATGGGAACCATCTTTTATTCAGAAGCTGTATTTTGAAAAATATGGCTTTAGATGCTGTTATAAACTCTATTCCATAAGTACTGGGCAATAAATTTGTTAGGGTAGCGTGAAGTAAAAAGCAGAATCATCATGGGGTACCAGGCTTGCATAGTTCGTTGACATCTTTTTTGATGCCTTTCGTCAACTGCTAACTGCAAAATCCATGTCCTTCATTGTTCATTGCTGTTACAACACCAGTTAGTAGAAACAGAATGATTACTTGGAGTTATGACACATCTCTCATATACACACACACAAAAATTATATATATATATATATATAAAAAAGTATGTTTTGGTTTTAACCACTACATGGCTCAAAAAGTGTTATATTTGGAGGTGGACAACTGGCAAAGAGTGGTCAGAAAAAATATATGACTCTCAGGGAGCTCTGAAGATTATTCTTCACCCTTGGCCTTTTCTTACCTCCTCCTGCCTTTTCCAGAAGAACCTTAACTCCCTCCACACTGCCCCACTGCATTCCGCAGCACCGTGTGCTAAAGCCTGCTGTGTTACTGTCATTCATTTCCTGGAAAAAATAGTGAGAAATGTGCACGTGTATACTTGTACGCATATATCTGTGTAAACAGCTCTATACCTATAGATACAGATATGCAGGGCACAACTTGCTGACAATTTGCAGGGGCATCCTGAGTTACTCTATCCTATCCAAACCCAGCTAACAGTCTTTAGCACCTCATGGATTCCTTTAGACTGTTACTGACTATGGGGTTTGCATCCACAAAGCTTCCCAGGTCAGATTCTCACCTGATGTTGAATTGAGCTTTGTTTGATTCAAGAGACTATTAACAGCATAAATGTGGGAAAACATGGGGGTTTTCATTCAGGGGAATATTTCTTTAAGCTGAAGTTGCTAATAACATGTCCTATCTTTCTTAAAATGTTCAATTTTTAGTTATGCTTTCTCTCCTTAAGCACCTCACCATTTGTTGTCTTAGGTTACAGCGTGTCTTGCTTCAGTCACACCACTTAGCTGAGCTAGAAACGTAGGGTTTGCCAGTGAGCTGGCAAAATATTTTCCCGAGGTAGTGAAAAATGTGATCCTGTTTCTCTGAAGCCTACAATTATAGATGGTAGAATAGCTGAAACCTTACCTGCTGGCTTGTCCCATGCACGTTTTCCAGGTTATCCGCTTTTTCTCTCCCTGAGTGTTCTGCTGTACTGCTTGGGGGAGCTGGAGGACTGGTTCAAGTGACACAGTGCACGCTTGCAGCTGCGCAACTCACACAACCTTACTGGAATATGATTTCTTTATACTTTTATAGGAATAAGGGAGGGAAGGATGCTTCAGTAATAATTTTTATGAAATATTTAGCTGCTGTTCTTAAGTCTCAGAGTGCACATCATAAAGCTCTTCGGCAGTGCTGACAGTGTGTGCTCTGGAGATAAACAGTGAAACAAGAATCATGTGACAGACTGAGGTGTATCGGCATTTTGAGAAACGGCAGTCATTGGGTTTGGGCAATGACATACATCTCTTACATTCAGTTCAGAGAGGGAAATGGTATCCATTGATTTCATGCGCAACACTTTTGTTTATATTTTTGAAATGCAATGTTAAAATGAGTACGTGAAAAAGATTTGCAGATTTTGCCTTGGGTGCATTGAGACCAACAAATATTTTTCTGCTCTTGACAGCTTACTTCATCTGTATAGTTCTAAATGATGCTGAAACAAGATACAGTACAGTCAGCCAACTCACATTACTTCTGCAGCAGTAATAGTCAGGAACAACACTCGCTTCAAGAGCAGCACAAACCACCAAACACCCTTGAACAGGCTGTTGAGATGCAGCCTTTTAGAGCATGTGAAATCAAAACACTATATACTAGAAAGAAGTAGGTATGTACTGTTGTCTTTTTTTTTCTTTTTGTGATGGTAATGGAATTAGAACTGATTACTAATGTCTCTTCATGCACTACCAAATATAGGTTTTTCAATAAATATGATGATACAAATAGGGGGAGAGATCAAAATTGCTAGTCTTACAGATGAGCATTTTTTAAAAGTTTTTAAGTTACAAGAATGTATGTTCAGAATAACTAGCAAGGGATAACTTACTAAAAACAATGAAACATTGTGTAATTAATTGGCACAATTCCATATTAACACAATAATTGTGAATATTTATGTTACAAAAAACGTTATTTCTAAAGATTTTGAATGGCTGGAATCCTACCAAATACAAACAGAAAAAGTAGAATTGCAAAGATGTGACTGTATATGCTATTACTACCTTAGTTTACAACCATCTTATTAAGTAAAAAAATGCATTTCTGTAGTGTGCAATTCCACTTTGACTGAAAATAACCAGCCTTATTTTCAGGTTGTTTAGAATCAGCTATTGAATAGCTATTAAAGCTATTTCACATGAAAGCCTTTTGAAAATGGATTTGGAGATATGGAGTCCTAAATTGTCCCACTAACTTAAAGGTAAATAATTTCTTGTATTTGAATTGAAGATATATACAGTGCTCCCAGCTTTCTGCTAATTCAGGCCTGCAAGGCAGTGTAAATGAATGTAGCCAGTGGGATGCAGCACAACGGAAAACCTGCTATGAATTTAAACAGATGATAGACTCGGTTATTCAGTAACTCTATTTATGTATATCATTCTGTTATTTGCGTTAAATGAAATGAAGATAGTCAACCATTCTTAATGAGGTAAAGACAAAAGCCTTAACAACTTTTATCCTAATCTTGAACTTCAAAGCTCTTAGACATTCTTATACATCTCTATTAACCCAATCCCACCTCAAAAGCTAGTAACTATAAAACAATATAGTAACAAATTTCCCAATAGATTTAGCAATCCAAACTGTAGAAAGTGGGTTTGGGAAGAAGCATCCATTATTCCTGTTTCTCTGTTTAAGTCAGGTGGAATTTGCAAGTCTCTTTTCCCCAGTGTGGGTGCTGGCATAAGCTGGCCCCCTCACCAACCCCTGGGAGCCTGAGGGAATTCCTTTCCTGCTTTACGTTCTATGTTAACTCTATAGAAAATTATATATATATATATATATATATATATATATATGCACACACACATATAGATAGTACCTGTATGTATTCTTTCATGCTCTCACCCCACAGTGAAATGAAAGTGCATCATCTTTCTTGCCTAGATGCCTTACAGGGAAAAAGCAAGAGAAAGGGTGGCAGAACAAATTCTTTCCTTACTATTTAGTTTGTCTAAGGAACAAAATGTTAAAAATGTTTTATGCCCTTCCAGCTACTGTAAAAGGCAAAAGAAAAATGCCATTCTTCTCTCAGGAAAAAAAAATAAATAAATTATCCCTTGCACTGATATTTGCACGCTTTCACAACTCCAATTTCCACTTAAAGAAAGAGAGGAAAAGAGAAAGTTAAGCTAGAAATGCCCTCTTCAGAGAAGAAAACCTTTATTTCAGTGTAAGAGCTTAGAAAATTATACCTAAAGGGATATGAAGCTAACTGATTTTTTGTATTGTTTCTGTGGCCACATATAAGTCTTTTTTTCAACATATGACATTTTTTAAGTGCAAAAGATTCAGGATGAGAAAACTAGAGAAATACAACTGCCTGAAACAGAAAAGAAAAAATAAAATCGGAAAAGGAGGAGGAGAAGGGGAAAAAATAAATCTGTTTTTTGGTTAACCATGATTTGCATTCTGGTTTTCCAGGTGTCTCTGGGGGGTAGTCCACAAGTTGCAACATTCGCATCATTGTTTATTCTTCTTTCAGATTGTATACTTTGTGTTCCAAGAGGTTTATTTTTTTAACAGCATTTGGCATGTAATTACTATTTGTCCAGGATACAAGTAATATACAAATACCCTGTCTGCAGTGAGTTCACTTGGCCCGTGTAAGAAGCACAGAAATAAATAGATCTTCTGAGGGTAAGCCACGGTTTTACAGACTAATAGAGTATCTGTGTGTTCATAGGAACAACACATAATCTAGATACCTTTTAAAATAAGTCCTGGAGAACGTTCACAGATGATTTCACTCGAGTCCTTTTAGCTCATATGGAGCCTATGACAGTGCCATTAAATTAGCTTGGTGTTTGTGTACAAGGAAAGTGTTCCTCTTTTATCATCCGCTTCCTGATGTCTAATTTGTCCTCAGCTATCATGCACTGCTGCATTACTTTGACTTTCTGGGTTGCAAATTCAACAAGACAGTATTTAATTTCTGAAACTTTTTTTTTTTAACTCTGCAAAACTGAAATACATAAGCTTATTATTTGAAATTTTCAGATGTTGACAAACCATGACCAAACTAAAAGCAGTTTGTGATCACAAATATACTACTTTTGAAAATCTTACCTCACTTTTCAATCAGTCTTAGGTATTTTGAAAATCTGCATGAAATAGTTATGGAACAAAGCGTTATACTTTTGCTCTATCATAAAAAGAAGAAAAGCCTGGGGTTTTTTTTGTTTTTTTTTAAAGCCCACATTATCACACTTGGATGTGATGTTAAGGACGCTCACAGAGAACAATTCTATAAAAAGGCATCTGCAATATTACTGTTGCTGATCTTTTTGTTGTGTAATAGTATAGTTCTTCCTAGGTCAGAATACAGGACCGCTAGGCCAGATGGCACCGTGGTAATTTCTCTGCAAAACAGTCTATAGCACTGATGCTAGGAGGCATGAGTCTTGTGGGAGTTCACCTGGTAGAGCTGAGCAGGCAGTTCTGTGGTGGTGGAATGCAGAATTCTGTGGGATGGGATAACCCACCTCAGTATGTTTCTTCCAAAATTGTGGGGAGGTGATTGATGCATGGTAAATAGATGTGTGGGCTTGCAGCTCACATGTTTGTCATCGATCCGCTCTCAGATGCTGCTGTCAGAGAAAATACTTGTTATACTTCTAGTGGAGAGCTGGAATGAGGACATAGCACCCGGCATGGTTTTGCAGCCATGAAGAAGTCTAGGGATGCAACAGGAGGTAAGGCCAAAGCTGCATGTAAGAGTGATGCTGAAGAGAGAAATTTGTGCAAAGATGCTAACTGAAATACCCTGTTTTGACTTCATTGATGATGCTGCAATGAAGAAATAGCCATCTTTGAAGAAATTGTCACTAGTTCCTTTTGCTTTGAAAGATCACAAGTTGACCAACAAAGAATGCAGGCGTGCTGTGAGATAAATCCAAAATTACCATATCTGAATTTCAGTGTTTTACATAAGTTGGAAAAGTCTGAGATTGCTGCACAGTGGCATTACATCTCTCTGCTAGCTGCTGCAAAACGAATATTCTAATGTTTTTGTTGAACTATTTTGTTCACATTACTGTAATCCTAGGACTTTCAGCTGTGGACTTGGGACTTTGCAGTTCTGAATTTTGTAAAGAACTGTATAGCAGGAAAGACTGCCTTTCCTGCACGAACTGTATTTATTAATTTCATTTCTCCTTCATGTGCAGGTAACATGTCAAGCTCACATACTGTTGCTGTGTTGTTTCCATCTTGGTGTGTGTGGAAATAGCCAAGTGACATGCAGGTAGAGGTTTTGCCTGAGTGGCTGGCTGGCCACGATCCTAAACCGTGCTCATTCCTCCTTCGTTTCACATTTTCTTGTTGTCTTTTTCACAGTTTGTAACATGCCTTTTCTTGGCTTGTTTGTTTGTTTGTTTGTTTGTTTGTTTTTTCTTTCTCCCCACCCCCCACCCCCCCACCCCCCCCGCCCGGTAGTGGTGGTGGTGGTGGGTGGAGAGGGGTTAGAAAAACGTAGTTGGTAAAAAGAGTAGGTATGTGGCCAAAGAAATTGAAATAGTAAGAACTAAGAGGTCCTAAACAGAACTAGCTTGGAGGTGATGAAAGACTTGGCTTGCACTAAGCAGTAATAGGGAGTTAGTCTCTAAACCAAGGAGTGATGACCCAGGAGGTAATAGTAAATCGAGGAACAAATGCTTAAATTATAACTTTTTCTTTTACTCTATATTTAGACAGTACGGCTAAGGACTATATTAACATCTTGTTTCTAAAAGCTGCTACTGTCACTCTTTAGGCTCCTGTGCTGAGAACATGGTACTAAAGAAATTCTGCACAAATTTGCAGAATAGATCTACGCAGTGGAAGTGTAAGTTAGATGATTTCACCTTTTATAGCAGATTTTTTAATGGGTCTATCTGATTATTTTATTCTTTACATGCCAAATTAGGCTGCTAATCAGAAATAGACTTATACTGCAGCAGTTTGGTAGCTGGTACTGCCGAGCTAGATAACAATTTTTCTTGCTCTTTGCTTCAGATAAAATATGAAATAAGAAAACTGAGATGTATAATAGAAAAGAAAAATATGACTGGAAAATATATATGGAAAATTTGGATAAGCACACACACTAGATGCTGCTATTATAATTCTGGTTATCCCTTGTTACCTGTTTCTTGACATTAGTGCTTTCTTTCTAACCTCTTTACACTATTACAGAAGGAATTTCTAGCAAACCGACATTTCACCATCTTTTCACTTCTGTGTGGGTCTTTTCCAAGGATTCCAGTGTATACCAGGCACAAGAATTCTGAACTCTTTAGAATCCTAGTTTGGCATTTTGACCCAAATATTTCAGAACAAAATTGAGCTTCTTTGCTGAGGGAAATTAAATTTTTATAAACATATTAACTGTACATTCCTTTCTGTTTCTCATATTAGCTGGCTAAGTAAAGGCCTAAACTGGAAAAAATAACTCTATTCAGGGAAATTATTAGGATGTAAGCATGAACCTATACAACATAAGCTTAAAAAATAAGCAGCCAATTACAGTGAGCTACAGAATCAAGGCCCAAACACTTTATATCAATCAGAAAACACAGTCAATTCCATGGCTATAAGAAAATTCCATCTAGTCAGAGTGAAAAGGTCTATTAAATTGCAGTAGAAATGAAATATTAAAATATGGAAATCAGTGAGATTTCAAGGGTTAGCATCTTAGCAACAGAAAGTAAATTCTTTATAGAAATGTTCAATTTTTTAAATTAATCTGCTACACTCTTCACATGCTCCATAATCTGCTTTCTAGACATCTTCCATAGTGACTTGACAGTTTTATTAGATCTAATGAAGGTCCCCTTCATCGTGTTAGTGTCTATGGCAAAATTCCAATTGTTTTCAGTAAGATCAGAACATTTGCAAACAATTCTACTGCAAATATTGAACAAGAATTTTGCATTGCCCAGCTTTAAATAGTACATAACTGCCCTCCTTGAAAGAGATGGACTCAACAATTCTGTAAACATTCATTTTTCATGCTTTTTAAATGTATTACATAAAAATTGATAGAAAACCAATAATTTTGGGTGCTGCTGTAAACATTTAGGGCCCTCACTCAGACAACATTTTAGACTAAGGATTCACCCTAATCTCAAAAATCTTGTAAATTGTTTAGAAATTGTACTTTGCAAGAATTTTAGAAATTGGTATGCTTGAGAAGGGACATGTCATTTTGAATTTGTAGAATAGGCCATTTAATATCATCTTCCTATTTTTCATTTTGATGAGCTGCATAAGCATATATTCAGCAAAATCCTTCATTAGAGATGTGAAAAGATAACATAACGTTATAGCTTGTTTTAATAACTATTCAAAATTGTGTGTTTGCCTCCTGGTTTTAATTGGTCTGGTTCCAACTCCTTTGCTTTTGTTTTTAATTACATCCTCTATTATAACCATTTGAAGGTCATCTAATCTTGTTTTGAAGCTTTACCATTGCTGTCACCTAACTGGTCAGGCATAACTTGGTCAAGGCAAATTTTGAAAATGTTCAAAGATGGATATTTCACTACTTTGTAGGTAACCTGTTCTGACGGTGCATTACCCACGCTGTGAAAACTTGTTCTTCATGTTCAATCTGAAACTCACATGCCATTGTGTGTGGCTGTTGTCACTAATCAGATCATCTAGCACTAAAAAAGAGTGGCGCTTTCATCTTTGTAAGTGACTTTAAAAGTAGTTGTAGGCTGCTGGAACTGCTTAGCTTCATTTTCAGGTTAAATAAACCCAGTTTCTTCAACTTCTTACAGTTTATATATTGTAGACCCCTGACCTTCTTGGATTGCTCTTTTATGGACCTTCTTCAGTTTTGCAGCACCTTGCCTGAATTGAGAGGATGTGAAGTGGGAAAGCTAGACAGAAAATTGCAGGTGCAGCTACAGTCATGCCAAGTAAAGGGGATTAATAACTCTTTGATCTTCTGGCTACGTTTTTCCTAAGGTTTGCCTCATTTGTGATGCAAGTGCACAGCTGGCTGGTATTCAGGCTGGTGTTTCCCATAACCTTCAGGTCCTTCCCATCAGAGCTGCTGCTCAGCCTGAATTGATGTATGAGGTTTTTTCAGGTGCAGAATTTAGCGCTCACTGAACCTCATGAGTTTCTTTTGGAGAAAGTTTAGTTTTCGTTCTGGGCAATAGTTAGCAGCTGTCTGTAATTACATTTTGAGATGGCTATATTTCTTAAGGAAATCATTGGTATATGCCACTTATCACAGGCTAATTAAGTTTCAATTTAAGGTTCTATTTCATGTGGCTTTCTGAAAAGTACTATGGAAGTACAAAATTTAATTTTAAATTATTTCTCTCACAGCCTGTTTTAGTAACTTCCTAAACAGAAAGTAAATCTGGAGTGAATCAGTCCTCCTGTTCTTATCAGGCAAAATTATATTATGATGAAGTGAGACCAAAATACCAAATCTTGTTTTCTTATCTCTACTGACAAAGACTATCTCATGAAAAAGGCATGTCTGTCTATCAAGAGTTAATCTTAATGCCAAAACTGAGCACCTCAAACCTGAGCAAAAACTCAGTAAGATGTGCAGGTACATCAGCCGTTAAGCTCCTGAATCATGATTTTGGTTCTGTTGGCTTGTAGAGATAGAAGGTTTAGGTCTAGTTCTGTTTAATCCTGATCTCTTAATGAAGTCCAGAGTTTTAATCTATTTTGGAAAAGGTTTAGGAAAAGTTACAGAGAGATCATGTGAGACTTAGTTTAATATAACTAAAGATTTCAAAAGATAGCATATTCATTAGCTAGTGAGTGTGAGGGTAGATTTTTATTTTAATTTGCTTCAGAGCTAGTGTAGCTTGTGCATACAAAGCTTAAGAATGTATGCATTTCCTACAGATCTTAGCCATGAATTCATAAGTGTTCTGTTGTTGCAATTTAAAAAATACTGTTAAACTGGACTAATCTCTCCTTATTTACCAAAGAATTATACCTCCAATTCTCATCATATTTTACAATTATTAAGCTTAGTCAGTTGACAGTGTGAAGGATTTAATGTAAAACACCTTGGTGGAGATATTTTTTCTTCTCTTTGCAGACCTTACCCCCAGCTATCTTATCTGTGGTTTCATGGGTATGTGCTATCTTCTGCTAAAAAATAGAGCTGTCTCACTAACAAGCAGAAAAATAAATAATTTCTGTCCTCAGAATTTAATTCTTTGCTGGGTTTCTGAGCACCACCTTAGCCTGGCTTTCTCTCCCTATCATTCTGTGCATGAACAGGATTGGATACATTTGTTTGAATTCAGAGCTCTGTAACCCCATGGAGGACTGTGGACTAGAAATTAGATGGATGGGCCTGAGTACCGGGCAGCTGACAGCTTTTATTCCAAGACTGTGAGATAACCTCTTTAGGCTGTAGTTTTACTTATCAGCACTTTTTCTTCCCTGTGCATTCTGTAGATTATTATCATAAGAGACGAGATAATGGTCCTCTTGTTTTCCTCTGGTAAGAAAGGCAGCATAATTCATGCTGCTCTTCTGCTTCACCTGCAAGTCAACGGTGTCAGCCAAGGTCTCTTGGAGAAATAGGTCCGGCCTAGAACCTTACAAAGGTTTAGATCATCACAGTGAAAGAACTACACTTCCTGTTTGCAGACTATATATGATTACTAATTACAAAGTTTATAGTTTGTATTATACTTTTTTTCGCCCCTCCTCTGATGACCCTCAGCTGCTGTGTGTACATTTGGTTTTAATCCCTATGTATCCATCTAACATCTACATAAAAGCTTGAAAGTAAAGAACAAGGAATTGATTCTGCCTCTTCTTTTGGCTTGCTCCTGGTTTTCCAGCATTTGTTGATCAACGAGAGACAGCCTGGCTGGTCTCCACTTTCCTTATTCTGCAACATCTCTATAGTGCTTTCTCTCAGCAGGAAAGAGCTGTTCCCAGCAGTTTTCCTGAAATTGCAGGAGTGCAGAGGAATGCCTCATCTATTAACTTCACTGTGCAGAAATCCACCGGAGACTAACAAATGAGTAGGATAATGTCTTCACAGCACTGTAGCTTCTGCATCTTTTCCTAAACCGACAACTAACCTTCTGCAAATGTTCCAAACAAAAACAAAATTTGGTCAGCTACTGGGAGGAGGTAAGGTTATTTTTTTCCCTTATGGTAACAGTTGGATGTGTCAGCTGCGTGTTACATAAGAGCAAAGTCTGGTCTACTCTAGAAAAATATTCTGGAGAATACCTTCCCAGTTAGAATGCAATTCTTATTTTACCTGTCTAACAATAAGAGCCCTTGTACAGATGTATATATGACTGTTTAGTATGTTTTCACAGTGGGAAAAAATCCTTATAAAAAAAAAAAAAAGTATGTATCGATGGGGGCTGTTTAACTAAACCGATAAAGACAAAGTAGTACAACTTTATAGTACAGGCTGGCCTGATAGTAAGGGGTGGCAATCATGTAATTCTTTAAGCAGATGGCATACTACAAACCCCTGTCAACTACGGGAAAGTTCTAGCTTTGCTTTACTGTCGGAGGAAATCTCTAGTACATCTCCTAGCACACAAATGGAGCCACAAACTTTGAAGGAATGATACAGATTTTGTCACTGGCTGCCCAGGTTATAATAGGCGATTTAATTAACTTCTGTCGAGGTAAATGATGCCTGTCTCCCTAAATGGAGGAAGGGAGACAGATACTGCTAGCCACAGGCTGGGACTGACTGGATTCAGGAGGATAGGAAAGTCAGATCCTTGTGGTAGGAAAATTAAACCCAAAACATTCTAGGGGATTTGAACAGTACGGTCATGAAACTTACTCAGAACTCGGAGAGAATAATGTGCACAAAGGGAGACAGGAGAAGAAATTAACACAATATAAATTTGATTCTTTTATCATCTGGAAGGAGCCTCTTGGCATACACTGTGGAGAAGGGGGAAATTATAGCCCAAATGGCAATAGAAATGGGCCACGTCAAGTCTTGAATGTGCAATTTAGTGCCTGTTTGTAATAAGCTACCCCCAGGAAGATTGAGGGTAAGTTTCAGAACACATATGAAAAAGAAATAAACAAAGCAGGTGACGCAGCACAGGTTTAGGGTGCGAGGACAGGGACCCAGGGGCTGCAACACAAACTGCAATCACAGCGCCTAGAGGGAGCGCACCTCGGGCTGCGGGAAGGGGGTGCAGCTTCTACCTGGGGGTGCAGCTTCTACTTGGAGGCAGTTTCTGCCTGGGGTGCAGCTTCCCCCGGGGGTGCAGTTTCTGCCTCCTTCCCTCCAGCCCGCCCGTAACACCCGATGCCTGCCGGGGAGGGCCCGGGGCTGCAGGAGGCAGCAGCCGTGACCAGCCGGCCCCCTGAGGGGGGCTCGGGCCGGCGCTGCCCCTCAGCGGCGCCGCACGGAGCTTCCCCCGCCACGGGCGGCTGCAGCGCGGGGCTGGGGCTGCCCAAGCGCCCCGCACCGGGACTGGGGAAGCTGCCGGCCCCGCGTTATCGCCTCTCCCCGCCGGGCTGCGGACGGCGCCATTCCCTCGGCCTCCGCTGCGCGGCGGGCCGGGCCGGGCCGCTCCGCTCCGCTCCGCCCGTTGTCGGAGCAACGGCGGCGCCAGGGGCTGCGGGCCGGGGCGGGCCAGGCCGCGCCGCTGCGTTCCCGCCCCCCGCTGCCACCGCCCCGCAGCCGGCGGGCTGGCAGCTGGCAGGGCTGCCCGCCGCCAAGATGGTTCACCACTCGGGCTCCATCCAGTCCTTCAGGCAGCAGAAAGGTCAGTAGGAATCCTCCGTTCCCCGACCGCCACCGGGGCTGCCCCCAGCGGGGTGGGGGACGACACACATGCCGCCCCCAGCGGGTGCGGGTCCCCGCTGCGGTTCCCAGCAGGGGGCGGCCCCGGGGGTGCCCGGTGCGGGCTGCACACCTGCCCGCACACCTGCCCGCCTGTGTCGGTATGCGGGTCCCTGCTTGCGGGTCATCGCCCGGTCCCGAGGTGCCGGGGCGGCAGCGCTCGGGGTGTGTGTGTATGTGGGGGGGAGACCCCTGCGGGGCCCGCTGCCCCCCGCCCCGCGCTGGGGCCCGGCCCGGCCTCGCCGCCCCCGGGCAGGAAAGTGGCTGCGCGGGGGGCGCGGGGTCCTGGCGGGGACGGGACCCTCGGGAGTTCGCTGCTGCCGGGTCTGGTGCCCCACCGTCCTCTTGTCTCGGTGTAAACCTTGGTAAGGGACAACAGCTGGGGTTGGGAGGGGGCTCTGGTGGCCCCCGTGCCGGTGCCGCTTCGGTTCTGTCCCTGGAGCTGGTGGCTGGTTCGTTCGGGGTGTTTAATTACGGAACAACAGCTTTTGCTGGTCGACAAAGCCAGCAGTAAATTTTCAGTTGTGATTGATGTCACTATAAAACCTTTATTATGTCCCCGGTAATAATTCCCACAACAAACTTTATTTTTTTTCTTGATTCTGGAGCTGATATTCTTACTGCATATTTTATCCCTCTAATTCTACTTTGACAGATAGGATGAACCAAAGATTTCTTTCATTATGAGCACCCCATTGCACTCTTCCCATTGTCTTAGTTGTTAACAAACTTTGTGTTTTTTTTTTTTTTTCTTGGCATACAGCATGCTGTAAATTATGATTTAATGTGGTATGCTTCATACATAAATCATGGATTCACTTATTGGATTTTTGCCTCATGCAACTTCTTCTCTTTGGATGGTTAGTGGAAAATAAATAATTCAAAGCACTTATTCCATTCTGGTAATTCCATAATAAATTTAGTTCCTTTTACTGTGGAGGTTTTGTCTTTAATGCCTATCTTGTGTGCAGTAATGAGCGGTGCTTTTTCAAATTGTAAAATGCCTAGTTTAGTCAGGTTCAAAGTCAATTCATAAGTGTAAAAAAATCTTTTTTTTCAGCTGCTGTAGATATGTTTATAAAAGCATTAGGTGACACGGAACCACAGTGTTAATCCTTAGTTTATCATAAGAAACTACTTTTTGTATTACAGCAAGCTCCAGAGTCCCTGTCAAAGCCCTTCAGGAGCTATTCAGCTGTTCCATAATAGTAGTTATACAAAACACCCCAAAACCAACTTCATTGTGTTCAAGCTCAGTGATGACATTTCGTTGCTTGAAACCAAGCTACGCTATGTAATTTACAAAATTGTGTGTTTGCGGTGGTCATAGAGCTTCATAATAACGTGGTGGGTTTTGGTGGTTATTTGCTGAGTAGATTATTCTTACCTCCTTATTCCTAAAGAGATCCCGATCAAGGTACCTTGCTAGTCTTAAGGCTTTAGAGGAAAGAGGATGCTCTTATGAAGCAATGGAGCCTGTACAGCACCGACTTGTTCCGTGCATTACTTTTCCTGAACACATGCAGCGTGATGTGTGCTAAATCCACCTGGATGAGTTCAGCCTGTCTTTTTTTTCAGCCTATAGCTTTTAAGGATGGGGAGGACAGCATGAAATCTTGGCCAAAAGGCTACAGAGAAACCAAGGAAACAGAAATCACAATCAGGAACTCATCATTTAATCACGAGATATTTAAGAGGCTGAGAATCTGGTACTCTGGAGTTGATAGGTACTGATCTCAGCAGCAGAGAGCATCGTGTCATTTTGCATAGGTTTTCTGAATTTGGTGTTTTGTAGCATTCCCCTACATGAAATTTAAAGATTTCAGTTACTGTTATTTCAAACTTACTGTAGATGACACTTCAATTAAATGCACTGTTTCTTTTTTAGCTGCTCACAAAACAGTGCCCTAAATTCCCTTTTTTTTACAGAATTGGTGGTAATCCTTGTGAAATGGACAACTGCCTATCACAGCTGTGCCCTGTACACTTCATCCCCATTAAGACCTTCATTTCTTTGGGGGGATTGGAGTGGGTGTTAATTTTTCTGTGGGTTCTCAATCATATAGGAAAGATGTAAATCAACAAAGATAACAGTTCCTGAAAACAAATAGAAATTAATTTTAATATTTTTAGAAACACAGCCTATGGCTATTGCCAGGTAACATAAAATTCAGATATTGCTGAAGAGAGATAGCTTCTAAGATAGGAGATAGAATGGGCTAGAGAGCATTTCATTTCCTTGGGTACCCTGAGCACTTTATTCTGGCTGAGAATACAGGTAGTGGTTTCTGTACCAAAGCTGTCTTCACAAGGCTTGAAAGAATAGGACCAAGTTTGCCAGTTTCTTGGATGTCTAATACATTTCAACAGGAAGGAGAAAAGAGAAAAAAAGCATTTATATCCCAAGGATTTGTCTCTGGTTAGTTTGGGCGTTGTTTTTTGGTGGGTTTTTTTTTTTTTCCCACTTTCTTTTTTTTCCCTCTTGACAGGGTGAGGAGGTGTTCACAGTAGGAGGCTGCCGTTATAATGTGCCACCATGGGTTTGTCTTGCTCTTTGTTCAGATTGCGTATGCAGAGTGAAACCCTCAGTTATCAAAAGCTGCAGTAGAGCTCAACATAGTGTTACAAAAAGACACTGAGAATTTTTAAAAACCCAATCTCATTCTTCACCCCCACAATTTTTGTTCGTCTACTCGTATCCAAAGGTATGCGTATCAAATAGAGCAGTGTCCTAGAGGTAGGCTAATCTGTGTCTTTGTGCCGATCTGTTGAGCCATCTGTATAGTATTTTGTGGCTATTTTTAATGTCTGCTGTGGCAGAAACTGTTTTTTTCTGAAATCACTTTCCTCAGTCATATTCTCAAAGATCAAATCTTTAGCATTAAATGTATACCTTTGTACTTTTCACCCCTTCAATGAGTGATGCAACCCATAGACTCTGAAGAATTATATCAGAGGAAAAAGGAAGAAATGTTTCTGATTTACAAGGGTTTTTTTTTTCCCAACTGTCCTTTAGAAAAGAAAAATCTCCATCCTCAGACATTAGTATGCAGTTTTGCTTAAAATTGCTAAGTAATAAATAGTTATTCAGGAAGGAGAAAAAAAGAATAAGAATGTTGGTGAGAACAAAGAGCATCTCCATAAGTAATTTGTGGCTTGATAGTTGCAGGGAATGACAGCTCATTAGGATTTGGTGTTTGATCTCAATCACAGTTGCATAACAATCTTTTACATGTAAAACGTAAAAGTATACAGTAGCCTTATGGTAGACTTGTGTTTTCTGTAACAGGTATGGGACTACTGCACAGCAATTACTTGCTTTATTAGGGAGCTTTATTGAAAAATTACATCCTCCTGAAGGAAAGGCAACCTAATTTGCAAGGGGCACTTTTAACGGTTACTTGATGATGAGTGGGTTTGAGAGTTTCTGGGCTGACAGAAGGTAAACCTGTGTTTAGGGTGCAGGTCAAGGCAATTACAGTGCTTAAAATTTAAAATATCTAGGCCTTTAATGCTAGTACACAGACCGCAATTTCCTGCATGCTCAGCTGGGTGCTTTTATTGACCGGTGGTGTTCTTTTTAATACCCCTATCAATACTTTTTAATGAAAGATTTTGAGGCTGGGAAAAAGCAAAGGTGGTGGTGCCTTAAAACTCTGTTGTTTTTAATATGGCATATGAGTTTTAGGAACACGGACTGCAGATTGAAACACGGTGGCTAACTTGGAGTGCTTTTCTGTTGAAGGTGTGTAATGGTCCAGGGAGGAGTTCAGCAACTTCAATAAGCAGCATGTCTTTCAGAGTGCTGATTTAGCTTCTCAGGGGATTGATCTTGGAATTGTGTGGCTTCTGAACAAATCAGGTCTCTCCATAAAAGATGTATTCCTAGATCTCAACTCCCATCAGTGCCAAGGTTTTCCTTCATTTTATCTATTATCCATCTGAAGTTGTAGCACACTTTAGATGGATTGAGGGTTGGGTTGAGAATCTGTAAAAAGCTACAGTTGTTTTCCCTTCATGGGGGCACTTGTCACTTCATTAACTGGTCCTGTTCAACACCTTTGAGCTGTTTAGTGGACCACTGCTGTTACAAGTAGAGCTTTTTTGTTATTGTTTGACACTAATTCTAACATCTTTATGACCTGCATTCTTTATAAATCAACTTGCAAAATTAATTTGCATTTAAATCGTGAATTTAAATGAGGGTTTGTAAAGATCAACGTTTTTTTTTTTTTTTAATGCTCCAGAGTTTTCAGTATTCAGAAACTTGGAGTTGTAATTAAGATCCTTACGGAGAATTCTCAAAGGATGTTTGATATTTCAGTGGCACCAGTGGACCTAGTAAGTTTAGTAATCCAAAGGGACTGCTGAAATTACTAGAAGATGCAATTCTGTAGTACAAAAAATTATGAGAGATTGTGAACCTTTTGCTGTTTTCAGAGCAGAAAGGCCAGGTTTCCATGTCAGTGCGAGTAGAGGAATTTTTAGGGCTTAGCTCTTTCATTTGCATTCCAAGGAGCACTAACGTACAGAAAATTTTGAAATTGTGCTCATCTTGACTCTGGAAGCTGAGAGCAATGCAGCTATTCATACACTCCCTTAAAATGATACCGTATTTGAATTGTGCCATTTATAATGCTCTTTCAGGGCACTGAAAAGCAAGGCCCAATTTTTATTGAGATTTAGCTGGCTATATTTGCTTATCTTTTTGTTGCCTGGTACAGCTGCACAACTCAATATGCACTTCACCTTTTTCAATCAGACACCTTAGAAGGGCCCATAGTATGGCTTTTTATTCTAGATTATACTGGTGTGGGTTGCAACTGGAAATAATAATTAAATATGACTTATTAAACCTTATATTATGCAGGTGCATAGGTGCTGTAGAAACAAGTTAACCATTGTTTCTGTTTTTTTGACTGAATGAATGTTTTAAATGCCAGAGCTGATGATACCAGAAATTTTTGGTTTGTCGCATAATTCTACTATCTGACTACAGATGACCATGCTGTGGTAAGATGTCTGGGCATTAGCTTTCCAGATTCTGATTTAAGTATAGCTTGATATAGTATTATCTGTGGAAAAAAAATTGTACCTATACCTGAGCTTTTCAAAACTTTGGCAGTAGGGGCCTGTTAAAATAGGCAACACCTGCCGATGCTGGTTTTCTTTAGAATTCTCATTTTACCATTTATATTTCATTGAGTATCACCACAAAAATTGCAAGTTCCCATTCTGCCTTCATATATTCGTTGGTTTATTCTGATTTGTCCTTTCTGAAATCTGCTAAATGAGGACAATAAATGAAACAGCTCTGCCGGTGATACTTCTATTTAGTATCTGTAATAGTAGTTTCACCATACCAGATTTTTTTAAAAAGTTTTGCAACAAAATTAGCAGTAGTCAACATACTTTATGATAACAGCCATGAGGATTTGAAACATTGTCTTCGCTAATAGCAACAAGAGCCCTGTGTTCCAAGTAATGGGGCCAGCCTGGTAGCAACTGGAAAAGTAATGATGAGTGGGTTTTTCCCCCACTGAAAGGTGAAGAAAAAAATAGTGATTCCTATTTTAGACATACTCTGATAGCAGAAATTAACTATGCTAAAGTCACAACCTTGTTGAGCAACATGAAGAGCTCTTGTCTTCTGCTTGAGCCGTCTAAGCTGAAGAGAGTCTGTGTTGTCTTGAGTCAGGCACGCAGTGTGGTTTTCAGAAAGCATCATACCTGGGGTTACTCGGCCTATAAATCTTAAATTCCTTTTCCCAAGCTAGTTCTATAATCAGTTCAGTTCTGTCTGTCCTAAAGCATATGTGACAGTAGTTTATTTATCAGAGACAAGTGTAACTCCAAACTAAGCTACAGTGTACAGCAATATGTTTTAACAACTCTGAGCCTCAATGAATGCAAATTCATCACTGTTTTCTCAGAATGAGATTCTGAGTCTGCCTCAATTTGGGTTATCATCTGGCTTGTGAGGGCTTGAAGCCAGTGCGATTGCTGAAGTGAGGGATTGTTCATTTGTCTGACTGGTGAGGTCACAGTTTGATTCATAGTACGTTGGACTAATCTAAATGGGGGTTTGAAGAAGCTGATATCTTAGTTATCCTTTTGCATCATCTCTCATATACAAACATCAGACAAATAGCAACAACTGTCTGATCTACTAAAAGGTAGGGTCTCTTGAGGGGAAAAAAAGAAACCATGAAAGCACCTTGAATTAGATTCTATCTCCACAACTCGATAAAAGGAAGTATAGTTTGAAGAGCATCCAGTATGAGAAGTTATCTGCAGAAATCCCTTTTGAACGACAGATTGCCACCATTCATATGGTTTTTGTTGGTTTCTTTAGTAACAACATAGGACAAGAAGACACATGGTTTTTCTTGTCTCTTGGCTGTGATTGTTATTGGATTTCTGCGCCGCACTGGTAGCTGAAGACGGATACAGAAATAAAGGCAAATAGAGTGCTCTCAAATCTGTGTTGAAAAATTCATAAGTGCATCACAGTTATGGAAAAGCTGTAGCTAGTCACGTATGCTCCAGATAACTACTGTGATGATGGCAAGCTCTGGAGTTAGAAAATGTTTGAAATGTCATATTCTATTCACTGCTTGTCTGATGCAGTAAAATTACTCTTGCTCAGAAAACTCCTGTTTGTTTGTTTAGTAACTTCAGCAATTGTATGCCTTTCTAAGCCCAAAGGTCTGATACATATATTACTTGCATTCTGTTCTCTTTCTGCTTCATTAAACCGGCGGAGTTACTACTTTTAATGAATTAATTTTCCTGAACTGTTAATCAAAGTTTTCTTGGGGGAGGAGGTCCCTTTGTATCTTCAGGCTATTTTGCGGGAGTCCATTAGCTTCTTTTTCTGTGTGGTTGTTCTAAAAGTAACTTAACAGTATGAGAAAACATCAACAAAAGAGCAAAGGGGATTAAACATGCTAGAAGAAGCAGGCAAGCCTAAGAATCTCCAAAATTTATGAATCATTTGAGAGATTTTAGGGAGGAATTTTTAAAGAAGTAAATAACAAACGTAGAAGGGTGAGTATTGATGGAGAGACACAGAAATGGCAGGTGGTGGGCAAGTAGATAGGTGGAACAATACCAGGTAGTGAAAGCAGGCTGAGTGTATTGAACGGTCTCCTATGTGTGAGCAGTGCTCCTTAGCTGGTCGTGCTGAAGTAGGACTGTGCGTTGGGGATTTGCACAATTTGTTGGGGATACCCTAATAGTACCCTCTTGACATAAAGCCATGTCAGCAGCACCAGCTTCAGCACTGAGTCTTGTTTTCAAAGTCTCTTGCTAAAAGAAAGAGGATAAAGTAACTTACAGAGATGGACGATATACAGTTTTCAAAGAAGGTGACAGTGAGTGTGTGAAAAATGATGAATGAAAGTATGCACAGAGCCAAACACGTCAGAGAGAGACATTCAGGTACCACCTGAATGCAAAACCTGTATGTTTTGAATACTCTGCAGAGGCTGGAGTTTTTCAGCTGAGAGAAAACTGCAAGACCTATGCATTAGCAATTACTTACACTTAAAATGTTTCTGGGTTTGTATGATATCATACCTAAAATCAAAACGTGGTAAAATGTATTGCTGGGTTTTGAAGAGTCTCAAGAGGAGAGGCCTGGGGGTCTAAATTCATCTTGTGTGGAAAGCTTCCATTTTGTTGATACGGTTAAAGATAGATACGTCTTTCTATTTTTATATATTGTAAAAATTTACTTTTGACTAAGCGTTCAGTAAACACTTGTACATCTCTGAAGGCTGATCCTTTGTAGAAGGTTGTCATGGGTGAAATTCCACTGAACGCTGGCACACTTGGAGGGCTTTGAATTACTCATAATCAGATTTTTTTAAAGTTTTTCAGAGATGCAGGTGAGTACTCTGTCAGGGTTTTTAACAGTGCTTGGTTATCTAACAGCACAGTAATTGTTAGGGGTTGTGCACCTAATGCTGTGTGCAAGGTGCTGGGATTCAGTGCACTCCACTACTTTAAAAAGCTGACCCTAAATATCTAAGGCTTATTTTTTTAAGCAAGTCTATTTTCACCAGAAAATTATACTTTGTAAAAATACAAATCTAAACCTGAATCGCTGTTTCTGTTTACCTCTTATACATGATTTTGTTATGATGTAGTTATTGCTACACCCAGGTTTAACCCAGAATTCTGATTTAGGCAAGCTGCAAGCTTCATCCTGTCGTGTAGCCTCCTGAGTACAATCGGTGGATAGAGTGTTGTGTATCACTGAAGTAACTGCAAACTCAAGGAGGTATAAAAGGCATGGATCCCTGGCAGCAGCTCTCTGCAGCACATCCCAGGCTGAGGAGTCCTTGCCTAGGGATATGGGAGACATCACGGGAAGTGGGGGGAGAGCATTTGAGGACTGAACAAGACTTGTTAGGGAAGGAACCAAATCAGGGAAAGAAATGAACATGCTTAAGATTGGAATATTACAATCACTACGTATGCAAAAGCAAGGATTTCTCAGATAAAATATTTTGTGCTGCGGTTTGCTTATATCACAATATTATAAGCTGCTGCCAGTTCAGCAACCACCAATGCATTTCTTGCTATGTGAAATATGTCGGCATATAAGGTTCAGTGAAAGAGACGAATTTTCAGAAGCACAAATTGTCGGTAGGAATAAATGAATAATGCACAGGAACTTAACCATGTTGCTATTAATAATTCACACTTTTAAGAAATGTAGGACTTTGAAGCTGCTGTTTTAGAAATCCGGTACCTAAATAAAATGGAAAAACAGAGTGGGAAAGCAGCCTGTCGTAAGAAAGCACTTGTCATTACTGCTGTCCTTCCTGAAATATGGTTGTACTCAAAGGTGTTTCGTGATGATTGATTTGGTAATTATCTTGAGCATACTTGAACACAAATAAAACTTAGCCATAAAGATTTTAGGGATGTAGTCTGCACAGGAGCCCCACATACTCTCACTGATAACAACGGGATTTTAATGGATGTACCTGAGATTTTGATCTGATTTGCATTTATGGGGTTTAGCTATGAATAAGGAATGATGGGTCCGGTATCTCATTATCAAATGTAAGTAGTAGATGAAGGAGTTAAACAGATTATGTTAATTATGCTCCAAAATTACAAGGAGAACAGGCTAATGAGGTGAGAGCAATACTTCAAATTCTGACCCCATGTGAAGAGATGTTCCCTGATCTTCATCTCCTGGTCTGTCAGAGGTTTTTCTGTGGCTGAGGCATGAAGCGACTACTTTTTAGGATATAACTGAATTAAATATAATGTGCTGTTAGGGATCAATCCCAACCTGCTGTTCTTTTGTACTGTAGGAAAGGAGTGTCTCCAGCTCTCTAGTATTGTAGCAAATTTAGAAATAAACATGCAATTGACTTGTATTCAGTATGAGGAATAAACGAAGTGTTCTGAAATTTGCATTCATAAGTGCTTGGTCTTTAGTGGAAAGATTTCTTCAGAAAAAAGGAAATGTCACTTCGTATCCTAATGACAAGCCTTTAGATCTGTTTGGCAGTCTGACTGGACTGTTTTCCTTCTTGGTCACCACTTAGAACTTTATGTCCAATTCTGGTGTGTCAGTTCTGGAGTGGGTTATCTGATTTGGTTCCTGAGGTGTTTAGGATTTGGTCTTGCTGACAATAAGTCTAGTGCCTAGCATCCAGCAGTAGTAGTACTGTAGTCACAGTGATCATTTAGTGATATTTAAGCAATTTTTTACTGTTTTGCCTTTTATTAGACTTAATGATTGGTTTGGTGAGATTTGGAAATTAAAGCTTCTCTTCAGATCACATGGGACCTCCTTAGAGCTTTCTGATGCTGTTACATTTCTCACAAGTGTACTAGTTGTTCAGGTAAAGAGCCTATTTCGTGTTTTGCATTACTTCTATATTATTACTGGGAGTGAATTGCTAGCTCTTGCAGGACCTGAGCACAAGTCAGATGTTCTCGTGGTCATTTAAAAGCAAAGAGGGAAGCTGCGCTTGTTACTTACTAGTGCCATCATCTAGTTCATATATAACCTTTTAGAAATCATGGATTTCATACCTACGGCCACAGTTAGATATTTGCTGTCAGGCTTTTTTTGCCTAGGCAGAAGGTATCCAAGTTTCTTGACAGGCTGAAATGAAAACAAGGCAAGGGCGGAAATCCAGAAATTGATTAAACTGGCTATTCAGCAATTTTTTCCCTTTAACAAGGAAAAAAGAGAAAGAGACAAATGCCTTCAAAACAAGTATTCCTTTAACTTAGAAAAGCATTTTTACCAATGCTAAATTCTGCCTGAGGTTAACAATCACTTGCAGCTGTTCAAAACTTTTTTTGACAGTAACCTTGGGCTGCTCTGAAAGCTTTGTAATGTAAGGAAAAAGAATACTTGTTTTTGGTGTGGATGATTAATGAAAACTACAATTGGTAAAAATATTAGGCGTGACTTCTTGACAAAATACTATATAAAGTTCCAGGAAGAAGAGAGAGATCTGGGAAAAGAGAAACACCTGGAAACTGGATGGTTTTTAAGTTGAATATTACAACTAGTTCGTGTTCTCTGCTTACCAGATTTCATATTATGAATATATGATGAAAGTGTCTCATTAAAATGGACAGTTGTCTTTATAATACACCAAGCTGTATAGAAAATGTGGGTTTTTTTTCAAAACAGTGAACATTTTCATGTGGCTGTTCCTTTTTGTTCGGTTCTTTATTATCTTCCAGGCAGACTTTTCTGTATGCTGCATGTTTCAAAATTCAACCATTAAACAAGAGCACAGGGGATGTTCTTCGGAGTCTTTCTTTTATTAGCATGTAGAACAGTTAGTTCAAAAATACCAAAATCATTAGTTAAAAAAGGTAATGGAAGAAATAGTAGTGTGATGCTTGTCCATGAATTAAGGGGGGAAAAAAAATAACTGGGTTTTATAGTTCAGAGTACATCAATGGGACATACTCCCCCTTCTCCGCCTCCCCAAACTCTGAAGCTGTGGCTTTTTTAAAGCTACTGTATCAAAAATACAAAAAGAAGAAATAACACTTTTTCATTTTTCAAGTTTTAACTGTGAACACTCTCCTTGTTCACACAGAGGCTCCCAGGAGAAATGAATTTTAAGACATCATTCTAAGTGCTATGCAGAGGTGGAATAATTAGGGTATCATGATTTTAATTTTCTTTCTGTTTTTTGATGATTTTTCACTTGTTTCTACTGCCAGTCACTTTATCTTTACTGGAATTTTAATGGGCTGTTTTGAAAGCTGTGATAGTGTGACGGGTTGATAAAATCTCGAGAAAATTCTGGTCCCATGAAAATGTTGACTTATGGCTCAACAAATCTGATAGGATAGTTATCCATCTGATAGTGGGAGTCCCCATTTTGAGCATTCCTGAGCAGATCTGTTGGCGGTGTTACCAATTCATGACCAGGTAGCTAAAAAGAGTAAAGTTATAGAAGGATTGCCAATCTGCCTTGCTTGGTGTCTGGTCAGCTGGGAAATGTTGCAAAGAAGGTGTCTTACACGTTGAGGTTTAAGATAGACCCTCTCACTTTGGCTCTCTGAATGCTCAGATAAGTTAGTCTTTAAACCCTGGAGGTGTCGGGAAAAAGTACCAGGTGACACCAGATAGAATATATAGAGAAGAAACGAAAAAATTAGTGGGTTTATTCTGTTCTCTCTGTTGAGGCCTGAAATGGTAATGTTTGAAGTGATGAAGTGAAGGAATGTGCTCCACTTCTCCACCAGGGACAAGACTTCATTGCTACCTTTCCTTAATATGCAAATATCTAGTTTTGTATTTTTGTAATTAGGTCATTCTTTGTGACCACACTATATAATTTACTCTTTTGTAAAGGATCAAGCTGTGCCCTTCCTCCCTTGCCATCCCAGCTTTCAGGTAGTAGAGGACAAAAGGCTTTCTTGTTTCCCTTTGAACATTCTACTACTCTGTGTAGAAGACCATGCTATTAGGAAGAGCATATGAGAGGTGTCTGCTACTTTGTGCTTTTCAGAGCCGTTTCATGACTTCTAGAAGAGACAGAGAATAAGCGGCTGGGAAGAAGGTCAGAGCTGGTAGCTGTCTCTTGCTGTTGAATATGTGAAGCTATTTCTTCCTCTGCACTCATCTGGGGATCCTTGTGTGGCACGGGGGGGCTTGAAATAACCCATTCTAAATGGTTATGAGACTTTAGTTCATTTCCAGCATGCTTGTTAAGCTGCCAAATGTACATTTATATTTTATATGTCCGGTATATATGTATATACCTCAGAGAAAGGAAGAAGCCATCAGTGAAAAGATGCTAGCTTCTTAAACCGCACTCTTGTCTTAATTAT